>NC_056729.1:290604023-290716523 GCF_019279795.1 Protopterus annectens
GTTCTCCCGTTTGATTCTCAGCTGGAGCGCCTTCTGTGTGAAGTCTGCATGTCCTCCCTTCGGTCGAGTGGCATTCGAAAGACATGCATGAATGGGCATACCTTCATTGAAGGTTGGATGTTGGACTGGCACCTCAGCACCGTAAAAATCTACTGCCAATCATTAGTGGACTGGAGTTTCGCTGTGGTGACCCCTAACTCGGAAAAGACGAAAGAAGAACAACAACCAGACTTGGTAAAAATTAAAATTAAGTGAGTCCAAATAAGCTATCATTTCAGAAATATTTATGGAAGAAGGAAAATCCTTTATTCCCTTTATTCTAGTTTGTGCAGGCATATACACAATTATATATCTGATGCCATAAATCTTGTACTTCTCTTCAAAAAAAGAAAGTAAACTTATGTTGCTTGATATGCAAACCTGAATCTTTCAATTGTCTTAACACTTACTCTGTGTTCTCCTTTTTGGGGGTTGCCTTGGAACTAGAGTTTCATCTTGAATATCAGTTATCTAAATTGTAACATGGTAGTCCTTGTGACAAATATGATACACTCCTCTGACACAGAGGAGGTAGAGAACATTGATGGTTATGGATTTCTTTGACTAATTACGCTAGACCATTTTTGACAGCATGACTCATATCCAATTCGGAAAATATCTGGCACTGATGAATCAAACAGGTGTTAAAATAAAATGATATAAAACATTATTTTACTAAGCTTAACCCTCTTCTTTTTTCATTGGTCATTAACAATCTCACATAGCACCTTCTCAGTCTTAATCTAGTCCTGTATGCTGACAACAATCTACAAAATGAAAGCTGTAAAACAGACGTCAGCTTTCTGAATTAAAATCCACGTTAACTTCTCACAACTTTGTTCCTCCTCAGCTGATAACAGGCTCTTGATTAACCCAAATAAAACTAATGTTATGCTATTTTCCACCTCTCATAATTTACCAACCCTAAATCTAATTGTTATTAAGCAGAGTAACAATAATAGCATCTCTATTGTCTCTGAACAGAAATATCTACAGTAGATCTGACCCCTGCTCCTTCCCTAGACTTTACGACTCATACTGACTTAATCACAAGTAAAGTACAATCTCAACTTAAACTTTGCTACAGGATCTCCCACTTTCTTAGTTGCCCAGCTAGGACTGCCATTGCAAGAAATGTCTTGATTCCAAAATGTGAATATTACCTACCAGTTTTCTGCCTCCATTTTATCTACAACACAGAAAAAAACTACAAATTATGGAAAACAAAACTGGCATATAATCCTAAGGACTCAGAGAGCAGAACTAAATTGGATTTTAAGATTCAGGGCCCATGTCATCCCAGGGCTAAATGATGTAGCCTCTCTAAAACCGATACTTAAAGCTAATATGAATCTGTGTAGTTTTAACTCCAACATATTTTAGGTTCATAGGTTTATAGATTAGCTCTAGGCTAACTGCCCTTGTGAGTCATTTTAAGCCTACCAATTATCCCTTGTGAGACTCAAACCCTGCACCTTGTGTTTGTAAGGCAAACACTTTAACCATTAGGCCACCATCCCGTCCTTGGGTTGTATTATCTGATTGCATCTATTTTATATGTATATTTTCAGTTTTATATGCATATATGGATTCACTTTATAATCTTGAAATACTGAAACATTGAATTTCAGTATATCAATACTATAACGTTGAATCTGAATAACACCAAAATCGTGAAACTTAAAATCTTGAAGTTAAACACACCATAAACCACACTACACATACACCACATTACCCACACTACAAAAAAAAAAAATACACACACAACCATAAAAACACAAACTAACAAACCTACACTACAAATAAGCAGGGGGGCAAGCTCCTTGCACCCCCCACACCCCCTTACTTACATATTCTAATTCCGAGATCGCACCAAACAGAAAAAGACAAACACAGCCAGACATTCTACAGTTCCACTAACACACATCATATATATCCAAACACCACCACATTCACCATTTAAACAATCATACTTTTACCTGTCTACCCTAACCCACACGTACAACTTCCAGACACACTCACATACACTCACACACCTACCCAAAACCCTTACAAAATAGTCACTTACTGTAAATTACATCTAAATCCGCACACTAAAACGGATACCATCCACACGACACATTCCACCTCATGTACCGTTAAACCATAACTGCGAACTTGACATATTCGGATTCGCGGTTATGTACTTTCGCTATTTTACACATTCAACTTTATGGTCTTGAAATACTGAAATTTGATGTTTCAGTATTTTGAGATTATAAAGTGAATCCATAGA
Source organism: Protopterus annectens (assembly GCF_019279795.1). Lineage (NCBI taxonomy): Eukaryota > Metazoa > Chordata > Ceratodontiformes > Protopteridae > Protopterus > Protopterus annectens. The sequence continues at coordinate 290,606,338 of NC_056729.1, forward strand.
TATATATATATATATATATATATATATATATATATATATATATACACATATATATAGCTATATATATATATATATATATATATATATATATATATATATATATATATATATATATATATATATATATATATATATATATATATATATATATATGTACATGTATACCCACATGTTTATTAATGTGACTTTTATTAATGTAAATTTTTATGCATACTGTCTGCTTTTATCAATGTGGTTCTTATACACAAGCATATGTATTTACAAGTATAATTTTTAAATGCATACTTACAAGATTTTATTATAATATGCTATAACAATGTTTTTTCTTGTTACGTCTCCTTTAACTAGATTGACTTTTAATTGCCTATTAACTTAGACATTTGACATTTATACTGTATTTAAACCATGCACTAGCTTCTGTTAGTTGATTTATGTGCCTGAGGAAGCCCTCTAGGTGAAAGTTTTCATAGGTTCATACGTAGGTATTAGGCTATTGGCCCTAGGGCCTATATAATCCTAGCCAAACGGTACCCTGGCTTTTGCCACTTGCATATCTGAAAATTGCTTGGAATCATTAAAGGACTTCAGTTCACTCTCTGCACCTGGAAAATTGTTTGGAATTAAAGGATTTTAGCTCACTCTAACTTGGTTTCCAAAGATTTCTTTTTCTATTTTACCTACAACACAAAAAACCTGCAAATTATGGAAAATAAAACTGGCAGGCTTGTCCTCCTGGCAGATATAAATACACTTCACTGCTATGTCATACAAAATTTCAGTAGGCTACCTTGCCTTGCAACACTTTTTTTTGGCCCAATCCTTTTCAGAATCAGAAACTTAAGTTACTGCCCTCCTTTGAGGTACAAACTACTCATAAGGGAACCAAATGCCTCCTTAAGGTATACCAAGAATACCCTGTCACCTTAATGAGACCTCCCTTGTGAACCATAATAGGCAAAACAGCTTTCTGTAGAATTACTCTTGCCTCCTGGAATCACCTAGCTTAACAAGTAAAACATCTCCAGTCCATATTGGAATTCAAAAAGCTTTTGAAAATCCATCTTCAAAATGAGGCTGAATGTTGTTGCTTTTGGGACATAATTTAAATTAATTTACATTTTACCCATTTACATCTTGCCAAAGGGCACCATCCCTACTCTTTTACTATAAGGAAAAGTCCAGTATTGTCAGATCAAATATACTGTAATTATACCTGATATACTTGTTCCGTTTCTTTTTTTTTGTTTCTGTTACACATTATCATACCTGTCAATTAACGTTTGCAGTACTTAAAATTCATAACTGTATACATTTTTATCTCAAACTGTCTTATTTAATAATGTCTATACTTTGTATGTTGCTTTTGTTTTTGCTCCTGGTTGTGATTGAAAAGGCTCTGATAACCAACTTATCCACCAGGTTATCAAAAGAATATTTAAAAAAATAAATAAACAATTCCGATCTGAAATTTACAAATAAAGGCTCACCAGTTGGAACTTAAAATCAATAGTCTTGAGAGCAGAAGCTAGAGAAACAACTTCAGGATTATAGGGATACCTGAAGGTAAGGAGGGACATAATACTGCAAAGTCCTTAAAAGGGAGCTTATCAAAGCCCCAAAACTGCCATATCACCCAGTGATTGAATATACCCATAGCATAGCCTCCACGGCTCACTTGAATAAGGCACTTCATCATCAGCTTTCTGGATTTTAATGACAGTGGAAGTTGTGCCGAAGAAAGGCAGGGAGCTGGGCAGCAGACTAACTATTGCACGAGTAGGGTTATGCTTTGCAGAGGACAGCATCAATACACTCTTTAATAATAGGAAAACCATGGTCCCTTTTATAAAGAAACTTGGGTATTTTGACTGTCAATGTCAGTTGCATTTCCTTGCAACATGAATTAGCATTATAGATGGTCAACAAACATCTTTTGAAAGCCTGGATGAGGATACAAGTTTTATACAGACTTTTATGGAATAGAAAGTGGCAGAATTTACCCTGAGAGATTTGTATGAAATGGAGACCAGTGTGAGGAATATGGATAAGAGGAGGACTGAGAGGAGATTACCAGCCTCATCAACAAAAAAACATGCAGATGAGAAGAAGATGAGGGCTACGGTTCTCATCAAATCAGCTAGCCTTCCATTGCCAACCAGGAAATAGGCCAGTAACAAATCCCCACCATCTCTGCTACCCAAAATGGATGATAAGGGAGTCAAGTTAAGATACCTGAGCCATCACTGTAGTTTTTGGAGGGCTTAAGAGGGCTGTTCTTCCAGTCAAAGGGAATAACCTATCAGGGGAATTCATGAATACCTGACTCTGTGCCTTTACACTGTTTGTGAGGTAATGCAGTACTTATCTTCACCAAGACATCTCTCATACATCTGATGTTCTATAAAATGTTTTGGGAATGACAGAGGGATAAGCAATCATTTGTGGGGAGAAATAACCTTATAACCCATTTGTGCAGTAGACACATATTTAGCACATTAGTATGCTATGTAGCAATGTTTCTGCCTTGCAGAATTTTGACACATATTTAGTATATTCCAATGCTATGTAGCAATAGTGCAGTGGTTAGCATTGTTCATAGGTTCATAGGTTCATAGGTTCATACTAGGCTATCTGCCCGAGGGCATTTACAAGCCTAGCCCATAGTTTTGTGGCTTACGCCTCCCCTTTAGTATGGGGAACTATACCCATTATTTTGTTGTGCCTCTGTCGAGCAGTGACACTGAGGTAATCCCTGGGGTATATCTGCGATCTCCCATCCATTGGTCAAGATTTCTCTTGAACAAGGCCAGCACATATACCGGGGTTTTATTCCACAGCATAGGGAGTCTTTGGGTGATGAATCTATCCCTCCATAGCCGTGGTTTAAGTCTCCGCCCTTGGTGGCTCTGACAGATCTAGATTTTTTGAGGTGAAGCATATTCATCAAATCTGGGTTTGACATCACAGGTCAACTGAATAGAGCTGGAGTTCTTTCAGTCGGGCAGCATAGGACAGATTTTTGAGACCCTTTATCCTTTTGGTGAGGAACTTTTGTGGCCTCTCCAACTGCTGCAAGTGTTGGGTCAGATACATTCCGAAAGGGGCATTGTACTCAATCATTGGTCTGATGAGTGATGAGTATAGGGAGACTATGACCTCCCTTGATCTAGATGTGAATCCCTCACAGGAAGAGGTTCTCCCGTTCGATTCTCAGCTGGAGCACCTTCTGTGTGGAGTCTGCATGTCCTCCCTGCAGTCGAGTGACATTAAAGACATGCAGGTAGGTGTGAGTGTGAATGGGTGTGCCTTATTTGAAGGTTGGGCATCAGGCTGGCAACTCGACACTGTAAAAATGCACTGCCAATCATTAGCAGACCAGAGTTCCACTGTGGTGACCCCTAACTGGGAAAAGCCGAAAGACAATGCTATGTAGCAATGTTTCTGCCTTGCTGGCTGGATATTCTACTCCACCTTCATATAAATAAATATATATATATATATATATATATATATATATATATATATATATATATATATATACATATATATATATATATATATCTAGAGAGAGAGAGAGAGAGATTATGGAAAACATATGATAGAACTATTCATTACCAGTGATGTTCCATACTAGATAAATGAAGGCTATATCCTGGAGAGGTGTGAACCCTCTCAGTGGGTACTAAGGAAGATTCCATTTTTGCCTAGTCATCCAGAGTCACTGCTCTGGTATAGGAAGCTTTTTTATCTGCTTAAACAGATTTGGTTTCTTGAGAGTTTTCAATAATATACTATTGCATTGTTTCACTGATATCTTAAAGTGGTCTTAACTTTTTAACAGTTTAAGGGATTTAGGATTTTTTTTTCTTTTTCATCTCCCAATGTTTGGTGCTACACACTTATGATAATGTTTTTATAGTTAATGTTATTGTTGTTAGACAAGGATCTGAAACCTCTCAACAAGCACTTATTGGAATCAGAACTACCTGCATTTAAATAAGGTGTTTTCAAATTTGTCCATAAGATGTCTTAAAGAGAGTGTTTCCATGAGCTCCCCACTACCACAGTTAAAGGTACCAGTCAACCAATTGGAAAGTTTTTTACTTTTTCTGTTCCAACCTTGCAAAAAATTTGCCATGGTCCCACCAGGACTTAATGAATATATAGCTATTGGCAGTATTTTGAGACTGAAATCTTATATTGCTTGAAAAGTTGAAATTATTTTATTTTTTGGTGTGCACTTTAGTTAAGTTTTATTTTTATTCTTAACATCAGGTATGTTCAGTTTTTCAATCTATTGTATTTTTTGATTTGTAGACAATAGTCATGTGACTCTTATGGTGCAGTTATTTAAAAGGGTGTTTTTAGACTGTTACTGGTTTCTGATGAAGCCTACGACCTGACAGATAAAAGTGTTTAATTCTGTTAACAGTATTTTGTTTCTTTTGTGTAATAAAGTGCAGAGTTTTTCTTTTGGCCATTGCTGTTTCTTTTGGTTTTGGTATATAGGAAGTTTTTTTTATCATCTTTTGCCATGTGGTTCATGTTTTTCCTTGTCGTTGTGTCTCCACCAGAACAATCTATTTTTATAATACCCTCTCCTGTTTTGTCACTGTCAGGCAAAGAGAGCAACCTGAGAAGTAAGCAAATTTTCTGCAAGGTTTGAATGGGGAAAGTAAAAAGGTTTCCAATTGGTTGAATTATACCTTTAACTTTGGTAGTGGGGAGCTCATGGAAACACCCTCTTTAAGACATCTTATGAACACATTTGAAAACACTTTATTTAAATGCTGAAAGTTGCAGCTGGAGAATGTATACATTTGTGAATGCTTAAAGGTTAGGAGGATTCCTAAAAGGTTGTAGACCTGGAAGTTTCCGATAGGGCTGGTTCCAGACTCCTCACTCCATAAAGAACTTATTATATTTGACCATTGCTGTTTCTTTGGTTTTGGAATATATGAAGTTTTATACCTGGGAGAGAATGATTGCACTAAATTTAGTTTCTCAGCTAGGATGTTAGACTATGTCCTTATAAATACAGTTAACATTCAGTGAGTGTTCTCCTACAGACATTATACCACCTCACTTTCTGAACACAAGTTTGTTTTACTAGAAATGTTGGATTTGGGGACCCCATACCCTGTCAGAAATGAAGATTGGCTCCTCTGTTATTAAAATACCAGGATGGAAGAAAGAAATATATTTTGGCCAATAGACTAAAAACTATTCTTTCCTACTTAGTTTCTCCTTTATAGTATGGCTTTTAAGGTGTAGGCAAATAAATGACCATACCATAACTCTAGAAACCTTACAAATGCTCCAGCGTTCTATGTCTTAGTGATGGATGCTTCCAAAGCCTTTACAGAATTGATCATAACTTTTTCTTTGTGGTTCTGGAGAAAATTAGTTTTTCATGTAACTTCATAAATGATATTCAATTATTTATAGGGACCATTCCACTAAACTGTGTATTAATAAACTCTACTTCCAACCTATTTTAAAAATGGGGTTACACAAGTTTGCCCCCTCTCTCTATATCTCTTTAATCTATATATTGGACTTCTGTTTATTATTCTTATGCAGTTTACTTACTATAACTTTTCTTAACCCTTTAAATTAAATCTCACAGTAACAGCTTACAGAGATGATCTAGATATCTGTTTCCATTGTTCTAATACTGACATTTCAAAAACTCTTAATTCTGTTAGTTTATTCTCTAACTATTCCAATTACAAATCAAATCTCCAAAAATTGGCATTATTTCCACTGACAGAATCTTTCTGTCTTAACATTTTAAAAATAATTAAATCCTGAGTATAAATTATTCTGTAAGATACTTAGGCATTACCTTTCATCATGATCCCTTCTTAAATTACAATGTGAATTTTGGAAAAGTTTAGTCTCAAAAATGATATTAACAGATGGACTAACACAAACTTTTCTTTTTTACCCAAAATAGCCATCACAAAAAATGAATGTGCATTCTCTTCCTGCCATAAAATACCTCAAAAACTGTTTCTTGCTATTATTGACACTATTGCCAAGTTCATCTGTGCACCTAAATATATACATATTGCTTACAACAAATTAACTGCTCCAAAATTGCATGTTGGAATAAATCTGTCAGATCTTTACCTATACTATTTAAATATAACTTCTAGTGGGTCATTGAAAATAATCTTATATAATCCTGAAAGTAATAGGCTCAGTGGAACCTGTGTGTTGAGAGACAGCCTTACAAGACTATCTGCAAATATATAGACAGCCTGCATTTAAACTGGAACCTGTGTGTTGAGAGACAGCCTTACAAGACTATCTGCAAATATATAGAGCTGAGTATATTTTTCTGTATTATTCTGTATTATAGAGCTAAATTGTTGCTTAGATATCTGTTGTCTTACTGTTCTGCAAATATACAGAGATCAGTATATATTTTTTTGGTTTTATAATTTGCACTGTGATTCCTCACATCTCTGTTGAAACTGTCTCCCCCCATTTTGGTTTCTATAGCTTGTGTGTTAACTCAAGGTTCCCTTAATTTGCTGTTAATAGCAGCCTGCATTTAAACTGGAACCTGTGTGTTGAGAGACAGCCTTACAAGACTATCTGCAAATATATAGAGCCTAGTATATTTTTCTGTATTATTCTGTATTATAGAGAAATTGTTGCTTAGATATATGTTGTCTTACTGTTCTGCAAATATACAGAGATCAGTATATATTTTTTTGGTTTTATAATTTGCACTGTGATTCCTCACATCTCTGTTGAAACTGTCTTCCCCACTCCCCCTCCCTGTTCTTGGTCGTAGTTTAAATTTGGTGGCTTTTGCAGTGCCCACCCCACTGTAAATTTGATCTAGGACACTCCCCCAGTCCCATCTCTTTACCGCATTCTACCTAATAAACCCTTTCTGCACTTGCTTTTAGTCCTTTTTAATTTAATTATATTTTTTTCAAACTGTGTGTGGACTAATATTGCTACATACTCAAGTGTGCCAGCTTGCACTGCATGTGATTTGTTTTTACTACTGTTTTTGCTACTTTTCTGAAAAAAAAAATTGTAAGCCTGTCTCCTACCTTTCCTGTAATTAATGTTCCAGATACAGATTTGCTGTATCCAGGACTGTTTATAAGCTTCTGAGCCCCCCCAAGCCTTTCTGTGTTGGAAGGAAGCCTTCTAGCTTATCAGTGGGAGTGGTAAGCATTGGGTAACCTGTCTACCACATAAGGAGTGGTTCTGGCCCAGAATTTGTAGTTATTGGCCATTTGGGCGGCCATCCATCTCTCTCAACTTTCTGATTTGAAGGCCTGCATTTGCACTTGTTTCTGTCCTGTAACTCCTGGGCCCATCTCATTTGCTCACTCAAAAAAAAAAAAATCTGCTTTTACTGTATTTGTGTTTCTTCCAACTTTATTTTGCTTTTGTGTCATCTTAAAAGTACTCAGTTGTATTTATTACTGCTTGGTGTAACTCATTCTAAGCCTTTTACTTTAAGCACTTGGGCTTCAGACCAGTTGTTTTTACATTAAGAAGGTTTGTGGTCTGCACTGTAGTGGCAGAACAGGTAGCTTACATCCTTCTAAGTTGGGAACTGCTGATTGAGGGCTCAGTGTCTGTTATTCTAAAAGTGTATTAATTCTGGTTTAAGCACTTGGGCTTCAGGCCAGTTATTTTACATTAAAAGGGTTCGTGGACTGCACTCTTGTGGGAGGAGAGGCTGGACTCTGCCCTTCTGAGCTGGGAATTTCTGGTTAAAGGCTTATAGTGCCTGCATATGTGAACTGCTTCTTACTGAAATTGGTACACCTTGTTTGCTGTAGTGTAGACTAGATCCAGGCCTGCTGAATCTAGCTTTGTTTGTATAACTTGAGCACTAATCCAGGCATTCTTTAAAGTATTCAATTGTATTTATTACTGCTTGGTAGTAACTTGATTAAAGTGTAGCTATCATTCTAAGTCTTTTGGATTAAGCACTTGGGCTTCAGACCAGTTGTTTTACATTAGGAAGGTTTGTGGCGTGCACTGTGGTGGCAGGACAGGTAGCTTACATCCTTCTAAGTTGGGAACTGCTGATTGAGGTCTCAGTGTCTGTTATTCTAAAAGTGTATTAGTTCTGGTTTAAGCACTTGGGCTTCAGGCCAGTTATTTTACATTAAGAAGGTTTGTGGTCTGCACTCTTGTGGGAGGAGAGGCTGGACTCTGCCCTTCTGAGCTGGGAATTTCTGGTTAAAGGCTTATAGTGCCTGCATATTTGAATTGTTTCTTACTGAAATTGGTACACCTTGTTTGCTGTAGCATAGACTAGATCCAGGTCTGCTGAATCTAGCTTTGTTTGTATGCTTTATTTTTGTTTGCTTGTTATTTCCCTGAAACGCTAATTCCACCTAAAACGCAGCTTTTCAGCACTTCTGTGGATCCCTAGTGATATCTGCATTGCTTACTGTACTTATTTCCTTGTTTCACTTGAAAGAAAGTTACTGTTTGTCATTTTTGCATTTAAGTTACTTGTAACACATTGCATTTAAGTTACCTGGCACTTGATCACTACTTCTCAAAAGCGAACTTCTCACTTCTCAAAACCGAAGTGAAATCTTTCAAGGCCCCAGGGCCAGTGGAAACTACGGCCCAAACTGCAGAATCCTATATAAACGCATTCTACGGACATCTCCAGGAATGCATGGATCAAGCTATCCCAAACAAAACCAAGACCCAATCATCCAAAGGCAGGCGTCCAGTCTGGTGGACCCCAGCCATAAATAGACTGTACAACAGAAGGAGGAAGATACTACATGATAGAGCAAAATCCCTAATAGGGAAGGCATCTCTGATCAGTACTAGCAAAAATTACGATCCCTCATAAAATCCTCCAAGGCCAGCTTTGAGAGAAAAATTGCACAGGACACTAAAGACAATCATAAGGCTTTTTTCAGTTATGTTAGGAACCTGGGATGCAACTCCCAGACTTGTTCTGAGTTGATTATAAATGACAAAAAATACATTGAACCCACAGACATCACCAATATCCTGGCAGACAGGTTCAGTGCAAACTTCTCCACCCCCTCCCCCCCAAAAGAGCAAGTGTCTATCCCGGCAGGGGGCTGCCTCCCAAACATCTCTGATGCTCAGGTGAAGGCTACCCTCTCCAAAGCAAAAAACACTGCTTCCATTGGACCAGATGGCATCCCAGGTTGCGTCCTACATGAACTCCAAGAAGAACTAATCCCTCAAATAAAACAGCTGTACAATCTCAGCCTCACTACAGGATATGTGCCCACAGAAAGGGCGTACAGCAACAGTGGTCCCACTCCACAAAGGTGGAGCCTCCACGGACCCTGGAAACTATCACCCCATAAGCCTGACTAGATTAGTCTGCAAGGCTATGGAGAGGATCATCATGGAGCTCATAAACAAAGATATCGGGGACCTACAGACACTAGATCCTACCCAATTCGGCTTTGTCAAGGGCAGATCCTGCCTTTTGAACCTGGTTGACTTCTTTGAAACAGTCACCAAAGCCATAGATGAAGGGAAGATAGTCCACACAGCCTATCTAGACCTAGCAAAGGCATTTGACACAATACCCCACGCGGGCATCATAGATAAGCTATCCAGCTTAAATATAAACCCCTATGTCACAAGATGGGTCGCAAACTGGCTCAAAGACAGAACCCACAGAGTGAGAGTTGCTGGAGCCATGTCAGACTTGAAACCAGTCACAAGTGGTGTCCCACAAGGTTCTGTCCTGGGACCGCTCTTGTTTGGTATATACTTTTCCGAGGTACAGGCCAACATGGGAGGACTATGGCTCACCAAGTTCGCAGATGACTGCAAACTGGGCGCCATAATCGACTCTCCAGCTGACACAAACATCCTTCAAAAAGGTCTCACAGAGATGGATAACTGGTGCCAGAGCCATGGTCTAAAGCTAAATGCCAAAAAGTGTATAGTCATACCCTTTGGCAAAAACGATGTGCCCACAAACTACCACATAGGCAGTAAATCATTAAGTACAGAGAAAGTAATTAGGGATCTGGGGACCCAAGTTGATAGCAATCTCTCCTTTGACAACCACATTGCCAAAGTGGTTAGAAAGATCTTCTACATGGCCCACCTCATCATGAAAGGATTCACATCTAGATCAAGAGAGGTAATCGTGCCCTTTATTCATCCCTCATCAGGCCCATCATAGAATACAATGCCCCTTTTGGGATGTACCTTACCCGACACCTGCAGCAATTAGAAAGACCCCAAAAGTACCTCACCAAGAGGATCAAGGGACTCAAACAGATGCCATATGCTGCTCGGTTAAAAAAACTCCAGCTCTACTCAGTTGCATACCGCCTACTTCGAGGCGATCTATACCTGACATATAAAGCTATGTCCAATCCAGAATTAATGGACATGCTCCACCTCAGTAAATCTAAATCCCTTAGAGCCACACGCTCGAGGGACTTGAACCTCAACACAGAAATAAATAGGACTTGCTGGAGGGACAGATTCATAACCCAGAGGCTCCCTTCACTCTGGAATAGAATTCCAATTCATGTTAGGCAAAGCACCTCATTGAATCTCTTCAAGAAGAATCTTGATGAGTGGATGGGGGAGCATAGGTTTGTTCCGGGGATTACTTCCGTGTCACTATTAGACAGAGGCACAGTAAACTAAACCGTAAAAAGGGCACAGTATACTCAAATCAAGGGGTGGCGTAAGCCAAACAAAATCGGGCTAGGCTTATAATTGCCCCAGGGCGGATAGCCTAGTATGAACCTATGAACCTATGAACCTATAAAGCAATTATATAAGTCAGCACTAAAAAATTAAAAGCACTACACCCTCACAAACTCCCCTTGAGTACCTTGTTCCCCATTGGCCCTTTTTTTCAATTATAAAGGAATTCCCAATACTATTCTAGCATGTCCAAAGGTCAGTTGTCAATCTCCTCTCCAGTCCAGCTGGTGAATATGGGAATCTTGAGGCAATGTTACAACTGCCTCATGTACACAGACAACCCTCTCCTCCTCCCAACAAATTCCAACACATGTGAGAGATACAACCATATAGCCAAACTGGAGGCTAAGCTCTCTCAACTCAGTACTGGCGTAACCAGTCAGAAGGAGAAGGAAACCACACTCACTACAATTCCAGTCTCACATAGACCTACCACGACAGCAAACCAAACACATAAACACACAAAAACATACTGCCTAAGCAGCAGAGACCTCCAAAGCAGACACCCAAGCAACCGCTACCCCAAAACAAAACATGTGCAACACACAGCTCACAAAGCCAGTGTGCCAAACAGTCACAGCCCTTAAGGCTAAACAACACACCTGATACACTTGTAATAGGTGACTCTATCATCAGGCACACTGACGTCCCGCTCACCAGGCTGAACAAGGAGAAGGTCACGGTGAGCTGTCTGTCGGGTGCTAGGATCTGCCACATAACACAAGCATTCAGGTCACTCCAAGGCAAGTACAAATATGACTCAGTCATTGTCCATGCTGGTGTGAATGACCTGAGATGTACCTCCCTGGACTACATGAAGAGAGACATAGAGGAGCTCTCTGAGCATGTGGTCCAGGCCGGTATGACCCTGATCTTGAGTAGCATCTTACCCTCACCAAGAATGATGCCACAATATGAAGACAAGATGATCAATTTCAACAATTGGCTTAAGTATTGGTGTCATTCAAAGAGGATCCAATGCCTGTCAGCCTGGGATGACATGCTCGACAAGCCATGATGCTTTGCTAGGGACGGCTTGCACCTGTCACCCCTGGGCTTTCGGATATTGGCAAAGGCTCTTGCTACCCCCATAGTGCCTTTTTTAGGCAAGGCTCAAAAGACAAACCCACCTCCATAGGTATCACAAGGGATAAGAAACTAAGAGTAATGCTACTCAATGCCAGAAGTCTAAATCTCAAGATGCACACACTTGAAACTCTCCATAGCATGGAGAACATAGATATCTGTGCAGTAACAGAAACCTGATTCAAGGCTCCTGAGAGCACCCCAGCACTACCAGGTTATACCTCATACCATGCTTTTTGGCCCCAAAACTTGGACTGAACCACAAAAGGAGGGGGAGTATCAATATTCGTCAAAGATACCCACACCTCCAGGTTGGTGGCACAGCATGAAGCATCAGAGACTATCCATTTGCAACTAACAGTGGGTAAAACTGCCTTCCAGTTTATAGCCTGCTACAGACCACCCTCCCAAACCCAGGAACCCCACTCGGCCTTCCTGAGAACACTGGAAAATATGAAGGTCTCTCCAAACACCATTATATTGGGTGACTTCAACTACCCAAACATAGACTGGGAGCATTGCTCTAGCTCCAACACCGTAGCCCAAAGGTTCCTAGAATTTATAAACTCAAATGCTATGCAACAACTTGTTACCACTCCCACAAGAGGGGAAAACATACTGGACCTGATCATCACCAACATGGGGACTCTATGCTCCAGACCAGAAGTGTATCCCTCACTGGTAAGATCAGACCATAAACTAATCTCACTGGATATTCACATCCCAACCCCAGCCCTGCCCAGAAAACCACAATGAAAAACTTCTCTAAAGCAAATTTCACACTCCTGAAAACCGAGGTGGAATCCTTCAAAGCCCCCGGGCCTGTGGAAAATACGGCCCAGACTGCGGAATCCTTTATAAATGCATTCTATGAACACCTTCAGGAATGCATGGATCATGCAATCCCAAATAAAACCAAGACCCAATCCTCCAAAGGCAGATGTCCTATCTGGTGGACCCCAGCCATAAACAAACTATACAATAGAAGGAGGAAGCTACTACATGATAGAGCAAAATCCCAAAAAGGGAAGGCATCTCTGATCAGTATTAGCAAAAAACTACGGGCACTCATAAAATTGTCTAAGGCCAGCTTCGAGAGAAAAATTGCACAGGACACCAAGGATAATCACAAGGCTTTCTTTAGTTATGTTAGGAACCTGGGTGGGAATTCCCAGATATGCTCAGAATTAGTCCAAAATGGCAAAAAAATACACCGAACCCACAGACATTGCCAACATCCTAGCTGACAGGTTCAGCGCAAACTTCTCCCCCCCTCCCCACCAAAAGGGCAAATAGCTATCCCAGCAGAGTGCTGCCCCCCTGACATCTGAGATGCTCAGGTAAGAGCCGCCCTCTCCAAAGCAAAAAACACAGCATCAATGGGATCAGACGGTGTCTCGGCCTGTGTCCTACATGAACTCCAAGAAGAGCTAAACCCAAACATAAAACTACTGTTCAATCTCAGCCTTACTACAGGATATGTACCCAAAGAGTGGCGTACAGCAACAGTGGTCCCTCTCCACAAAGGTGGTGCCTCAATGGATCCTGGAAACTATCACCCCATAAGCCTGACTAGCTTGGTCTGCAAAGCTATGGAAAGGATCATCATGGACCTCATAAATAAAGATATTGGGGACCTACAGACACTGGATCCTACCCAGTTCGGCTTTGTGAAGGGCAGATCCTGCCTCTTAAACCTGGTTGATTTCTTTGAAACAGTCACTAAGGCCATTGACGAGGGGAAGGTGGTCCACACAGCCTACCTGGACCTCGCAAAAGCCTTCGATACAATACCCCACTCGGGCATTATAGATAAGCTCACCAGCTTAAATATAAACCCCTATGTCACTAGATGGGTTGCAAACTGGCTCAAGGACAGAACCCACATGGTTAGAATTGCTGGAGCCATGTCAGACTCCAAACCAGTTACAATGGCATCCCACAAGGCTCAGTCCTGGGACCTCTCTTGTTCGGTATATATTTCTCGGAGGTACAGGCCAACACGGAAGGACTGTGGCTGACCAAGTTCGCAGATGACTGCAAACTGGGTGCCATAATCGACTCTCCAGCCGACACAAGCATCCTACAAAAGGGCCTCATAGAAACAGACAACTGGTGCCAGAGCCATGGCCTCAAGCTAAATGCCAAAAAGTGTATAGTCATCCCCTTTGGCAAAAACAAAGTGCCCACAAATTACCACATAGGTGGTAATTCATTAAGTACAGAAGAAGTAATTAGGGACCTGGGGACCCAAGTTGATAGCAATCTCTCATTTGACAACCACGTGGCCAAAGTGGTTAGAAAAACATTTTATATAGTCCACCTAATCATGAAGGGATTCACATCTAGATCATGGGAGGTCATCGTGCCTCTTTACTCATCCCTCATCAGGCCCATAATTGAGTACAATGCCCCTTTTGGGATGTACCTTACCAGACACCTGCAGCAACTGGAAAGACCCCAAAAGTACCTCACCAAGAGGATCAAAGAGCTCAAACAGATGCCATATGCTGCCCGGTTAAAGAAACTCCAGCTCTACTCAGTGGCATACCGCCTGCTCAGAGGCGATCTGTGCCTGATGTATAAAGCCATGTCCAACCCGAATTAATGGACATGCTGCACCTCAGAAAATCCAAATCCCATCGAGCTATGCCGAGAGACTTGAACCTCAGCACTGAAATAAATAGGACATGCTGGAGGGACAGATTCATAACCCAGAGGCTCCCTTCACTCTGGAATAAAATCCCAGTCCAGGTTAGGCAGAGTCCCTCATTGACTCTCTTCAAGAGGAATCTTGATGAGTCGATGGGAGATCATAGGTTTACCCTGGGTATCACTTCTGTGTCACTGTTAGACAGAGGCATAGTATACTAACCTCGAAAAAAGGCATAGCAAAATTAATTTAAAATGGATGGCAAAAGCCAAACACACTCTGGCTAGGATTATAAATGCCCTAGGGCAGATAGCCTAGTATGAACCTATGAACCTATGAAGTATGGTCAGACTGTGGGCCAACAAAATTAAAATATATAACTGTAATAAACATGCTCTTCCTTTTTACAAACTCAAGTATTGAGACATTTGGGAGTTCATAACTTTCTATTAAACCTCAGATTTTAATAAACTTCAAAAATCATTGATTTTACCAGATTTCTTTTCACTTCTTTCAACCAATACATTTAAATCCTAATATCTTATTGAATAATAAAATGCCTGACTTAACTGAGTATCCTTTTATTAAATAAATTACAGTTCTAGATTTTCATTTTACCCCACTTTATTCATTGAAGCAAATGAAATTAGATTTG
Source organism: Protopterus annectens (assembly GCF_019279795.1). Lineage (NCBI taxonomy): Eukaryota > Metazoa > Chordata > Ceratodontiformes > Protopteridae > Protopterus > Protopterus annectens. The sequence goes on from NC_056729.1 coordinate 290,621,460, forward strand.
AATTTCCATAGGGGTTATACTCCCCTTCTTCTTCTTTCGGCTTTTCCCAGTTAGGGTCACCACAGCAGATCACCTGTCCACTCATGATTGGCAGTGAAGTTTTTATGGTGCTGTGTTGCCAGCCCGATGCCCAACCTTCCACAGAAGGCACACACACACACACACACACACACACACACACACACACACACACACACACACACACACACACACACACACACACACACACACACACACACACACACACACACACTTACGCCTAGAGCCAATTTAGAGCATCCAATCCACTAAATAATCATATTTTGTATATTGTTCATGATAAAGTCAAAGTCAGTTCACTAAGTAAGTTTTTTTTTTCAAAGAGCTTCTGGTCTGTGCCAGCTGCCAATAAAGATGTATCTAATTCTTATACGTTGATTCTAATATGCCTACCTTATAAACCCATATTGATCCTTACATAATGCTAGGGTTGATAGAAATTTAAATTTACTATTTATAATTCAGTTTAATTTGAAATACATTCCTCTTAAAATATTTATTCCACCCAATTTGATATTAAATAATGTTTATTTTACCCTCACTAAAAAAAATAAAAATATTCCTGGATTGTTGCACTAAATGCTCTGCATGTAAAATAAAAGTGGCTGGTCTGTTGCATGTTTTTTGGGATTGTAAATACTCTATGAGACTATGGCCAGTTCTCTATCTTAAACTTTGCAAAGCTGGTCTCAAGGACATTGTTTTGACTTGGCAATTTACTTTATTGCATACTCCTTGTAAGATATTAAACTCAATGAATTCAGAAATGTAGTCTTTATATTCATGCTTATGAAGCTTTACATCACAAAAATTGGTTGGACCGTAAAACTTTAAGTTGGTCATATTTTAAACTTCTTGTTTTGGATTATCTTAAATGCCTCACATTTCTTCCTAAGGCAAATTCTCATAGAAATTCTTTGTTGCAAAATTCTATAAATAGAATGTAGTTTGAATCCTGCCTCTTAGCTTATTTGCATTCTGTTTAATGTATTTGTTGTAACTCTTCCGGCTTGCTTTTTATTGTATGATTATTGTTGCAAATAGTGTAATTGGTTATATAGTTTTGCTTTCTCTTTAGGTGGTATGTTGTTACTTAGAATTATTAGTGTGTAATCTATTTTTTCTTATTGTTTCTGTGTATCAATTGAAAAATTTAATAAAGCAGTTTATGAAAAAAGATGGAAAAGAGGAATTTGAAAACAGACTCAGGAACTATGTCAAAGGCTCTTATACCTCTACTGTAGATAGAATTCAGTACTTGGAGAACCTGAAACTTGCTACTAGGTGGGCTGCCCGAAAGATATGAAGGGAGAGGAGAGCAGGTAGATGTAAGAAGAAGGGAGACATAGAATGATTATTGAAAAACAAAAGGAAATGGTTACAAACTAAGGGCATGTGCGGATAAAACTCCAAGGTGGGAAATTACACAAACTAAGAAGAAATGCAAGGTCATTCATTAAGCAGGTGTGGCAGACAGGGAATCTCAAAACTTAAGCATGGTTCCAAGGCATAGCCTTTCTAAAACTCTTGGCTCAAAGACTGAAAGAAAGGAGACAAGAATGCATATTCTAGCCCTTAAAGATGGCAATAGCATACTACAACAAAATATTTACAAAATCAATGAAATAATGGCCGAGGAATATAGGGAAATATGTACATCATGAAGTGATTCAAGTAGAAACAAAGATAGGCATTTTTAAATGATATTCTTGTCTCTTAGATTACTCACAGTGACCCTAAATATGTGAATGGGCTCATTACATGGGAGGAACTCTACTCAGGTCTTAAGTTCTTACCAAAAAGGTAAAACACCAGGTAAGATGCCCTGATATACTGACTAAACAACTGATGGAGCTGTTTCAGTTTGCTAGGTCTTCTGGAGATTTTCCTTCTTCCACATTATTGGCCTCATTTTTATTTTTGCCTACATGAGGCCAGGACCTACAGTCTCCATTGGGATATTGCCCATTTCCCTCCTTCAAACTGCACCAACATTTTATGCAAAGGTTTATCCCAAAGATTAGAAAATAATTCACCCAAACTTAGCCAGACATTACAACAAGGCTTTGTCAAGGACAGACAATGAGGGAGATGTGATAGATAAAGCTCACAGTAATCTTCTATGGGCATGCTTTCTTGATTAAAAAGAAAAGCTTTTCATTCACTAGAATGTATTTTTGTGGGAAGTTCTGACAGCTTATGAGATCCAGGGGCCATTTTATAATCGATGCAAATTTATTTACAGTGGTTACAAATGGTATTACCTCCCAACTTTTTGCACTACAAAGTGGTCATAATGAGGTTACCCCTAATCCCCTTTATTATTTGTACTAGACACTGACACATTTGGATACACCAATAGCTTGCTAATGTTGCCAAGAGAATGAATGGGTCCACTGTTTATTCCTCTTCATGTCTTGTGGATGATTTATTTATTTTATTTGCATTTGTTTTCTAGGGTACAGTACTGATCCCTATGGACCTTTTTCAGACTCAACTCAGCAGCAGTGATTTGTTAAGTGACTTATTCAAAGTCGCACAGCTTGGCAACTGATGAAGTTAATGATCCAGTGAAGGACTGACTTACACTTTTGAGGACCCTTAACCTTTTTGGTCATATTTCCAGTCTAACTCTTAATCACCATATATGTTCCCTACTACCTCCCAGTCCTTGTGCAATATTCTAATGTTCAGCCATAATTGACAGGAATATTGTATTGGTTAAGTAGCATACCTGTATAGGAATCCACCAATCCATTTATTATTCATTTTACATTTGTTTACCGGGAAAGTCCAACAGGATGAGAGCTCATTTTCAGTTGAGGCCCGGGGAGAAAAAGCTCCAGAGGCAATCAACATACATTACATTGATTACTTAAGTTTTACACATTTGAATGAATCATAAATTCATTTTTGAATAAACCATAAATTCAAACTGATGGAAAGGACAGACATTAATAGAAATACTAATTCAAAACCATCTTTGTCAGTAGGAACAGATATAGGATTTATATTAGGAGAATATGTCCAAGATACAAGTAGACTACATAAATTATATGATTTAGTAAGAACTCTGCTAGAGGAAAGTTAAATGGGACTAATATGTGCCATAGGTAATATGGAATATAGAGGAGAGATGGGAGGAAAGGGATTGCATAAAAGAGGAAAGGGGTGAAAATGGATAGAAAAACAGAGAGTAATGTGTGAGGTATGCGTGGAAAGTGGCAAAAGCAGACCTATAGGTAAGAAGAAGAGGGATGATGGGAGAGATGATGGGAGGAGAAGAAATGAGAGATTTGGTTGATGAATAGAAATAGAAATACAAGTTAAGACTGTGTGGAGAGGGAAGGGGAAGAGAGAATAGTATGCATTATTTGGTAGAAGGGGCATATGGGCTGGAAAGAATTATAGTTAGTTAGTGTTGGTGGGGTGGAGACTATAGTAGTAAAAGAGAAAATATATAATTACACATGATGGGCATTAAAGTTGAAGGAATGTTAGTTTGGGATGTAAATGGGCAAGAAGAGTAATATTTAACCGGGACTGCAGCATAACCCATTGTTATACAAGTGAGTCTTATGTAGTTTTGAGGTTTTGAGGTGGATCAGGTTAGCAGTAGTCATGATAGGTTGAGAGATATTGTTCCATATTTTGGATATGTAGTTGGAGTAGAGAGAGTCCCCGGCATGATTGTTTGATTTGGAGATTTGTAATAGTGATTTATGAGAGGAATGGAGAACATGAGTGCTGATGTGAAGAAGGAGTAGATTATGGATCCAGGGGGTAGGAATAGTGCCAATTTGCAGCAGTCAGATGACAAAAGAAGGGGACATGTCACCATCTCTTGGGATAGAATCTTGGTTAACTGCTTATACCTGATAAACAATAAACTTATACATTGGCAGACATGGATCAACCAGAGAGTATTATTTTGGCTAGATTTGTGGTCTCTAGATAATTCTAACTTTTTGATGTTCCAAGCATGCAGAGAAAGACTGAAGGGAAAGGAGTGTATGTTTTGTCAGCATCTTTATCTAAGGGCACTCCTTAAATTCTGTCTAGCTTCCCAGGACTTTTATTTTATAAACTGTTCACTACCAGATCCTATCAGAAGGGCATAGTAGCAAATAATTTACTGGCATCTCACAGATGGGATATCTTATGGAGATGATTCCCTTAAACGTAAAAGGTTTACAGCCATGAACATTACATCTTCACCACAGCAGTGGGTTAATAAATTGGAAGCATGGCACCTATTGTCAGATCTGGATTTTTTTAAACACCTTTATTGAATATTCTCTTTGAACTTTTACATGTTGGCTTATCAATAGTTATGTTATCTGCATCAAATTTCTAGGAGATGCTGGTTTACAAACAGTGCATACTAAAGATGCAACCATCTGGATGCAGACTATTTCTCTATGTTGTGGGGCTGTGAGAAGTGTACAAGGATGAGGGAAAAGTACAAAATGTAACATCTTGAGCCTTAAGATCATGTTCATCCTCTTGAGCAACTTGTCTTTTGAATTCCTGGTATAGCAATCTCTACCTTCAGGCTCTCCTGCACTTAAATGCAAAAATCAAACAAAGCCAGCAGATCAGGGCAAGCTGTGTAATTTTATTAACTTGTCTAAAACATGATAAACAGACCGGTTTCAGCTCGATAAATTCTCTGCCTTCTTCAGTGTTTAAAATAAAATGAGAACAGTAGTCCCTATTTATAATGAACATACAGATTGATGTTGAAACCTGATTGGTTCCTTACAAATGTTCATTCATGCCAGGTGCAAATAAAGCCCCCAGCTTAATTATCCATTTATTTTCTTTTGAATCCAAAAGGCTATGCCATCCAGCTTTATTAGCCCTATTACCCATGATTTTGTTGATAACTGTAAATCTGAATGTAGCATTAGGATGTTTAATGGTATGTTTGTATAGTGCATTACTAGGTTTTTTATTTCTTATCCCACTAAAGTGTTCTGAAATACGGATCCTAAGGGGTCTGGATGTCTGTCCAACATAAAAAGCATGGCAACTACAGGTGACCAAATAAATCAGCCAATCTGTCCCACAATTTGCAAAGAACTGAATGTGAAAAACATTGCCTGTATTACTGCTGGAAAACTCCTTAGTTTTATTCAAAGCTTTACAGTGGGTAATAGTGGCGCAAGGTACACAACCTGTTAGTAGGTCCCCGGACATGGTCCATTGTCCAGAAACCCCTGTAGTTTGGTTGATGTGTTTATAATGGCTCAATTGGGACCCTATGTTGCTCCCCCTGCGAAATAAGAACAAACACTTATCTTGCAAAATGGTGGAAAAATAGTCATCTGCCCTTAATATGTTCCAGTGTGTCTGGACAATATTAAGTAAAGTTTCCATATTCCTGCTGTAAGTAGTGACCAGACAGATCACAGATTGTTGTTTGGTCCCTTGTTCCTTGTATTTTAATATATCTTACCTGTCTAATGTTTGATTTTTGCATTTTGGTTTTTTTGAGCCATGCAGTTGCCGTACGGGCAGGACATACCCATAGTTTGCATTTCTCCTGCAGTTAGCATAAGTGGCTTAGAATGGCCATATTTACAACAGCTATTATACTGAGATCATATTAATCAGACCCCAACAACATTAAGGAGAATTTTGCTTCTTATGAACAGGCACTTGAAGTAAAGAACTTCTGAGAATATTGGTCCACTTTTTCAGGTTTGTCTTAACCAAGAAGGCATTAGATATTAACAGATAGATAGGTCAGACGTATATACACTAGCTTATTCTATATCACGCAACGTAGTTCACACATTAAACTACCATTAATTCCTACTACTCTTGTGCTGTTATAGAGGATGCTGTGTAGTTTATAAGACAGCTTTGTTAATTAAAATTTAGCAAAGATAAGAAGTGCATTCTAATGCATAATTAGACAGATGTTCATACATTCAGCTCGACATTATTACACTTATACTATTTATTCTTTCTTGTTATACACTGCATTGATAAGCTATTCTAATTTGTTTTAAGATATCAGTAATTGGGATTTGTTTGCTACAATGTTCTTCTTTTATGAGCTGTTTTTTTTTTTTGCTCAGAAAGCTGAGCCACTTGCTAGAAAGTGTATTGGATAAAAAAGTGGACTACATTTGACAAGTGCTTAAAAATTTAACCTTTCCAGAAATCTGTTTTACTGAAGAGTGGCTTAATTATAGACAAACCACAGTGACAGCATGGGGGGGTGGCGACTGGTCAGGTATATTTACAGCTGGTGTTAATGCCCCCTAAGCAGGCAGTGACTGGATTTGTAAGTTAATAGTGCCTAGACAGCCAGTTGTCAATTAGGTATTGATTAATTAGGTATTAGTAAATGTTGTATAGGCGGATGGAACACCAGGTAAACAAACTGTATTTTTACTACAATATTTACATTGCAAGAAACAACAAAAGAAGCATTTGATGCACAATAACATAGTTCTAACACTTATGCCAAGATTTCAAAAACATAGTAATGGCAACATGAATAAAATGTACATAAGTTAAAAGAGACAGTAAGGATCTGAGAAGATAAGCATGTTTATGTCATACTACATTTTAATTTAGTTAATCCATACGCTGTTAGCAGGGTGACATCTTGATAAGGTATTTCTGTTGTTTTTACCTGTTCATGTTTTTCTCACATGGAGTAACTATTGGCGTTAGAAGAATGTGAGGAATTTTCCATGCTGTCATCAGAAAAAGGTTTTATCTCAGACAGACCTGTTTGACAGGTAAAATAGGAAATTCTGATAAGCAATCAGGAAAAGAGATATTTATTTTCATTACTTTTTCCCTTTGCACATTTTTCTATCTAAATGTGCAACAAATGCTTATAAAACTCAGTATTTTATAAAATCTTTTTTTTTTTTTTAGCATGGCTGAAATGCAGCTAAAAGCAAACAAAAAATACATCCAGAAAACTATTACTCAGAGAAAACATTCAGACAGCGCTGTACCTTTATAGTTTATAGGAAGAACAGTAAAGATAAAAAAGTGAAAAGCACAGGCCAACAAAATACACAGGTTATGCCTACTACTTAACAAACACACTTTGAGGATCCTCAAAGAATAACTTAACTGTAATAAAAGTAAAAACTTTATAAGTACTCAATTTAGAGACCATCCCAACATCATTGTCATTCAAGCAGTTACAGAAATTATTGAGTAAAGGCCATTTGGAAGTAAACAAACTAACTGCAGATGAAGATATCCAAACAGGTTTATGCACTAAGTACTAGACCAAGTAGTTTCTGATGTGCATTGTGAAACTCGTATGCATTAATTTATTATGGAAGTCAAAACACCATGGTTTTCTTTTAGAAATAAGAAAATATCATACAACTAAGAACCGACAATAAATAAATAAATAAATAAATAACCACACATTTTAGAGACAGAAAAGTACCTGTAAACATTTTTTTCAGAAGCTTTTGGCTATGTACAGACTTCTTACCAAAATACAATAAATTAGACTGTGTCATAAGTAAATCATTGCTGTCTGAGTGCACACCCTTGCACATTATTCATAAATATGATTTGATGACTCAAAGAAATAAAGGATAACATGGGATGTAATGGCATTTCATAGGTTCATAGGTTCATAGGTGTGTACTAGGCTAATGGCCCTGGAGCCTTTACAAGCCTAGCCCATAGGATTACCCTGGCATCGTGCCAGCCATCCTTAGTTCCCAGTGCCTCTGTTGAGTAGAGCCACTGGAGTGATCCCTGGGTGAACTTTCTATTTCCCATTCACTCATCAAGATTTCTCTTGAAGAGGGCCAGTGAGGTGCTCTGTTTGACATGTATGGGAAGTCTTGTCCATAGCATAGGCAGTCTCTGGGTTATGAACATGTATCTCAGACTTGTTCTGTTGATTGTGGTAATGAAGCTGAGGTCTCTGGAGTGTGTGGTGTGGAGGGATTGGGATTTCTTTAGATGCAGCATTTCTAACAGAGATGGGTCAGACATGGCTTTGTAAGTCAAGCACAGATCGCCTCTAAGTAGGCGATATGACACAGAGAATAGTTGGAGTTTTTTGAGTCTGTCCATATAGGACAAGTGTTTAAGGCCTATGATCCTCTTTGTGAGGTACTTTTGTGGCCGCTCCAGTTGTTGTAGGTGTCTAGTGAGGTACATTCCAAATGGGGCAATGTACTCGATGATTGGCCTAATGAGGGAAGAGTAGAGGGAGGCAATGACCTCTTTCTTCCTGAATGTAAAACCGTTAGTAATGAGATGTGCCACATAAAAGAACTTTCTGACCACAGTAGCAATGTGGTGATCAAAAGAGAAGTTGCTGTCAACCTGTGTTCCCAGATGTCTTATAAAGCCGTCTGTATTCAGTGGAATACCATCAATGTGGTAATTCATGGGAATTGGGTTTTTCCCATAGGGGATGACGATACATTTTTTAGCATTGAGCTTAAGGCCATGGTTCTGACACCAGTCATTGGTCTCAGTGAGGCCTTTCTGTAGGATGTCAACATCACTTGGGGAGTTAATAATAGCTCCCAACTTGCAATCATCTGCAAACAGTCCCTTCCTGTTGGCCTGGACTTCAGAGAAGTAGATACCAAACAGGAAAGGACCCAGGACCGAACCCTCTCGGACTCCACTCATGACTGGTCGACAGTCTGACTTGGAGTCAGCTTCTTTTACATTGTTGTTTCTATCTGTGAGCCAGTTTGCAACTCAACTAGTGATATAGGGGATGATGTCTAGCTTAGTGAGTTTTTCTATGGTTCCTGAGTGAGGAATGCTATCAACGGCCTTGGCCAGATCAAGGTAGGCTGTATGAACCACCTTTCCTTCATCCACAGCTCCAGTGACTGACTCAAAGAGAAGTCGATCAGGTTGAGCAGGCATGATATACCCTTCACAAAACCAAACTGTGTGGGATCCAGAGTTGGAGATTCCCTATATCCTTGTTTATTAGGTCCATGATGATGCATTCCATAGCTTTGCATATCATACTCATCAGGCTAATGGGGCGATGGTTCTCAGGGTCTGTAGTCACTCCTCCTTTCTGAAAAGGGATGACTGTAGCAGTGCACAATTTGGTAGGGACAAAGCCTGAAGTGAGGCTGTGATTGAACAGGGCACACAGGTGAAGTGCCAGTTCACTCTGTAATTCATGTAGAATACTGCCCGGGATATTGTCAGGTCCTATAGAAGCTGTATTCTTGTCCTTGGGCAGTGCTGTTTTAACCTGTACAGCAGTAATACTGGGTTTCTGGCAATCTAATGGTATTGTGATTGGTCCTTTGGTGGGGGAGAGAGGGGTAACGTTAGCGCTGAATGTGTCAGCCAGTATACTGGCAATATCTGTTGGCTTGGTATAGGAAGTATCATTGTGCAGTAGTTCAGAGCAAATCTGAGTATTGCCTTGGAGATTCTTTACATAACTACAGAAGACCTTGTGGTTGTCTTTACTATCTGCTGCAATTCTGTTTTCATAGCTAGCTTTAGAGGATTTGATGAGGCATCTCAACTTTTTGCTGAGGCTGATAAGGGAGTTTTTCCAGTATTGGGACTTCATCTTATTCCACATCAGGTTCCTCCTTCTGTTGTAGAGTTTGTTTATGGCAGGGGGCCACCAGATTGGCTTCCTTTTTTTGGAGGAGAGCATCTTGGTTCTGTTGGGTATGGCGAGATCCATACATTTATGTACATGTTTGTACAGTGCATTGGTATATGATTTGGCAGTCGTGCAACTATTCTCCATTTTCATGGGTGCTGTCAAGTTAGCCACCTTTGTTTTTAGGAGCCCAAAGTTAGCTTTGGAGAAGTTTTTCATAGTGGTTACCTTTGCGTGTGGGGGGGATGTGGATTTCCAAGGTGATTAGTTTGTGGTCGTATCTAACCAGGGAGGAGTTGAGTATTAGTGTAGACCAATGGTCACTCATGTTAGTAATCAAACAAAATTAAACCAGGATGAAGGAACCAAAGGTCTGAGGTTCAAAAATGTTGCAAGAAAAAATAAAAAAGTTCCACGGACCACCAAGACTAAAACCAAAATTATTTATTCAAATGTTAGCATTTCCATGGACCACCATGTTAGTAATGACCAGGTCAAGGATGTTGCTACCTCTAGTGGGGGTAAGACTGAGCTGGTCCAGGGCATTGGAATTAATGAATTCCAGGAAATGTTGGGCAAGTATATTGGTACATGAGTAGTTTTCCCAGTTAATGGAGGGGTAGTTGAAGTCACCAATATGAGAATGTTAGGTTGGACCCTAATATTCTTCAGGGTGCTTAGGAACATGGAGTTTGAGTCTTGGGACATGATTGGGACCTATAGCAGGCTACGACCTGAATTGCTGTCTTACCCAATGTTAGCTGCACCCACAGTATCTCTGATGCATTATATTGGGCTACCAGTCTGGAGGTGTGCACATCCTTTATGACTATGGAAACACCACTGCCTTTGGAGTTTCAGTCCAAGTTCTGAGATCGAAAGGTGTGGACTTTGATCATGTGTTTCTTACTGGCTTAGAGACATGAATAATTGTATACTGCAGTCTTTTCTTTGTCCTATACTTGTGTTTATACATTTCATTTTTTTATGTGTTAAAGATAAGGGCCAACGATTAAGCACTTACATGTAATTTAACTGGGCCAGGTTCCAAAAGAGTTGTTCTCAGTGTACCTCTGTCCTGATTCCCAAAGACCTGCTCTCAGTATAAGTGAGTTACTTCAGTGTAAGGCCTATCTGTAAACAGGCTTACTACTGGGACCAGATGCCAAAACATCTGCTGTCAGCCTGCTCTCAGTGTAAGTAGTCACTTGTACTGAGAGCAAGTATTTTGGAATTGGTGCCAATGTGTTGAGCTTATTAGGATCTATGAGAGGGATTGAAAATGGAATTCAAATGAGGAAGGTTCATGCCAACTCAGTTGGTAAAGAGGGGTACAAACCAGGCTTTAGCCCAGGCAACCCAGGTTTGAGTAGTGAGATTAGCCTTTGGAGAAGCTGACCTGGAGGCATCTAACGGGTAGTTACTTTTTAATGTACTCACTTCAGAGGAAGGGGCCATGACTGATTCACGTTTTGCACTGTATAACCGTGCTTAGATGGCAGATTTTCCACAAAACAGAAAAAGCATGTTTACAATGCATGTAGTCCATAAGTGAGTAATAAAAGAAATCATGGGTATGGCAAGGTTATTAGTTAGACTGCCACCCCCCCCCCACGACAACCCACCTTTACATCTGACTTTCACTTCTGCGGGGAAAGATTGGCACTATCATCTCACACCAAGTTATAGGACATACAAGTCACAGGGTTGCCTCCATAGTTTAGGAACAAGCTTTCTATCTCTCTCCCCTTTCAGGAAATGAATGAGGCAACAGTTGGTACAGGAAGTGCTCAACGATAGTCTGGTGTTGGAGCACTGCAAAAAGAGGAAGATGCCTCATATATTATTTCTGCATTTCTGCTAGAATGAGATTTGGATAAAGAATGTAAAGCTTAAAACAGCAATTTTGGAAATGGAATGAAAAGGAACAGATAGAGGCATATAGCTTGTGACACAGAAACAGGTGAAACAGATTGGAATACAAATGTTTAGACATACATAATCCAAGGCCCAACCCCATTTAAATTGCAGGTCAAAACAGGATGTTTTCAGTGAAATCAATTTACCATATCAGTAAAGGTCAGAGTAGATGATAGTGGTTAATAATCTTAAATTCAACCTGCATATTTAAAATTACATAAGAAAAAATCATCAAAAACTAGGGATGCTTTATAGAGCAAAAACCTTTCTCACTTCCACAACTAAAGCTACAGTTGCCACTACTTATCTCCTCCCCACACTTCTTTATGATGTTCCTATCCTTAATAACTTTCAGGCATCACAAAAATCAAAACTTGAATAATCCTATAACAAAGTTGCTAAACTTTCAGCAAATACTCAATTTCAGATCCCACCACTGTACAACACTAAAAAGTCTAAATTGGGTAGAAATACCCCATCAACTAACATACAGTATACACGACTTCTTACCACCTAAAAAATATCCAGAAGTCATCTACTTGTCCAGCACTAAATCACATTCTACACAACTATGCTCCTATTTGGTCATTATGATCCAATGACCAAAAACTCCTGTCTGTCCACAAACCTATCAAATCTGCTGAGCATGTCTGTACTCATACAATGTTGCTAAGGCCTGAAACTCCTAATCTCTACCCATCTCTACCAATACCCTCCCATCCTTCAAAATCATTCTGAAAGACTTCCCAGCCAAAATCTGGCTCTGCTGTTGTTTAACACCAGGATAAACTATATCCCTAAATGTGGAAAAATACATAGTCATCCCTGCATCTCCTTACTCTCCCTTGTTCACTTGCTTCCTTATTTCAATCAATTTCTTTCCCTAGCTTTTTATCTAAATATACCATAAGCCTGTATTTTTCCTCACTTCATATTACAATTCCTGTTTGCATTATACTAACTTACCTTTAACATCTTTATAAACTGTCTAAAATTTCTCTAACTGATAAATCATTGTAATATAACTTGTATATATTCTTAACTGACATTTTGATATTATGTCTAATTTTGTGTCATTATTCAAACTGTATTTGTTTTTTAAACTATTTTTAAAGATTGTAAAATTAACTTTAAAATGTTTTGTAATACTTTGGATCTTTTCTCCCCAGGCCTCTGCTGAAAATGGGCTAGTACCCAATAGGAATTTCTCAGTAATCAAATGTCAATAAATAAATAAATAAATAAAACAAATACATACATACATAAATAAATAAAACATGTTTCTAGTGCCAGAGATGACTTCCCACCCATCCAACAAATATTTAGTGTAGTTGACATTCCTCACCTGATCCAAGTCCTCGCCAGCTTGCTATGTTGTCCTTTGTGTGTTCATAACACAACATGATGGTATCCTTGCAGACTTTTTCTTAATATCGATAATGTTTCGTCGAGCTTCACTGCCTGCATTTTTCCAGTTTATCTATAAAAGACATATGGAAGCATTTACTAATAAATTATGTGAACTTTAATTGAAATTGTCTGCCTTCTATTACTCCTGTCTGGCAAATTAAATTACCCATCATTCCTTCACTTTCTGCTATTAGCAGAATTTGTAATATTTAATCTCCTTTATTTCATTAACCATTTGCTGAGTTCAAACAGGTAATTGGGTCATTAATTCCAAACAAAATGGGGTCATTGTAACGGGAAGGTAGACAAGCTTCCTATGTATGATCAAATCTGATAAACAGATGATAGCTATGGTAGTGTTCATGTTATAAATAATAAGCAAAACATTATTTAAGCTATCTGAGAATGTACTACTATGGCTGATCCAGTAACCTGTTGTTTCTTGATAACTTGAATTTGTTCATAGCAGGAAAATACAAGGCAAAGACTGAAGCAGCATAGAAATCTGAAGGTGACTGATACTAAAGGGGTTAAGCTACATGAAAGATTAGAGATGGATGAGATGGGTGATGTGGCTAAAACTGAAAGATGGAAGGGAATGAACTCAAAGAAGTAATTTATATTACTGTAATACTAGCAAAGGCATATAATAGAAACATTGCACTCAGGTGAGTAAAAAGAAAATGAATAAGTTGATGTAATATATATATATATATATATATATATATATATATATATGTGTGTGTGTGTGTGTGTGTGTGTGTGTGTGTGTGTGTGTGTGTGTGTGTATTCGAAACCCATATGGCCAAGACCATATGATCAAAGTTTTGAAACTTTGAACACTTTGCAGTGAGATCGCAGTACAGTACGGAATGGGAGAGTTACTGTGCTATCTTGGAGTTGATATATCTAATTAGCAGGGGTTGTGGGGGGTGCAGGGGGGCTTGCCTCCCTGCAAAAATGTGAGGGTAATGTTTTCTGCATTGTTTTACTATTTTTATTGTAGTTTCAAAATTTCAGTCATATGGCCTTGGCCATATGGGTTTCTAAGTTTTGAAACTTCACACAGTTTCTTAGTGGGACAATAACAGGAAGGCTGTCAGTATTAATAGTTACTAATATTACTACAGAAATCAGTTCCATATTCTAGCCATGTTTTACAGTGCAATTCTGCAACAAGACAGGACAAAGGTATGCAACGGAAAATGAAAGGATAAGGGGCCTCATTCCAGCTTACTGAATACTCTTATTGGGAGTGCCAATAAAACTAATACTTATACGAAACAAAGACACTGGATAAATTGTTTACAATAGTCATAAAGTTACTGTATCTCTTATAATTAGAAAACAGATCTCTATCAAAGTGGTACCTAACTGGCCAAAGAAAATACTTATTCAGACTGAAGATTATCTAGTTTACAGGTGTACAATTTTTGGGATTTGAGCACCTTAATTATATATTAATTGTATTACTGACTTCCTTTGTAGGCAATCTCCTTAAACCCGGTTATTACGTGTATGCAAATAACAAAAATGGGAAATGGAAGAAGTAAGTAAACACATAGTTGTCTTAATGGTTAAGGTCTTTGTCTCTCATGCAAAAGGTACAAGATTCAATCCTAACCTCTGTCCAATGCCTGTGTGGAGTTTGCATGTTTTCTCTGTGTCTCTTTGGGGTTCCTCTCACCCCCCAAAAAACAAGATGGGTATTTCCTTTTCAAACTCACACAAGGATGGAGCTGTGGGCAACAGCACAGGCTGTAGATGCTGTTTATAGGGGGAAGGGTTGTATAGACCAAGCACTTTGGATATCAGCTGTAATGCACAGTATCATCTAGACATTAGCACATGGATCACAGACTGCACACTGTGTCAGGGCTAGCCACCTGTTGGTGTAAAAATTGGATCTAGGTTATCTAGTAACATTGACTAATGTCACAAAAAATGGGCATGGGTATTTGCTGGTGATGTGTGTTGAGGACCCTGCCTACTTTGATTTATGCCAGGAAGCCATGTTAACAGTGAGAAATGTCTTTGTGCCACTATTGCCAGTGTGTGTCTGCCACAAACCTCAGAAGCCCTGAGACAGTAAGATGCTAGCTGGCTGGTGTCCAGTTGCCCAGCTTGGGATACCCGGGATAGCTCTGTTAAGAAAAAGCTAGATGTAAAACTAATCAACCCATCAAACATGAAGTAAAGATTGCTACACTCAATATAAGTACATAGACATGACGCAGCTTGGAAGACACATTATCTATCTCTGGATGACATGATGGTAAGGAGGAGGTGGACATCCCCTGTATCCAGGAGACAAGATGAAAGGGCAGTACAACAAAGGCACTTGGTTTGGGGATCCAAAGTTTACCACTCAGGGACACAGACTAGAAATAGTGTGGGAATTGAAATAAGGGAAAGTCTTCAGAAGACAGAAAGGGATTGTGATTAATTTTCTTTACACTGTGTTCATCTGTATTCCACTTCTAATTGCATATTTAAACTAAGAAAGATGCCACAGCTGTATCTCTTGTGAGTCACACAAAAATTAAGTTTTCCCCTACCCTCCCACCATGGTACTGCTGTGTTTTTTAATCTGAAATGACTTTTTAGTTATCTCCTCTTAGGTTAATTTGAGCAGTTATTTCCTTCCCTGTCCTCTTTCACTGGTTATTGTGAGTAAGCACAAAATTATCATTTTGAAATCACTACCCTTCAGCTATTTGTAGCTGTATTCCATAGAGCCAGAATACAAGGTGCCCACCCCCTTCAAGTGTATATTACTGTTTTAAAATTAGTGACTCTTCACTTAGGTAGGTAAAGGTTAAGCTTTCCCCTCTTTCATATCTAACTGTTTAGTGCACACTACAGCTCTTAAGACATTAACCCATTTCTTTTCATCTTGCCTTTATAATCTGGAACATCTACTCCAAGACCATCAATTATTGGAGAGCCTACATTCTGCTTCTCAGTAGTCATCATGGGATTTATGCTTTTGTTTTGCTTCTGGTGGGGGAAGGAGCATACAGACACTATTTCCTGGAGACTGCTGATCACCATAAAGCCAGATAACTGCTTTATAGATGCCATTTTGGAATTTGTGCTTATGTTTTGCTCCTGGTGAGATAAGGAGCAGAGTGCACTGATTCCTGACTGTTTCTGATTGGGCAGTAAGTGTGTTTGACTTTCCTGATTGGTCTAGTTGCCATTCAAAGCATCTACTCAGAAAAGACTAAAACATGCCTACAGGCCCTTCCATCATCTGGGACAAGATTGTTGATCACCAAAGAGCCTGTGGCCTGCTTTTTATCTTGGGACTGATGCTACTGTTTTGTTTCTGGAGAGAGAAGAAGCAAGGAGCGTTGTATTCCAGCAGACTACAGTGGTGAGTCCAGCACTAGTAGTAGCCAGGCAGTAGCTATTCAAGTGTATCCCCTCTTTTCATCATTCTTGACAAAGCTAATTCTTTCTTTTTAGTAAGTACTGCTTGATTTGCTGCTGTCTAAACTAACTTCAGAATATCTCCCAAATACTTCTTCCATAAATCATCAGGACCTATTTATTAGTTTCTTCTCAAGTGTTTGGCAGTGACCTGTATAGATGCAGACACCTTAAGCTGACATTTTTCCTGTAGAAACACGCTTGACATTTCACCAATATCTAGCTGCACACAGGACAACTAGTTTGCAGTGACAAGCACTGCCCCATACCTCTTAACCTCTTAGTACAAGAAATCTGGACAAAGCCTAATACAATGGGGGGACAATGGCCCACAAATAGGGACAGATTTTAAATATTGTTCTTATAAACTTAGAAACATTTCTAAAGGCTTTAAAGTCTGAAACTCAAATGTATGTCATTATTTGGTGACTTCAATCCTCAGATCATCCTAACAATTTGCCAGAAAACCACAAATTCTATGAGAAACAGACAAAAATATGAGGGAAAAAGCTGGACATTCTGTGAAAATATGGACAGTTGAGAGGTATGCACTGTCCCCAGAGTTGTAAACTAGATATTCCTGATATTACTTTATATTTGTATTCCAACCTTATAATCAGTAAAGAATGATCTGTTACCATGGATATGAACTTTCCCGCTATCTCTGTTATCAGCTTGGTGGATATCGGCATCCTGAGGCAATGCAGAAATTGTTTCATGTTTACTGACAACCAGTTAATTCTCAAACAAACTGATATAGCATGTGAGAGATGAAACTATGCAATGTCACTGCAGGCAAAGCTCTCACATAAAAGTACTCCTAATGCCAATCAGGTTGTCAACAGTACACATGATACACCTATCACACACAGTTTAAAGCAAATATATAAACCCGCATATGTTGAGATAATTAAATGTAACCTTCCTAAACCCTAAAGACCTCCTAGATGAAGTACATATAACAAATGCCATCAGCAGCTCAGAATGCACTCTTTCAAAACAATACCCACATTAACATATACAGCCACATCTCATGGAGCCTCGTCTTCTAAGCCCATAAAGTAAGCCACTACACAACCAAATACCCTGGTCATTGGAGACTCCATTGTGAGACTCACTGATGTCTCTCTTACCAGGCTGAATAAGAAGAAAGTCACAGTCAGTTGCTTATCAGGGGCCAGGATCTGCCACTTTATACACACACTCAGGTCATTGATCTACAAGTACCAGTATTACTCAGTCATAGTCCATGTGAGTATAAATGACCTGAGATGTACCTCCCTAGACTTTATGAGGAGATACTTCATGGATCTCCCAGAATATGTGTCCCAGGCTGGCATGAGCCTAGCATTGAACAGCATTTTATCTTCTCTAAGGACAATGCCTCAATACGAACAGAAGATGACTGACTTTAATAATTGACTTAGTTTCAGGTGCCATTCTAAAGGGATGCAATATTTGTCAGCATGGAAGGAGGTGGTCAACATACCACAGTGTTTTGCCAGGGTTGGGCTACACCTCTTCCCTCTAGGTTTTAGAATATTAGCTAAAATATTGTCCTCCCTCATAGTACCTATTTAGGCAATGGCAAAGTGAAAGTACTTCTGCTGTAGCAAATCAAAACCAAAAATCTAAAGAGTTACTGCTCAATGCAATTTGTCTAAACAAAAAACTCTACTCCTTACAAGTTCCCCTCACCCTTGAGAATGCAGACATCTGTTTGGCTACTGAGATATGGTTTAGAGTAACAGAGAGTGCACTGACAGTGCAAGGCTATAATACCTTCCACACATTTAGACCAACTACTACACAGACAGGGACTAAAGGTGGCAGTGTCTCAGATTTCATCAAACATAAATATTCTCAAGGCTAGTCAAACAGGACAATACACTTGAACTTCTCCACGTTCAAATCACTATACTAAAAATCACATACCACTTCCTTGCCAGCTATAAGTCCTCCTCTATGACCCAGAGAATCCAAAACATGTATTTAAACTTATTGGAAACACTCGTCATCCAACCCAATACCATATTCATGAGCAACTTTTATTACTCTATATTTGTTGTAAATGGGAATCATATACAACACCAAACATACAGAAAAAGAGATTCCTGGATTTTGTAAACACAAACTCCCTGGACCAGATTGTCAATAGACCATTCAGGGGTGCAAGCATAATGGATCTGTTTCCTCACTAATATGGGAGAATGCTGCACATCCCCATAGTGTAATATGTTCTCTGGTAAGGCCAAATGATAAAGTAGTCTCTTCTGAAGTAAAAATAAAACCTGAAAGCTCAGCTAACCCTGGAATATTCAGGAACTACGCTAAGGATAACTTATTACTATTAAGTGATAACCTGGCAAAATTTCAAGGCCCCATAAACCCTGTGAACACTGCTGCTTATGCAGAACTGTTCACAGAAATGCTATACAAGCATGCTAATAGCTGCATATAGACAGCTGTACACATCAGGAAGAAGTACAGAACTAACCCAAAAAAACAAGCCATCCTGGTGGAATCACAACATAAATAGCCTGTATAAATGAAGGAAAAAATGGCAAAAATTAGGAGATGCAGCACCCGATAGGATAAAAGCAGTCCCATCAAACTAAACAAACAACTCAGTGGAGAAATAAAGACTACAAAAGCCAAATATGAGGTAAATTTGGCCTCCAAGGCCAAGGGCAATCACAAGGCTTTTGTTAGCTATGTGCATGTCTGCAATCTCAAAGGCAATACATAATTGTGTGCAGAGCACATTTTTAATGGAACCACCTGTACTGAGATACAAGCTATAGCAAACCTACTGGCTGACAAATTTGGCTCCAACTTTACTCCTCTCTGCCTATCAACCTTCCTTCAAGGAAATACCTTCAAATATAACTTCCCTTACTACCATATAACCTATAATGAAAGAAGAGAAGCCCACCCTAGAAGACATAAGAACAGCACTTAGGAAAATTAAGCCAGGGAAAGCAGCAAGCTTTGGTGAGGTAAGACAGATATGATCAATATGTTGGGGTGCAGAGTGAGTTAGGGTAGAAATGGCTCCAGAACATATTCATAGCAGTATGGAGAGATAGAAGTATCCTGGATGATGGGATAACAAGCATACTAGTGTCAGTGTACAAGATAAAAATGGAATTCACAACTAAGGGCAGTATAGAGATCTCTCACGCCTGTCACATTGCATGGCAGTTCAAAAGAGAGAAGTTGACAAACTACTGAGCAGAGTAGTGAGTAAGATGGGAGGTGAGGAGTCTGGATACAGATAAGGATGCAGCACATCTGGCCAGATGGTTTCAGTGAGACAGATAGTTGAGAAGAACTAGAGATTAGGAAAAAACGTCTACTGGGCATTCCTAAACTTGGGGAAAAATATGATAAGGTTTCAAGAAAGCTGTTTGTGCAGTCCTGGTACAATTAGTGCAGGCTATGTACAAAGACCCAGTAACATAAGTATGAAAAGTATTCAGAATCATAGATGGGTTCCTAGTGGGAGTGGGTATACATTAGAGTCCACTGCTGTTCATACTAGGGATGGACTACATTAGCAAACAGGTTGGCACAGACAGATCCACAAAGCTGCCATATGCAGTCAATGTGGCACTACATGCAGGCTCTGAGCAATAACTTTTGCAAATGATAGTGGAATTGAATGCAAAACTGAAGGCACATGGGATGAAATTGAGTACAGATATAGTTGTAATGATAGTAAATAAGGGAAAGCAGAATTAAGATAGAAGGGAAAATAGTGGAATAGGCTAATACTTTGATGTATCTGGAAGGGGTGGTTGAGGTGAAAGGAAGTCTGAATGAGGAGGTCAAAGCTGGAATCAGAGGGCTGCAGCCAACTGGCACAGAAGAATGCTAAAGAAGGTGAAAAGTAAGGTATACAATACAGTGGTGCAACCAGTACTACTACATGGTATGTGGTCTGGGGCAGTGAAGGCAGAGCAGTTGAGGAAGGCAGAGATGAAGGAGATGAAGTGCCTGTTGCAGGTGGTAGGATACACACTGTAGGACAAAGGAAGAAATACTGACATCACAGCAGAAGCCTAAGTAGCTTCAATTGTAGAGAAGGTCAAAGAGAACAGATTACGGTTGTTTGGGCACATGTGCTGTAAAGTAGAAGACAATCCAGTGAAGAAGATTTGAGACAGACAGTAAGAAGGCAAGAGTGCAAGACGAACTGAGAGCATTCAACAAAGAGATGGATGGATTGCATGTGAAAAGACCTATGACAGTCAGACATGACTGTTGAAGAAGGTAGGAAAGTGGTATTGAATCAAGAAACATGGCGGTAGTTGATACAACATTCTGACCCCATGTAGAAAAAAATGGGAAGAGGAGGTTGATGATGGCAATAAAGATGTTGATGATAATTTGAAGTTAACATGTAAAAACATCTAACAATATCCAATACTAGAAAACAAACTAATTCAGACTATAGCCAGGATGCTAAACTTCAGTGAGTTCTGAAAACAGTCCAAAAAAGCCAAGTAATTTATGTTGGCAACAATACACATCTTTGTATCATGGCTGTTGTGACCCACTGTGTAGTGGGACCATTATCAACAACCCACCAGAGAACTTATGCAAATATCATCTGTATATCTCTGGTGTTCTGCTGCTTTACACAGTCATCTCAACTGCTAGCTGGCACTTAAACCAAAATGGCACTCACTTCAGCAACTTGTTGTTCCACAGTTTCTATTTTAGCAATCTTTGCTGACATTGCTATGATGTTGAGGGTTACTAGATTCCCACAGACATACAATACAATTTTGTCCTACCGTTATCGAGAACTGCTTCATGTACCAATCGTTCTTGTTTACCACTGGACATTTTTATGTGGGGAGCTTTACAAAAAATATGGCAATAAATACAAATAAATACAAAATGAAACATAAATGTAAATAATAAAAATAAAATTATCAAAGTTATTTTTGTTTTATTTTTTTGTACTTTTGCACCAGTCTTATGCTTGTGTGTAGGAGTTTTGATTTTCAGTTTCATTCAGATTAGTGTTTTGAGACTGGTTTAGACTTTCTGTCTGATTTTTATTGTTTTTTAATTTATTTATTTTTGTTTTTATTTTTATACATGTTTTGTTTATCATTTCTGTTCATTTATGTTGTTCCTAAGGTTGGAGGTTGCTTATCCAGGTATTTCCTTCTTTTATTTATTTATTTTTTTAAGAATTTGTTTTTGGATTGTGAGGACAGTATCTACTCATCTTGTTGGCTGAGGGGGGCATTGAGCTTATGGTTGTTTATATTATATATATTTATTGTTTCTGTTTTTTTTTTATTTCAAGGGTGAGCTTTAGTTCTGTGTTCATAAGATGTGGTCCCTTTTCTTGCTGTTTATCCCAGTGACCTACTATGTTGCACATGCTAATTAGCTATTTAAGTTCACCTCAGTCATGAAGATTTATTTTTCTACCAAGGCTTTTGAGATAACCAGACCTTTTCACAATCCACCATGAGAATTATATGACATTTTGTTTTAGGATTTTAGAAGTGGTACCTCATGATCCAAGGAGAGGTGCCTCTGAGACAAAATTGGAATATTGTAAATTGTATTGGCAGTTGAAATTAAATACAGCAACCACCCCTGGAATTAACGATGCAGTTTCAGTTTTATCAGTTCTGAAATTAAGAACTGCTAAACTTTAATAATACACATATTTACAACATTTTAATAATTTTAGTACTTCTTAGAATGTTTTTATGGATTGAGATATTATTTTATATATATATATATATATCTATATATATATTTTGTACACAGTTTTATACATCTCTCAATTTTTCAGGTGTAATGTTATGTTGTATATAATCATTTTTACGACATTTATTTCAGTATTTTATTACATCAAAATTAAATATTTAAGGACTTTTTTATACATCTCTATGAGTTTCTTCAAATAATTGTAATGTACTTTCACCATTTTTAGGTATATTTATTAGTTTATCAGAATGAAGAAAGTGGTTTTTACTGTTTATTAAATGAAGATGTTTTCTTAAACTGAGGCTTTTTAAATAAGTGTGTTGTTCAAATAAGGACATTTTTTAAACAAGGATTTTTTTTAATAATGATTTTTTTTCTCTAGCATCCCTTCTCATACAGATATGTTTTTGTTTGTTTATGTATTCAATTAGTGCATGGCAGGGTAGGCTTGACCAGTGTTTTTAATCATGTGACAGCTACTTAAGTAAATAAGTTTGAGCATGACAAAGGCATCATTTACTGTTCTGATGAAGTCCTGAGGGTATTCGGGATGAACATGCATGAAAAAGAGATCATGTCCATTTATTTTTTGCATCAATTAATTGTGTGCTTCACTTCAGCATTGGACCTGCGGTTTTATCAAAGATGCACTTCACGACCGTATTTTAGGATATTTTGGCGTTGGTTATCATAGGTCATCCCATACTCTTAACTCATGTTTATGGATATTTTTCAGACTTGATTTATGACTTTGTTGTCTGTGTAAGTATATATTTTCAATGAAAAAGGCTGTTTTTGAAAAGATTATCTGATCAAATCCAGTTAATGGATGAAAGCGCTCATCATACATGAATAAAGCAGAGTTCTTTTGATGACTAAGTCTGGTCGAAGTTTTTATTTTTGCTCTTTTAAAATTAAGTAGAGACTTATGAGATTTGGACTGCTTTTAACTGTTTCCAAATTATGGAAATTATAGCCTGTTTTTGTAAAAATCCGCGGTGGTGGTGCTGCGGTAGCATTGTCGCCTCACAGTAAGACGCTGTCCAGTTCAATTCACAGCTAGAGCATCTTCTGCGTGGAGACATGCGTGAATGGGCGTACCTTCGTTGAAGGTTGTGCATCAGGGCTGGTAACTTGGCACGTAAAAATTAACTACCAATCATTAGCGGACCGGAGTTCTGCTGTGGCGACCCCTAACCGGTAAAAACTGAAAGACACAAACAATAGCCTGTTTTTGTAACAAAGAAGTGAAGACATCTACTACTGTCACACTGGTGTCAAATATCCTCCTTGAATCTCTGATTGTGTTAATGCAATTTCTCATCCTGTGGATCAAATTATGGATGTGCGCAGGGATCTTGGATTGATAAGAGCCTCTGGTGATCTTTTTCCTTTGGTTTGCTATATGTGTGACAGTGTAGAGACCTTGGGCATCAGAGACTACGTGTTCAACCCCTTGTGCACATGGTGCATAGGCTAATATAAATGTACCTGTATGAATCAGGTTAACAAGGGATGTGTAGTACTATCACATGCAGTTAGTGTATGATGTAGCATTTCAGAATAGGAAGGGAATATGACTATCATATAATGCTTATTACTGCATACTTGTTTAATTTAAGCATGAATTGCATTCTGAATTATATTTTAACCATATTATACAGTATCTGCTTGGATTCAATAACATAATTGCACATTTTTCTTAGTAGAATATTCATCAGATCTGTTTATATTGTGAGGCTTGACTGCTATTTCTGAAGGTGTTGTACCCTTATGGCATATTTTGCTATATGTTCATTGTTTCTCATTTCTTGACCTCCATGGATTGTATAGCAATGGCCTGTTTTCTCTCTGGCTGGGAGTCATAGATGGTTAGCACAGTGTGCAATGCAAATTAGAGAAGGTAGTGCCAATGAACAGAGTGTGAGCAATTTAAAGACACAGCATAATTGCACAATGGACAAAACAGTGTGATATGCAGCTCTTCCTAATGTGTGCATAATGAAATGGAAATGAGGAACCACATGTAAATGAGACACATGGGCTATGCAAATGAAGGAATCAAAAATGGTAGATCTTTGCAAAAATTTAGACAACAGGAATGCTCATGATGGAGCATACCCATTTTGAATGCATGGTCCATGCTGTACAATGAGTGTGATGTCAGTAGTAGCATAGCAGCATGTATTGGGAGTCATAGCAGGAGAAAGTGCATGTAGTATTGCAAGCTTTGGTCATCTGTGCCACTAGGGGAGGTATAGATAGTGCCTGATATACCAGCAGTATAGATCAGTGTGTATACTGTACCTAGTCAGCCACTGCAATCAGACAGCATGTGCATATAAGTTATTGAGCACATGCGAGATCAGTGCCATTTTGTACAGTCAGCCAGAGTGAGTGCAGGAAAGAACGGAGATGCACATGTGAGTGCGTTAGAAATAATGAGTCGAAATAATGAGTCAGTCAGTAAGCATATGAAGTTCAAAGTATATGTTCCAGTTACAGCTCCTGATGTGTATGTGTACAATAAATTACTTGAACACATCCCTTAACTCAGTGTCTCATTTGAATACATGAGTCATGTAACATGGTGTCAGAATGGGATCTGAAGTTGAAGCAGCTTACAAACCATGAGGCAAGCATTTAGAAGTGGAGTAATATACAGGAGCAAACTCACAAACAGGTCAGCAGTTATTCAAAGGTACTTAAACTCATTTAAATGATTTTTCAATTGCCAAATATGTGACAAAGCATTCAAAACTTTCAAAATAATTACAGAGATAAATGAAATTTCTGAAATAGCTACACAATAATAAAAGAGTTTGAAATGATTTACAGAGTGTTTAAAATGTATGAAAAGGCTAAAATGTCCATAATTTTTTAGCAGTAATTAAGACATTTCGAAGTGTCTGAAGCGTCCGGACTTTTCGAGGTATTTGCAGTATTAAAATAAAGCATTTTTGGGGGGATTGCTGTGAACTGGAACAAAATTAAAAGTACCAGGTCTAGACTTATGTTAAAAAGCAATTTGTTATTATGGCAGAGGGATTTCCCAGACCTGAATCACTGGTGTTTGATAATATTGCTGAGAACTGAGAAGTGTTTGAGCAAGAATATGGGATTTCTATACAGGCTGTATTTTCTGATAAAGACACATGTACAAGAGCATTTATTCTTCTCAATTTAGCTGGCTCAGGAGCCATTGAGAGGGAATTTTCATTTGTGTAGGCACCTGCCATGCATGCAGGATAGGGGGAGAATTGTCATATTACAGGCTGAAATGCGAGAAGACCCTGAATGCTTAAAATTTAAATTTAGAGTAATGTGTAACCCTCAAATGAATATTACAATGGAAAGGCACATTTTTTATACAATAAATCAAGAGTTGGGTGAAACTATAGCAGCATGTATTATTGACGAGAAATAAAGCAAAAATGTGCAGATTTGGCGATCTACAAAATAAATTGATAAAAGATCGTCTTGTGTGTGGTGTTAATAATGATGCAGTGAGAAAGATTTTGCTTTGAGATATTTAATTAACATTAAGCAAAGCCAGAGAGATTTGCCAACTGCACAAGCTTTAAGAAAAGCACACGAATATGGTTATGAATGAGAAAAACATGCTTGCAGTATCTGCCAGTGCAAATGTTGATAGTGTACAGCAGCAGAAAGTTAAGATGAAAAAGAAATATAAACCAAAGGTTGTGGCAGCCAGTCTTATTGTTAAATGTCACAATTGTGGAGGCAGCCATGAACCTAAAAGGGAAAAGTGCTTAGCTTTTGGTCAGCAATGTCATAAATATAAAAACAGGAATCATTTCAAAAGGTTTTGCAAGTCTAAAGTGGCACAACCTTTTATTAAAAGAGAGCATATGAAGTAGCAAGTAAATCAGATAGAGAGCTATGAACAACTTTTTATGTTGACGGTGTCTCTGCGATCAATTAAACAGTTAATACAGTAGACAGTTGGGAGCAAAGAATTAAATATTTTGTACTGTAAGAATAAATGGGAAACCTGTAGAGCATAACGTAGACACTCAATCCAAGTGCAATGTTATATCAGCACAAATGTTTTTTTAAAATGTACGCTGGTAAGAAACTTGATTCAGCAAAGTGTGCAAAACTATTTGCTTATGTTGGCAAAGAGATTCAAACTGATGACACAGTAATTCCTTCATGTCATTCTGCTGGAAACAGCTATGACTTGCAGTTTTACATAATCAAAAGAAATGCGCAGTCACTGTTAGGCCACAAAGACAGTATGAGAATGGGACTGATTTAATTTAATAAAGAGGTACATCATATAATTATGAACAACAATGATAGTTTTACACAAAATATTTTTAGTGAATATGCTGATATTTTCAAAGACGAAGTTGGCAAACTTCCAGTCACATATTCCATGAAGTTAAACCATGAAGT
This sequence comes from Protopterus annectens, assembly GCF_019279795.1. Taxonomy (NCBI): domain Eukaryota; kingdom Metazoa; phylum Chordata; order Ceratodontiformes; family Protopteridae; genus Protopterus; species Protopterus annectens. The sequence goes on from NC_056729.1 coordinate 290,648,035, forward strand.
AAGCCCAGTTGTCAGACCAGCAAGGAAGATTCCAGTTGTAATACAGAGCAAAGTAAAAGCAAAGCTAGACAAAATGGTGAATTTTGGCATCCTTACTCCAGTAGAAGAACCAAATGAATGGGTATTCTCCAAGGTCATAGCTCATAAGAAAAGCTCAGATGATATTTGACTATGTAATGGAGTTCCGCTGTGGCGACCCCTAACCAGGAAAAGCCGAAAGACAACAACAACATTAATCCAAGAGATTCAAACAAAGAACTTAAGCATCCACATCATCTAATGCATACAGTAACCAAAACCAAATTAGATCTGAACCAGACCAAGAACAAAATGATATATCCAAAGGCTCAACAGGAACAAAAAATTCAAAATGACTTAAATAAAACTCTGTTTTAATGAAATGTTAAAAAATTCCACATCAAGCGGTTTCGCCTGGAGGCATACCAGGCTTTTTCAACAGAGTTTTATTTAAGTCATTTTGAATTTTTTGTTCCTGTTGAGCCTTTGGATATATCATTTTGTTAATGCATACAGTTGAAGAGGTAGCTGCTCTCATGCCAAATTCCACTGTTTTTTCAGTCTTAAATGCAAAAAGCTATTTTTGGCAAAATTTTTCTGAATTGCAAATCTTCATTGTTAACTATATTTAGTACACCATTTGGTTATACCTCTCAACCTGGAAATATCAAAAATCTGGACAAGGCCCATGAAAAATAGGTACAAATCTATATGATGATTAATGTAAAATTTGCATACATAATTACATAACCCCACCACTCCAATGGGATTGTGGGATATCAAATTTCAAATACAAACTGAAAAACAGAACCAAAATACAGCACTAGAGCCCCTCTGCAGCCATTCCAGTGTTCCATTACCTGTCTATTTCACCCCATTTACCATAAACACCAATGTGTGCATACTGCTTTACTTCTATAGTGATTATTTGGATTTTATTTTTACATTTTATAGCACAATGCACAAACACTAATAGATGATATCTGCTAAACAAAGCAATACTGTCTCACAATGAAAATAGACTTGGCATTAAAACTTCTCTGCCCTTGAAACTTACATTCATTGACAGCATTGAAACCCACACCACAGCCAAAGAAAATGCATCTGGCCAGTGGTTGATAAAGATTATCTTTGGGCTGTTTTCAAATCATAGGCCCCTTGCGCACAAAACAAGAAACATACATTCCTTCTTTGCTAGACCTTCCTGACTTTATTAAATTATATTCCTTGTACAATACAGCACACTTGTTAGAGTTAAGTTAGAGAGCATTTTAAATTTATTGTTTAAACATTTTTCCAGTAGGCAATGAAACAAAACCCATGAACCAATAATGACAAAACTGCCCTATTCAGAACATTTCCATCATAAAAGTCTTTTTCCACACACGATTGCTTTTTAAATTTATTGTTTGAACATTTTTTCCAGTAGGCAATGAAGCAAAATGCATGCTGCACCAATAATGATAAAACTGCCCTATTCAGAACATTTCCATGATAACAGTCTACTTCCACACACAATTGCATGTTAAATGTATTGTTTGAACATTTTTCCAGTAGGCAATGAAGCAAAATGCATGCACCAACAATGACAAAACTGCCCTATTCAGAACATTTCCATGATAACAGTCTTCTACTACACACAAAATATATATATATATAAATATAGAATCACAGTAGTGTGTAAGTCATAGGCATGTTGCACAGCTTTTTGCACTTATTTTCAATTGGGGGGGGGGTAAAGGCCAAAAAACAGGGACACATTTTAAACATTGCTTGTATAATTTTGGAAAGTTGCTTGCATAAAGTGTGTTACCACTGTGCATTTCACTGCCAAATTTTGAACCCATAATCCTGTGTACTATAGTCAGAGTAATATACCACTTAGCTAAATCAGCAGTTTCTTAAAAGACAGGAAGACAAACTTAAATGGCTATCATTTAGTGCATTCAGTTCTTTCTCACCATAGCTCTCAACTTCTTAGCACAAAAATACAGAACAAAGCCAATAATAGGGGAAAGCAGCCCCAAAATAGGGACACATTCAAATACTGATCTTATAAACTTAGAAAATTGCTAGAATAAAAGGTTTTGTTTTACCGCAAATCCTGAAAAAACAGATTTAATCTGGAACAGAACAAAAATGTGAGGCATAAATTCACAAGTGATGGTGGCTAGGGGCTTTAGGCTCTTTTATCTGTACCTAAGGTACAGGGTTTGAGCCTGAGTACCTCTAGCCACCAGATGTATTCCATTGGGGGGATTTTCTCCCACACACACACACACACACACACACACACACACACACACACACACACACACACACACACACACACACACACACACACACACACACACACACACACTGCATGGATGGATACTCTGGCTAACACACAAACTTCCTACCATCAAAATGAATGCTGCATTGATGGATTCTCTAGCCAACATTCACATCAAAATGAACCTGCCACCATGAAAATGAATGTTGCATAGATGGATTCTCTGGCTAACATGCACACACCAAAACAAACCTGCTGCCATTAAAATTAACACTGCATGAAGGATTCTCTGGCTAACACCTGCCATTAAAAATACACCCACCATGATGAACCGGCCACCATCAAAACGAGTGCTAAATGGATGGATTCTCTGGTTAATACCTGCCATCAAAAGAAATGCTGGTTGTACCTGTTCACAAACTCCTTGCTGGTCATACTTCCTGATAGTCTAGTTAGTAAAAGTGCTGCATGAGTCGCTGACGCTGGTTGTTAATTCCATATACCTGCTTTTGCTGCATTCAAAATTTTTCTCACCATGCCATTGCCATCCCTACATGCTTGCTCCTGCTTTACTGGCTGAAAGCAGGAAAAAGCTCTACGCGGACGTGTTGTTTACATTTTTTAAAGTGAGAGTATGCAATTGTAGGAAAACTTTTTTTTTAATTCATGAAGTGACAGTATGCAGTAGCTCAAGTAAGAAAACTTTTCTTTTCTTAAATTTAATGTTGAGGTGGGACCCCCTGCCAACATATTAGGGTCCTAGGCACCTGTCTAAGTCACCTAGTGTTAGATGCGGCCCTGGAAACAACAAAATCTTATCTGAATTATTTGACTATCCCATGAACTCTCTAAATGAACACCTACATAAAAATGCTATTCACCTTTTCAGAGAAACTCCACAGAGCATTCCATGTTTGTGTTTCATTTCGTAAGAGATTTATATTGCTTTATATTTATTTAAAACATAATGATACTTTGATTATACATATTATTTTATCAGAACTACAGAAATATTTGATCAATATGAGCATACTATAAATCAATATGTGTCCTCACAATATGAATAAACTATAATCAACTTTCTGGTTAACTCTCTTGGAAGGACTGCTTTCATTTTGGTTACAATTTACATTTGGCCAATTTTTTCAGCTACTAAAATAAAAAAAGTTTATATATATTTTGTGCTTTCTACTAAGCACTGTCTCTATACTTTATAAGCAGGAAGGTAAAAGGAGGTTTGCTTCATGCTGTTCTAACTGTATCTGAAGTGGCTAATGGAACACTGTATGCACTAACCACAACACACTATACTCCTAATTTAGGTCAACAGTACACATCTTATCTTGCCTAATTGCTTGAAAATCTTACACCAAAATAGCGACTGATTGAAATTAGTGATGGGTTTTCTAGATCTTCCAAACTGCAGCTTTGACATATAGTTACCAGTTGTCTGTTTGCTGCTCGCTCTGCAGTTAAACGGCAACAGACACACGGCTTTAAATCCTGCCCAGATGGTAGCTAGCATTCATTCATTTGGCTTAAACATAAATGTATTAACTAGTGCAGCATTCGTTTATGAGTCGGACTTGGCTGCTTAAAAAGTAGACGCGTGGCTTAGATATCCTGCATTCTGCCCGAATGGCAGTCCAGCATTCAAACAGAAGCGTGGCATGATTACGGAGCTGATGTCATCACGCACATGATGACTTCAGTTCTGAAAGTGCAAAAAACAAAACAAAATAGATCGAAAAATCGGAAATAATGGGGTGCCACTCTGGAATTGTGGCACCCCATTATTGGGACCCCAAAACTTGGTAAAAACCAAGTAATTTGGGACGGTTGGGAGGTCTGCATTTGGTGGATACAAATTTTTGAGAATGCCATTTGGAATCAGTTCTGCCAGTGACATCTTTCAACGTGCCATGGAACAATTTTTTTCTGGTTAACCATGTACTGTTATAATAGACGACATTATTGTTGGAGGCAATGGTAAAGACAAACATGATAGAAATTGCAGGAAAGTTCTAGACTGTGCACGTGAAGTAAATCTTAAACTGAATCCTCAGAAATGTAAATCCAAACTGAAAGAAGGTACTTTTGTGGGACATTTGTTTACTAGTTCTGGCTTACTACCAGATTCTTCTAAGCAAGCAGCAATCCTTTAGATGCCAGTTCTAGAAAATATCACATCTTTACAACATTTTCTTGGTATGGTCAACTATTTAGGAAAGTTCATCCCAGACTTGAGTCAGCTTTCAACACCATTACATGAGTTGACACACAAAAATGCAAACTGGTCCTGGTTGGAACAACACCAAAGAGCATTTGATATTCTGAAGAAGAAAATTGCCAGTCTACCCACATTGACATACTATGATGTTCACAAACCTGTAACTCTTTTGTGTGATGCTTCAAATTATGGCCTTGGCTCAGCATGTCTTCAGGAAGACATACCAGTAGCCTATGCATCCAGAACTTTAACTCAAACAGAGAGGAAATATGCACAAATAGAGAAAGAGCTTTTGGCTGTAGTGTTTGCATGTTCAAAGTTCAATGATTATATTTATGGCAGACCTATCCAAATAGAGACTGATCACCAACCACTAGTGACAATTTTGAAAAAAATAATGCATACTGCCCCAGCAAGATTGCAATGCATGATGTTAAAACTGAAAAAGTACAATTTCAATACTGTTTACATGAAGGACAAATATTTATACCTTACTGATGCTTTGTTACAAGTACCCAGACAAATAACAAAACAGCATGACAATGAAACAGCAAACTTTGAAGTCATGGAAGTCAGAAATTCTTCGTCCTCACGTCTTGATGAACTCCAAAATCATACAGATTCAGACCCATTTCTCCAGAAGGTGAAAAATGTTATCAGTCAAGGATAGCCAACATGACAAATCAGTTTATTACTAGACATACAGCAGTATTTTCCTTACCGAGACAGGCTCATGAGGGAAGATGAAATCATCATGAAAGATCCAAAAGTGGTAATTCCTAAATATTCCAATAAGAATATATCAAACTCTTGCATCATGGTCACCCAGGTACTGATTCAACCAAATGAATGACAAGAGACATTGTATTTTGGCCTTCTATGTCTAAAGATATACAGAAGGAAACTCTTGCATGTTCAATTTGCAACAGCACCAAACCGCATCAACAAAAAGAACCACTTAAGCTACACCAAATTCCTGAATTACCATGGTTGTCACAGATATTTTCAAATGGAATGATAAACATTACTTAGTGTTAGTAGACTCTTACACAAATTGATTTGAAATTGACCTACTTCCTAACGGCATCCAGTACGGTCATTACAAAATTGAAAGAGACATTTTTCTATCCATGGTAGTATGCAGACAGTCATATCTGACAATGGTGCACAGTTTATGTCAGCTGTTTAAGACATTTACTGAGTCTTGGGACTTTGTCCATATTACCAGTAGTCCTGAGTCTCCACAATCCAATGGGTTAGCTGAACATGCAGTTCCAAGTGCAAAATGTTTGTTGGAGAAATCCAAGAGAGATGGTACCAATGTTTTCATTAACTTACTCAGTCTCAGAAACATTCCTTGAGGTAACTTGCTTGGTTCACCTGCTCAGAGACTGATGTCAGACAGACCAGAACAACTTTTCTGATCAGTAAACAATTGTTAGTGCCAAATGCAAAGAACAATAGAATGGTCAAAACACAACTTTTGAGAAAATGTCAGTCACAAAAGTTGTACTACAATAAGTCCAGTAAATCCCTTAGACCATTAAGACAAGTCGAAGTTGTGAGAATGCAAACATCAAAAGGATATGACTGAGTGGGAATCATAAAGAATATTTGTGAAGAACCAAGATCTTACATAATACAGTCTGCAGGCATAGATTTCAGAAGGAATACATCATACAATCTGAAGGTACGGAGTTCAGAAAGAATCGAAGACGTGTTACCTGTCTCTGAACCAGTGATGTAGCAGATTTCCTGTGCTGACGATTCTAATTCCCAGAATAGCTCTACACCTGTTCAGATTCAAAAGGACAGTGTGCTTTCTTCAAATAATTTTGATGTAATCCTTGATGTTCCAGTTGTGAAAGAATCCCCAGAGACTGTCCTTGTTGCTAAACCCAGTCAGAATTTCTATGTTACCAGATCGGGTAGAATTTCCAGACTCATTCCTAAATACACAACTACTTGTACTTGAACTCAGTTTTGTTTGCTGATATAATGTTTAGCTCTCAAAATGTCTTTGTTCTCCTATTTTGTATGACGAAAAAAAATTAAAGAGAGAGGATGCAGATCAGTGTGTACATTGTACCTAGTCAGCCACTGTAGTCAGAGACCATGTGCATATAAGTTACTGAGCATGTGTGAGATCGGTGCCATTTTGTACAGTCATCCAGTGTGAGTGCTAGCTTGAATGGAGATGCACATGTGAGTGTGTGTTAAAAGTAATGAGTCAGTCAGTAAGCATATGAAGTTCAAAGTATATGTTCCAGTTACAGCTCCTGATGTGTTTATGTACAATAAACAACTTGAACCAATCCTGTGCCTCAGTATCTCATTTGAATACATGAGACATGTGACAAGCATCTGACAGGCTAACTAACTGTAGACTTTGTTTCTTTGTGGACAAGGATACAGTAAGGGACATAACCGAACTGTGTCATCCAGAAAGAGAGTCAAGAGAGATACATGGTGTGCCTGTTCCTATGGAAGTAAAAGTATGTGTATCCTTAATCATCTGAGCTATAGGGACCTTTCATTGACTTAAAGTGGACATATTAAGGACAACACAGGTGTCAGCACCAGAAACATAAACCACTTCAAAGCTATAATGCTACAACATGTGGAAAAGTATATGTACTTCCCCAGTGCAATGCAAGAAAGAACCAACACTATGTAGGCCTTTCCTAACATAACCTATTTCCCTTGATATCCTAATAACTGTAGATTGTACACACATTGCTGTTAAAGCCTCACTTGATCCAGTGGGCCTATGATATGTCAGCAGGAAGAAAGTCCACTCCCTGAACTGACAAGTGGTCTGAAATACCCAAAGCATTATAAATAATGTGCCCACCTACTACCTGGGTTGTGCACATTATCTATACATTTGGCAAACACCCAACCTAAAGTAAAGAATCCTGCAAGGCAACTTTATATAGAGTTGCATGGTTGGTAGGCATATACACACAGGTACTGTGGAAGTAGGGAGCAGGCTACATGGGATATTTTGTGTGTTGGGTGGTGCACGTGATGCCAGATATGTCCTAGAGCCCTACTTGATGATCACAGAAAACATCTCCGGACCATATAGGAAGTGGTCTAGAATACAGCTCATATAGAAACCTGAAACATAGTGGGACATGTATTTTAATTAATGAATGCGTGTTTCTGATATCGACACCACAGGAGGAGCACTGCAGGACAGTTCAGATATATGCAGCAAGATGTTTGTTATGTATGCCATGCCAAGCAATATGGAATTTTGCAAACAATGGGGGTAGCAGGTGAGCATCATAGCAGAACCTTCTATATTAGTCATAATAGCAGCAGAAAGGCAAGGTAGAGAATGAGAGGAGGGGCATGCAGCAGCAGCAGCAGTAGCAATACCACAGTCATAGGTTCATAGGTAAGTACAAGGCTATCGGCCCTAGGGCCTATACAAGCCTAGCCAAACAAGGTTCCCTGGCTTTTACCACCCAAGAAAATTATTTTCCTGTGCCCCTGTCGAGCAGAGCCACAGCATTGATCTCTGGGGTGAATTCCCTATTTCCCATCCAATTGTCAAGATTTCTCTCAAAGAGGACTAATGAGGAGCTTTGCTTGACATGAATGGGCAGCCTGTTCCAGAGCAGGGGAAGTCTCTGGGACAGAAATCTATCCCTCCAGCATGTTCTGTTTATTGTGATGACAAGGTTTAGGTCCCTGGAGCATGTGGCTTAGAGAGACTGGGATTTCTTTAAGTGTAGCATGCCCATCAGGTCTGGGTTATACATGGCTTTGTACGTTAGGCAGAGTTTGCCTTGGAGTAGGTGATATGCGATGGAGAAGAGCTGGATTTTTTGAGATGGATGGCATATGGCATCTGTTTGAGGCCAGTAATCCAGCTGTTACAGATGTCTTGTGAGGTACATGCAAAACAGTGCATTGTACTCTATGATGGGTCTAATATGGGATGTGTAGAGAGAAACGATGAGCTCTCTTTTTCTGGAGGAGAACCCCTTTGTGATGAGGTGTGCCACACAGAAGGATTTCCTGACTGCTGTGACAATGTGATGATCAATGGAGAGACTACTATCCACCTGTGTCCCAAGGTCTCTTATCACACTTTCAGTGTTTAGTAGGCTACCACCTATGTGGTAGTTCATGGGTACAGGATTTTTCCCAAAGGGGATGACAATGCATTTCTTGACATTGAGCTTGAGGCCATGACTTTGACACCAAGTATCAGTCTCACTGAGTCCTCTTTGTAGAATGCCCACATCTTTAGACAAATCGATTATGGCTCCTAGTTTGCAGTCTACTGCAAATTTCATTAGCCAGAGATCATCTGTATTAGCCTGGACTTCAGAGAAGTAGATACCAAACAGGAGACGACCCAGGAACGAACCCTGTGGTACTCCACTTGTCACTGGTCTGAAGTCAGATTTGGAGTCGGCTACTTTCACTGTGTGGGTTCTGTCAGTGAGCCAGTTGGCCACCCATCTTATGACATAGGGATTTATGTCTAGTCCAGTGAGTTTATCTATAATGCCAGAGTGGGGGATGGTATTGAAAACCTTGGCGAGGTCACCGACTTACCCTCATCTATGGCTCTGGTGACTTCTTCAAAGAAGTCAGTCAGGTTTAGGAGGCATGATGTACCTTTTACAAACTCAAACTGAGTGGGGTCCAGAGTTTGAAGGTTACCAGTGTCTTTGTTTATAAGCTCTAGGATGATATGTTTCTAATGGGGCTGTAGTTCCTGGGGTCTGTGGTGGCACCCCCTCTGTGGAGTGGGATAACTGTCACTGTGTACCATTCCATAGGCACAAAGCCTGAAGTGAGGCTATGGTTGAACATGGTACTTAGGTGGGGTGCCAGTTTGTTCTGTAGTTAATGTTGAACGCAGCCTGGGATGTTGTCTGGTACCATGGATGCAGTGTTTTTGGTTTTGGAGAGTGCAATCTTTAACTGTGCAACTGTGATTTCAGGGGTTTTGCAATCATCCGATATGGGGATGGGTCCTTTGGGGGGTAGGTGGGGTGAAGTTAGCACTGAACCTGTCTGCCAGGATGTTGGCAATATCAGTTTGTTCAGTGAATGTAGTGCCATTGTGCTGCAGTTTAGAGCAGATCTGAGTGTTGCCATTGAGATTCTTGACATAGCTGTAGAAGGCTTTGTGGTTGTCTTTAGAATCCATGGCAATTTTATTTTTGTAACTAGCTTTGGAGGATTTTATGAGGGATCTCAGCTTCTTGCTGATGCCGACCAGGGAGTTCCTGTAGTCCTTGGATTTTTCCCTTTTTTGCAACAGTTTCTTCCTTCTGTTGTAGAGCTTATTTATGGCAGGGGACCACCAGATTTGCTTCCTTTTTTTTGAGGATAGCACCTCGGTTATGTTGTGGATGGCACGGACCATGCACTTATGTATGTGCTTATACAGTGCATTTGTATATGATTCAGCAGTGGTGCCACTATTTTCCATATGTGTGGGTGTAATGAAGTTTGCCACTTTTGACTTAAGAAGCATTAAGTTGGTTTTGGAAAAGTTTTTTACGGTGGTTTGTTTAATGGAGAGGGGAGTGGGATATGGATGTCTATGGTGATCAGCTTATGGTCGGACCTGACCAACGAAGAGTTGACCACTGGCATGGAACATCTGTTACCCATATTGGTAATGACCAGGTCCAGGATGTTGCAACCCCTGGTAGGGGTATGGACAAGCTGGTCCAGGGCGTTGGAATTGATGAATTCCAGAAAACATTGGGCAAATGAGTTAGAACATGAGTAGTTTTCCCAGCTGATGAAGGGATAGTTGAAATCTCCCAAAATTAGGGTATTGGGCTGTGCCTTGATATTATCCAGTATATCGAGAAACATGGATGGGCATCCTGGGGCATGGCAGGGGATCTGTAACATGCTACAAACTGAATTACAGTCTTGCCCAGTTTTAATTGTACTTGGATAATTTTGGAGGCATTATGTTGAGCAACTAGCCTGGAGGTGTGGATATCCTTTATGAATATGGGCACGCCTCCTCATTTAGTATTTCGGCCCAGGTTAGGTGACCGAAAGGTGTGATAAGAATTTTAGCCTGGTAATGCAGGGTTGCTCTCTGGAGCCTTAAACCAGGTCTCTGTCACTGCACAGATGTTGATGTTCACCATCTTAAGGAGAGCCTCAAGTGTGTACATTTAGAGGTTTTGACTTCTAGCATTGAGTAGCATTACCCTTAGATTTTGCTTGTTTATGTCTACTATGGTGGTGCATTTGACGTTTGAGCCTTGCCTAAAAAAGGCACTATAGGGGCCGCAAGAGCCTTAGCCAGTATCTGAAATCCCAGTGGCAACAGGTGCAGGCCATCTCTGGCAAAGCATCGTGGCCTGTTGATCATGTTGTTCCAGGCAGACAGAAACTGGATCCTCTTTGAATGACACCTGAAACTTAGCCAATTGTTGAAGTCAATCATTTTTTCCTTGTACTGCGGTATCATTCTGGGTGATGGCAGGATGCTACTCAGGGCAAGTGTCATACCTGCTTGGGCCACATGGTCAGAGAGCTCCTCCATGTCTCTTTTCATGTAGTCCAGGGAGGTACATCTCAGGTGAGTAACTCCAACATGGACAATGACAGAGTCATACTTGTACTTGTCGTGGAGTGACCTGAGTGCGTGCATTATATGGCAGAACCTGGAACCTGACAGGCAGCTGACAGTAACTTTCTCCTTGTTTATCCTGGGGAGAGGGACATCAGTGTGCCTGACTATAGAGTCACCAATGACTAGTTGGCGACTCTATAGTCAAGGCAGAGATGGGCACATTATATTACAACATTGTATTACAGCATAGACAGAGAGGTGGTGTTTGGTCCACAGCTATGGGCCATGACACAGAAAACACTGAATAAAGTGGTGTACATCTTATCACACCCATACTGTGCAGGACAGTACAAGAACTGGCCATGCTGTGCATCAGACACCATACCTAGGCAGGTTAGGTTAGGGGTAGCAAGGCACAGTCATCACTCGTACAAGTGAGAGGGAGCTAGTGACAAGTGAGTGCAGCACAATAATATGAGGTAGAGTCTTAGGAAGTGAACTTTGTTGTCATGTACACTGGTAGGCTGAGGAGCATCAGAAAGAAAATCCTCAAGTGGTGGAGTGGAGTGGATCTACCATGACATGACCTTTAGCACTGTCTACTGTATGACTAGCTGTGAAAGAGCCCAAAACAGTCCACAAAGGGGAAGCAGTAGACCTCTGGGACCATGTATGTGCACTCTACTGGGCCATACTATATGTTGATCCTGATGAGTGCTGTTGACTTTGCCCTGGTTGAAGCCCTGGGGTGGTACATCTGTATCAACAGGTGAGAGTGAAGATGTAGAAGCATAGGAACAGGAATATCTAGCCTGACAAGGTATCTCTGGTGGTACCTGGAGGACTGCTATTGTTCATAAGCTCGTCAATGTCTGTAACCAGGGGTGGTAGGCTGTGTGTTTATGAGCAACAGTGATGTTACCTCAACAATTGCCTGTGTAGTCTGACTTGGGACAGCCTGTGGCCATCTTTCTTGCAACCAGACCCTATCACAGACAGAGACTATATGACCTTTGGAGGCAGACTGGATGGCTGTTGTGATGTGTCACGTGAACTCACCTGTGGAGGCTACATTTTCCACCAGCACTCTCAAATGCCACACACACACTTCCACACCCTCTCAACACTACCTCTCTGTTCAGCCCTTGAGATTTACCTGCTATGCAGTCTCTCCCATTGAAAGTAATGGATGAGGGCAGCCTATTGGCTTTGTTAGTTAACATGGCTTGCAGTGCTAATTTACATATTTGAGTGACTCAAAACTGCTCAGCTGCATAAATCCCTTACAGCAGGCATTTCTGAGACAGAACACATGACTAATTATCATACGATAGTCCCACTGAATTCCTCTTTGACACTGCAGTAGGCCATGGAGACAGCCCACCATGGTGATTTCACAGACCATGTAGAATTACTGTGGTGGGGCTGTTTAAGAATAGAAAAATGGAAAATGCTGTGTTAGGTCTTACCGATGTTACTGCATGCATTTCAAAAATGACCTTAATTGTAAAAACTAATATAGGTTGAATAAATTAAATATACTATTTAATTATCTTATGAAATCTTCCATATCTGACTCTGAACTCAACTAAGATATTTTATTTACAAAAAAAATTAAAATGGAAAAAAATACGGAGACTTTGCAATAAGTATATGTCTATGTCAGAATACTGCATACACAGGGGCAACATTCTTTTTATAACTTTTGATATGATAACTACTCCCAGAAAAAAATACTGTCCAGGGGTGTTCTGCGGTTTGATGTCACAAGTGAAGAGCCTCACTACTCCTAGAATGTCCATTATTTCCAAATAACATCAACCCTTTAGGTCATTATTGCACTTAGATAATGAGCTATCTGTTGAGGACATTATTGCCCTTAGATAATGAGATATTGGTTGCATTGAGTTGTATTTGTTGTTTTTATTCATATATACATTTTTACATGCTTGCTGTAAATAAGTGTTTCCGTCTGATGCTTCAGTCTAATTGCAGCATATGTAATAGTTGCTGGATGAAGTATTTTACACCTGTAAGTTATGTAAATATTTAATGTCCACACTGACACACACACATACACACGTGTGCACATGCATGTGCACATAAATGCATAGGTTCACTCAGACAGACTGACATCTATTGACAGAAACACAGACACTTACATGTATGAGCTGACATGCACAGCAATCACAGCTACTTTCTTGTCTGAGTTCACTTCAAGTATTTCATTGTGATTAAATGAATGAAAAAATGCATACAGTGCAAAGTACTGATATCCTGTCCACTATTCCTGACCCTTGAAAATATTTGATTTTCTGGTAAAGCATGGTAAAGATTACAGTCAGTGAAGCCAGACATTACAGTCATTGTTCTTTTTGATGAGAAGAAGTATGTTGATGTAAAATGAGGGTTAAGTGTAAAAGGTCTCCATGATTTTACATTTTTTACTAATGTTGTTTGCTTTATGCAGTGTTCTTGATCAAAGATGTTGAGAGGTATACTCTGAGTCTCTCTCACACTTGCTCTGTCTTTCTTTGTCTCATTCTGTCTCTCTGACACTCTCACTTGTTTGTTCTCTCATTGAATTTATCTTTCTCGTTCTGACACATGCATGCATGGGTTTACACACACACACACACAAACACACACAAATACATTCATGCACACACATTACTTTTTATTTTATTTACTTTTTTTTTTAGTTTATGCTCACTAAACAGCAAAGTCGCATTTAGTGAACATAAAAAGGACGGAATTTGTTTTTTCAGTTTGTGCTTCATGTCACCTTAATATGCTGCCATGAAGTGGCAAACTTGTGTTTTACCAGGTGACCGGGTGATATCTGTAAATTTGTATCCTATTGGAGAATGTTTGTTGTCCAATTGGGTATCGTATGATTTGTCCATTATCTAAAAACAAGTAAACGCTATAGAATGAAAACAATATACAGCTGAAGAAACACATCATTGGTATATATATATATATATATATATATATATATATATATATATATATATATATATATATCATATGCATAACCCATGGTACAATCAAAAATAAATTTCATCTAATGAGGGAAATGATGTTGGGAGGACTGAAATAGTAAAGAAGAGAATAAAATAGTTTTACCTAAATAAGAAAAAGGAGCATTCGAAAGAATGACAGGAAGAAACGAAAGTGGTGAGAAACTAGATTGTTACTACTAGTTAGGAAAGAACAGGACACCGGATATGGAGTAGAAAGTAGCATACTATAAGTCGTGCAGATATGGATATTTTCAGTTTTTTTAAGAAATGTTCAGCAGTGGTAATTTTGAAATGAATCTTTTTCTTGGAGCCAACTTTCCTGAAATGACACAAAGGACACATTTTTTTTAGAACAGCAGCAGCATGAATTTCTTATGGGAAAATCTTGCTTATTGAATCTCATGGCATTTTTTTTTTTGAAAACATAGTAGCAGCACTTGATAAAGAACTGACAGTATGGCCTGCTTTGTTGTGACTTTGTCATGTATTCAACTCTTTTCAGTATAACCGGAAAATTAATCAACACCTCCAAGTAAGGTTATAATTATCTCTGGCCTAGTTCTTGGATTTATTTCATTCACTGTGTGCAAATATAGACAGATGACTTGCTGCTTTGATCTTTGTTACCTTATGCAGATGATTTTATTTTCTCTGAGGACAATTACCTTTCTCATATATCTACTGATGAAATGTCCATTTATGTTTTGTGTACTCATCTGTCTTTTGAATTTCCTAGTGCATAGCATTATAACAGATTCTGCTTTTCAGAAAATGCAGAAGTCCCAGTTCCCGACGAATATCCTACCATGTGTGAATAACATCAACTACAGTATTTGCAGATTATTACTTGTCACATTCTTTGTAAATGAGTCCATTCTTGCTTGATTTATTTAGATACACTCTGTTATAAAGTATTTTTCCTATTGGCCTGTAGTATTTCATTAAGTTTTTGGTTTGTTTCCCTCAGTTTTGTATAGCTTTTATTTATTTATTTTATTTGACATTTGTTGATCAGGTTAGTCTGACTGAGCTATTGACCTTTTTCAATGGTGGCCAGGGAGAAAAGCTCCTCAATAATAAACAAAAACATAGAATATAAAAATAGTACAATAATTAAAGTAGCCAAATATTTTTTCAATATAAAATGTACAGGCTTTGAGTTACAAGTTATTGAAAAGTATACGTTTTTAATCAATTAGTTCGAGTGAGACAGTCAAAAGCAAGGAAAAGGTCACAGTAAGCTGCCTGTCGGGAGCTAGAATCTGCCACATAACACAAGCACTCAGGTCACTCCACAGCAAGTACAAATATGACTCAGTCATTGTACATGCCAGTGTGAATGACCTGAGACGTACCTCCCTGGACTACATGAAAAGAGACATAGAGGAGCTCTCTGATTATGTAGCCCAGGCCGGTATGACCCTGACCCTGAGCAGCATCTTACCCTCACCAAGAATGATGCCACAGTACAAAGACAAAATGATCAGTTTTAACAATTGGCTTAATTACTGGTGTCATTCTAAGGGGATCCAATGTCTGTCTGCTTGGGATGACATGCTTGACAAGCCACCCTGCTTCGCAAGGGATGGCTTGCACCTGTCACCCCTGGGATTCCAGATATTGGCCAAGGCTCTTGCCATCCCATAGTGCCTTTTTTAGGCAATGATCAAATGACAAACCTACCTCCCTAGAAAACAAAAGTGAAAAAAAACTAAGGGTAATGCTGCTCAATGCCAGAAGTCTACACCTCAAGATGCACGCCCTCGAAGCCCTCCTCAGTATGCAGAACATTGATGTCTGTGCAGTGACCGAAACCTGGTTCAAGGCTCCTGAGAGCACCCCAGCACTATCAGGTTTTACCTCATATCATGCTTTCCGGCCCCAAAACTTGGACCGAACCACAAAAGCAGGGGGAGTATCCATATTCATCAAAGATGCCCACACCTCCAGGTTAGTGGCAACGCACGAAGCATCGGAGACCATCCAGGTGCAACTAACCATAGGCAAAACTGCCTTAGAGTTTGTAGCATGCTACAGACCACCCTCTCAAACTCAGGAACCCCACACAGCCTTCCTGAAGACACTGGAGAGTATGAATGTCTCTCCAAATACCATCATATTGGGAGACTTCAACTACCCGAACATAGACTGGGAACATTACTTAAGCCCCAACACCCTAGCCCAAAGGTTCCTGGAATTCATAAACTCAAATGCGATGGAACAACTAGTCACCATTCCCACAAGAGGAGACAATATACTAGACCTGATCATCACAAACATGAGGATAAAATGCTCCACACCGGAAGTATATCCCTCTTTGGTAAGATCAGACCATAAATTAATCTCACTGGAAATCCACATCCCGCCCCCACCCCCTGCACAAAAGACCACAGTGAAGAACTTCTCAAAAGCCAACTTCACACTTCTTAAGACTGAAGTGGTATCCTTCAAGGCCCCTGGGCCAGTGGAAACCACAACTCACACTGCTGAATCCTTTACAAATGCCTTCTACGGGCGCCTTCAAGAATGCATGGATCATGCAATTCCAAATAAAACCAAGATCCATTCCCCCAAAGGCAGGCACCCGGTCTGGTGGACCCCAGCCATAAACAAACTTTACAACAGGAGAAGGAAGCTACTACATGACAGAGCAAAATCCCTAAAAGGGAAGGCATCTCTGATCAGTACTAGCAAAAAACTACGATCACTCATAAAATCATCCAAGGCCAACTTTGAGAGAAAAATCACAAAAGACAATCACAAGGCCTTCTTTAGCTATGTTAGAAACCTGTGTGGAAACTCACAGATATGCTCAGAGATAGTCCAAAATTACGCAAAATACACTGAACCCACTGACATTGCCAACATTCTGGCAAACAGGTTCAGTGCAAATTTCTCCTCCCCCTCCCCCTCAAAAGGAGAAATAACCATCCCAGCAGAGTGTAGCCTCCCTAACATCTCAGATGCCTAGGTGAGAGCTGCCCTTTCTAAAGCTAAAAACACAGCATCAATGGGACCGGACGGTGTCCCGGGCTGTGTGCTATATGAACTACAAGAGGAACTAAACCCACACACAAGGCTGCTGTTTAATCTTAGCCTTACTACAGGATACGTACCCAAAGAGTGGCATACGGCAACAGTGGTCCCACTTCACAAAGGAGGTGCTTCTATGGACCCTGGAAATTACCGCCCCATAAGCTTGACGAGCCTGGTCTGCAAAGCTATGGAGAGGATCATTATGGAACTCATAAACAAAGACATTGGGGACCTACAGACATTGGATCTCACCCAATTTGGCTTTGTCAAGGGCAGATCCTGCCTTTTGAACTTGGTCGACTTTTTTGAAACAGTCACAAAGGCCATTGATGAGGGTAAGGCAGTTCACACAGCCTACCTTGACCTTGCAAAAGCCTTTGACACAATACCCCACTCGGGCATCATAGACAAACTCACCAGCTTAAATGTAAACCCATATGTCACAAGATGGGTTGCAAACTGGCTCAAGGACAGAACCCACAGGGTCAGAGTTGCTGGAGCTATGTCAAACTCTAAGCCAGTCACAAGCGATGTCCCACAGGGCTCAGTCCTGGGACCCCTCTTGTTTGGCATTTATTTTTCTGAGGTACAGACAAACATAGGAGGATTGTGGCTGACAAAGTTCGCAGATGACTGCAAACTGGGTGCCATAATTGATACTCCAGCAGACACAAACATCCTTCAGAGAGGCCTCATAGAAATGGATAATTGGTGCCAGAGCCATGGCCTTAAGCTGAACGCCAAAAAATGTATAGTCATACTCTTTGGGAAAAACAAGGTACCCACAAATTACCACATAGGTGGTAATCCATTAAGTATGGAAGAGGTAATCAGGGACCTAGGGACCCAGGTTGACAGTAACCTCTCATTTGACACTCACATTGCCAAAGTGGTTAGGAAGACCTTCTATATTGCCCACCTTATCATGAAGGGTTTCACATCTAGATCAAGAGAGGTCATTGTGCCCCTGTACTCTTC
This sequence comes from Protopterus annectens, assembly GCF_019279795.1. NCBI lineage: Eukaryota > Metazoa > Chordata > Ceratodontiformes > Protopteridae > Protopterus > Protopterus annectens. The sequence goes on from NC_056729.1 coordinate 290,666,175, forward strand.
TCTTATCAGGCCAATGATTGAGTACAATGCCCCATTTGGGATGTATCTTACCCGACACCTGCAGCAGTTGGAAAGACCCCAAAAGTTCCTCACCAAGAGGATAAAGGGTCTTAAACATATGTCATATGCTGCCCGACTGAAAAAACTCCAGCTCTATTCAGTTGCATACCGCCTACTCAGAGGTGATCTGTGCCTGACGTACAAGGCCATGTCCAATCCAGAATTAATGGACATGTTCCACCTCAGAAAATCCAAATCCATCAGAGCCACGAGAGCAAGAGACTTAAACCTCAACACAGAAATAAATAGGACATACTGGAGGGACAGATTCATAACCCAGAGGCTCCCTACACTCTGGAACAGAATCCCTTTCCATGTCAGGCAGAGCCCCTCGCTGACTCTATTCAAGAGAAATCTCGACGAGTGGATGGGAGATCGTAGGTTTACCCCGGGGGTCATCTCTGTGTCACTACTAGACAGAGGCACAGTAAACTAAACCCTAAATGGGCGTAGTATCCTCATCCTAAGGGGTGGTGAAAACCACACACACTCTGGCTAGGCTTATAAATGCCCTAGGGCAGATAGCCTAGTATGAACCTATGAACCTATGAATTGTCTTAGCTATTTGCAGAGTAATGCACATTAAAACAGAAGTTGTAACGTGAATTCATGTATGCTGTAAGTATATGGAGTATAGTGAGAACGTAAAGTGAAAGAGGTATTATTTAGAATGTTTTCTATAACTGAGTAGTGTATTTGATAGTCAAAGGAGAAATATGAAAGCATATGTGTATATCAGCTAGAGGGGCAATGGTTTAACAAGTTAGGATGAATAGTGGGAAAGCATGTAAAGAATTTTTAGTGAGAGAAACATGATTAAGTGGGGAGGTTATGTAGAAGGTCAGATAGGGTCGTAAGAGCTGGTGAGGAGGAGAATCAGGTAAGTTCATGGAGGGCATTTACAGTGGCATGTCAGGAGCTGGTTAGAAAGGTTTTGAGAACAGTTTTGAATTGTGGTGATTTATATTTCTAATGTCTAGGGAAAGTTTGTTCCAGGAGAGGAAGAGGGAGTAGCTGTACAGGTTTTTTTTCCTGTTGTGCTTTTTATCTTATAGATTTGCAACACATTTTGGTCAGAGCTTCTTAGAGTCATGGCAGGAGTGTAGGGGATACAAGATTAGAGATATCTGGACAGAAGGAGGGCTTATATAGGATGGAATGTATGACCTGCAGCTGTGACAGTAGTTGGTGGGGGAATTCTAACCAGTTTAAGGAGTTTAGGGAGAGGCAGTGGTATGATTTATAGGTATGGTATGCGACTAATCTAGCAACTTTATTGTAAGGGGTGTCTAATTTTGTTAGTAGAGAGGTCTGGAGGTTGGTGAAGATTTGTGAGACATAGAGAAGTCTGGGGAAAAAGTAGGCATGTGAAAGAAAGATCTTAGCCTTATTTGATAAATTTTTTTTGTTTCTGTAGAGCAATCCAAGTTTTTGGTGGGTTTTCTTGATGCAATAGAGCACATGATGGTTGAATTTAAAGTGGTCATCTATGATGAAGCCAATAACTTTAGTATGTAATTCAGATGTGATAGAAGTATTATTAAGGGATGTGATATGAAAAGAATGTTTTAGGTGATTGAGGGATTTTGGAAGAAAAAGTAGCATTTTTTTTTTATTTAAAACTAACTGGTTATTGGCGAGCCAGTTTTCAATAGATTTAAATGATTTTTGTGTTAGTGTGTTCAATTCTGAGAGGCTATCAGCTATAGTTATGACTGTACAGTCATCAGCATATTATATGAGTGAGGACTGTGGACAGGATGTGTGTAGGCGATTGGTAAAGATATTGAAAAGTAGTGGACCAAGTACAGATCCGTGAGGGACTCCCATGAGGAATGACATTTTACAGATTGTTGTCTGTCAGTGAGGTGACTGGAAAACCAAGAAATAGTAGAGCTAAAAAGATTTAGGTCAGCTAGTTTGGTCAGCATTAGGGGGTGGAGGACTGTCAAACACTTTAGAGAGATCTAGGAATAGACTGGATACCAGTTTGTTGTGGTCCCTAGCAAGTGATATAGTATTGGTGAAGGAGATGAGGGCTGTATAGGTACTGTGTTTGGGATAGAAGCTATGCTGTGTGGAGGTTAGTAGTTTGCCTTGCGTAATGTAGTCCATAAGTGATTTGTGCACACGTTTCTCTAATATTTTGAAGAGAGGGGCTAGAATTGCTATTAGCCTGTAGTTAGAAAGTTCAGTGGCGTTACCTGCTTTGTGACTGGGTATAGTATAGAACTGTTTCCAGATAGAGGGTACTTTGGATTCAGCTATAGAATGGTTGATAACAAGAGAAATGGATTGGTAAGAAGACAAATGGGGAAGGCTCAGATATCTATTGATGTTGCATAGCCTAGTAAATTTTCTAGTGTTATGTGCATTTCAGTTAAAGTTTTTCCTTCGGAGCATTCCTGATAGTGCTGCATGATTTTTTTTTAATTGGGAATTTAAGCCACTGAAATTCCATGTTTTCCCATACCTTTAGTCATCTGTATTTTCTTCAGTCTCCTGGCCTAAAATTAATTTTATTATTTTCTTAGTCTTGCTTTATCCTCTTCAGGTCAATAGATATGTGAGAAAATCTTCAGGATTGCAGGAGTCTCACGCACACACACACACACACACACACACACACACACACACACACACACACACACACACACACACACACACACACACACACCTACCTAATGGCCATTTGAAGATTGCCATTTCAACCTGCCGGCATGCCTTTGATGTTAGGAATATGTGAGGAAACCAGATATTTTATAAAAAGCCCACAAGGACATAGATGGGACATGCAGACTCTACTGAAATTATAATGATCAGGAACCTAACCACAGAACCAAAGGCTATGAAACAACAATGCACCAATGTGCAGACTTTCAGTGGATTCTGGCATTTGTATAAGGTGAAATGAGCTGTTCATTTTTCTTGACCTAGAAGTACTGACAGTTTCCCTTATACTGCACAGAATGCATTTGTCTCACATAGGCTGTATAGAATCTCACTTACTGCATGCAGCAGCTGCATCTATCATTGTAGAACTACACAGTGTACCAATTCTGATGGTATGGACACCATGAAGTGCTATTTTTACTCAAACAAACATACTTTGTTGTAGTTCTAGACTTAGCTTTAGTTAGTTGCTCTTATGGGCTTAACCACACTTATAATATAGAAGGTTATATTTTCAGACAGTAGGCCTGTTTTCTTTGTTATGCCTATATATTAGTGTTGCTCGCTCACTTCATTTTATGTGCCTTATTGTTTGTGTCATGGCTGAAAGGCCAGTTCACAAATCTAATAATAAATAATAATCAAACAAATACATAACATACACACATGGATAACAACACACATAGAACTTAGTTTTCAGAAGGAAGTCAGTAGTAATGTACTGAGAACATTTGCTTGATGTTTCTCTAAATTTATTTTTGTTTTGCCTAGTACATAAGCATTATGCCCTTTACCATTATCCTACCATTCTTTTTTCAGTGAGTCTCTCATCTTCCGGGTAGTTTTCATTTAGGCCTGCATGCTTGTTTTTAGAGGTTTAGGTCTTTATTTGACTTACATTTCGTTAATCTGGTTTGCAATGGATGTATCAGGTAAGAGAAGAGCAGCTATATCCCACTAGGTGGGCTCTGCATACAACTTTGCTTTCATGTTAATGAGAGAAGCAGGTCTATAATCTTCTTCTTCTTTCGGCTTTTCCCGGTTAGGGGTCGCCACAACGGATCATCTGTCCGCTCATGATTGGCAGTGGAGTTTTACGGTGTCGAGTTGCCAGCCTGGCGTCCAACCTTCCACAGAAGGCACACACATGCACACACTCACACCTAGGGCCAATTTAGAGTGTCCAATCCACAGGTCTATAATACTTGACTTTAAGTGGATCCTTTCAGGTTTTCTAGGATAGCAATTCTTTCTCTCTCTTTGAGAAATGGATGGGATTATATCTGTTTTGAGCATCCCCTGAAAGAGAGACAGTGAAGAAATCTGGACAACATCTTTCAGGCCTTTCTACATACTGACAATATACTGGAGTTATTGACAGCAGTTGTGACCTCTGTAAAAACTGAATCATTATGAGTAGATTTGATATTCCTTTCACATGCTGCAAACTAGTATAAAAATATGTAAAAACATTGTCAATGTGCTTAGGTGAAGTATCTGACCTGCATTTCCTTCTTTTATTATTAAATATATTTATTGGTTGCTTACATTAATTAATTAACAGAGCCTCTTCAATTTCATATATTAAAAATAATTTTCAAGTGTAGAAAAGTAAGTCACAGTAAAGCAACAATGCATTTTTGTATGAACTTTGAAAACTGGAACCAATGGTGAAAGGACAATGACTGAATTAACACAAATCTCAGGGTCATGATGTCACCTGAAGAAGGAAACAAATCATAGAAGGAAAAACCTTTTGAAAGCCACAGCAAAATAAATTTACTACTGCTTTCTGGCTGATAGTTAAAAATAATATTAACTGATGCGACCAACAAAATATATTTAACTATTTATTGACCTAAGCGCTTTCATCCCTAATAAATACTCTGGGATTTCAACAGAGATAAAAACATTTTCATTATACATTTTACCTAGAAACTTTTTGAGACAACATACATGCAGCTTGGCTGCCTTAATTCACTTTTTCACATTATGAGCATTTCATCCTGTAATACAGAAAATCTCTCAAGAAAATAGATGTCTATGCAACTGTTTGTTGCCCAGCATTTATAAAAATCATGCTTTGGTTATACAGTTCAATGGGTTTACAACATCTGGCCAGCTGTGCCATCATTTTTCTTAGCAAGGCTACCTGGAAAGAAGTGGTGGGTAGACATAAGTGGAAGTGACCCTGATAGTAGACTCTGTACAGTCTCTCTTCCCACAGACAGTGAGCACTACCACATGTCCGTCACCCCTAAGGCATTAGTAGATCAAAGGTCAAGCCTTTGAGATAATGAGACAGCAAACAGATGTATAGACATTTCTTTTCTTGGGAGTCTGCATTACAGGTCGAAATGTTCATAACATCTGCACTGGTCAGACTGTCCATTGTCTGGTTGGCCTTGACATGATGAATAACTGCAAACATCCCTGAGTCTATGGGCAAGTTAGGCCTGCTTCTGATGCACAAATGATTAAAAGATGATTGCTGGTTTAGAAGACTTCAAGGGTGGATTGACTGCATTTTCCAGTTGCAGGTTATCTTGTAGAAAACATACAACATTTTTGTGAGGCTTGGCTAGCTTCCACTTAGACTGCCATTTTATTTAAAGTGTGGTACGAAAGCAGAAGGAGATTGGAATGGCATTTTTAAAACAGGGTTTTGTTATGAAGGTAAACCTTTGTGTCTGTTTACATCATTAGAAAAGTCCTAGTAAATTTTCACTTTTGGATTTAACAGACTGAGCTTCTTGCCTTCCTTGGCTGCTTCTAAGATAATTCACTTGTCCTGTAATTTCAGAAGACAAAAGATGATTTGCTTGGAAGGTTCATTTGTACTGTTTGGGTATTTAAAGAATGATATACACACTCTGTTGTGATAGCTTACAATAGTAAAGCAGATTCCAAGTTCTTTTGGAATAATTTTGCTGTATCTTCTCTTTCCATACTGTCTCTCAGACTAGCCAGTCAATCTGTTAACTTTTCTAAGATATTATTATTATTATTAATAATATTATTATTATTATTTTGGTGGAGGAACTGTGTAGTGGTTCAATGGTAACAAACACAGGCTTGCATTTCCTGTAGTTGGATGGCATTAAGAAAAGCAGACATATTTAGAAATGCAATCTTCACAGCCCAGAGTTGGAGGTCTTTGCTATTTGTAACATTACTAATTTCAGATCTACAGTGTCTGCCAAAATTTAATTAAGCATGGGAGCCAATTTGCCCAACTCCTCCTTTAATAATGGCTGCTGTAGATTTCCTGTATAGCCAATCTTCCAGCATTCAGATTCAGGATATCCAAAGAGCAGATCCATTCGAATCAGAACTTAATACATTGGCTTTTAAAAAATAACCACTAATGCTAGCAAGGTTCACTTAATGAGTATTTAGAAAAAATATATAAAATTTACTGCATAAGAGAGATTTCTAAGCCACATTGTATTGATACTTCATGAATAACATTATCTTCCTGGGAAGGTTTCACCCTCCCGGAAGCCCATCGTAGTTCTGAATAAACACAGCCATCACATTTCCTGAGCTTAAGAACATGATAGTGGAGTAGAAACACTATTATAACATGAGTTACACCTGAAACATGAGAAAGGTAATAACAGTGATGATGAGAGCACCACCATTTCACCTGCTTTGTACTCACAGTCTGACATGGTTGGCAGAGAGAACACAGAGGTTTTTTTGTGTTAGCAGCTGACCATGACATCATCCATGGTGGGGTGGTGAGAACACAGAAAGTGAGAAGATTGCATCACTAAAGTCATCTACACCTTCAGTAGCAAATACTTCAATGTCTGGACAGGCTCCCAGTGCTGTTACATCACTGTGATGTAAAAGGCACAAATGTGGGTGGAACAATCAAGGTGCAGTCTGTGCTGTACAATCTACAGTGACAGCTGGTGGGAGGGCCACACAACATGTCACACATGATGCCCAGCCTCATTTTATCTAGTCTGTACCAACCAATGATCATTGGATTGGTGAGCATAATGAGGTTTTGTGATGACACTAGCAATACAATTTTAGCCTCACTGGGTATAGAGCATGTCCCCATCAGATCCCTTCTGCTTACCATCAATAAAATATATAATACTTGTGCTGCCTCATTTTTCTGGGCTGTTCACCTGCACAAGTTTAAATTTTTGTTGACACTATACTCCACGTTGCATTGAATAATGCAAGCATTTATAATGTAGCATGAGAAAATGATACCAGGTTTTGCTATGCTTCATTCTTCATTACTATACTAATTCCTTTTACTCAGCTACACATGTTGGGTCATGTAACTTTGTGTTGTGTCACAAGGGTATTTCACATAGTCAGTACACTAACTTGCAATGCACTACAGAGATTTGCACACATACATTGATTTGCACACGTATGCAATTCATTTAGTATTTAAGACTCCCATCCCATGTTTATGACCTTTCATTTAATAAGTCCTAGGGACTCAAGCCTTTGTTTTTGAAATTCTAAAATGTCATAACTTCACAGAAGCCAGCAAGACTTGTTTGGTTTAAGCTATAATCACTGTTTTCAAAAACCAAAAATGTATTACACTGCAGCTATTATTATATAAAATGCCAACCATTTATACTGTCACAACAACCTTTCTAAGACTATTATGTCAGTCAACTACAACATCAATTAATGAAATAGGGAAATAATATTTGGGTGTGTTTTTGTTATTTTGTTGCCTTGCTCTGGTAAACATTTGTCAAAGGATTTTATGATCTTCTTCTAGTTCGGCTGGTCACCACAGCGGATCATCTGGTTCCATTTCTTCCTGTCTTCTTTATATTGCTCTGTCCCACCAACCGCCTGCATGTCCTCTCTCACCACATCCATATACCTTATCTTAGGCCTTCCTCTTTTCCTCTTACCTGGCAGCTTCATCCTTAGCATCCTTTTTCCAATATACCCATCATCCCTGCTCAGCACATGTCCAAACCAATGCAGTCTCACTTCTCTGACTTTGTCTCTAAACCGTCTAACTTGAGCTGACCCTCTAATATACTGATTCCTAATCCTGTCCATCCTTGTCACACCCAGTGCAAATCTTAACATCTTTAACTCTGCCACTTCCAGCTCTGACTCCTGCCTTTTTGTCAATGCCGCCGTCTCCAACCCATGCAACATAGCTGGTCACACTATCCTGTTGTAGACCTTCCCTTTCACTCTTACTGGTACCTGTCTGTCACAAATCACTCCTGACACTCTTCACCCACTCCACCCTACCTGTACTCTCTTCTTCACCTCTCTTCCACACTCACATTACTCTGAACTGTTGATCCCAAGTACTTAAACTCATCCACCTTTGCCAACTCTACTCCTTGCATCCTCACCATTCCTCTATCCTCCCTCTCATTCACATACACATATTTTGTCTTAGTCCTGCTGACCTTCATTCCTCTCATCTCTAGAGCATATCTCCATCTCTCCAGGGTCTCCTCAACCTGGACCCTACTCTCACTACAGATCACAATGTCATCTGCAAACATCATAGTCCATGGGGCCTCCTGTCTGATCTCGTCGGTCAACCCGCCCATCACCATTGCAAATAAGAATGGGCTCAGAGCTGATCCTTGATGTAATCCCACCTCCAGCTAAACGGATCTGTCACTCCCACTGCAGACTTCACCACTGTCACACTACCCTCGTACATATCCTGTACCACTCTTACATACTTCTCTGCCACTCCTGACTTCCTCATACAATACCACAGCTCCTCTCTAGGCACCTGTCATATGCTTTCTCCAGGTCCACAAAGACAAAATGCAACTCCTTCTGACCTTCCCTATATTTCTCTAGCAATAGTCTCAGAGCAAACATTGCATCTGTAGTGCTCTTTTCCGGAATGATACTGCTGATCGCTAATCATCACCTCCCTTCTTAACCTGGCTTCCACTACTCTTTCCCATAATTTCAAGCTGTGACTGATCAGTTTTATCCCTCTGTAGTTACTACAACTCTGCACATCACCCTTATTCTTAAAAATAGGTACAAAACACTTTTTCTCTTCTCCTCAGGCATCCTCTGACTTTCCACGATTTCATTAAACAATCTGGTTAAGAACTCCACTGCCATTTCTCCTAAGCACCACCATGCTTCTACTGGTATGTCATCTGGACCAACAGCCTTTCCATTCTTCATCCTCTTCATAGCTGTCCGTACTTCCTCCTTGCTAATCTGTTTCACTTCCTGATGCACTATCCCCACATCAGAATTCAAGATAACTAACACAAATTTCCCCATCTTTTTTTATACTCCTTTAGAATATATAATTAATTAGTGCATCAAATTAATACAATTATCATGTCATAATAATACAGACTCTGTTAACCTATTTAAACCTAAAATTTACATTAAAATTGTGAGTAGTAAAACTTTAAATTTACTTCACTGTGTTATTATACACAACACAAATGTTTTTAATAAAAAATATAAGATGTACTGTTCAAAAAATACTGACAAACAAATAAACCAAGGCCCTAACTAATAAAAGCTTAGCATCCTATCCCCACATCATTCAACCTTCTCTCTCTCTCTCTCTCTCTCTCTCATTCTCTTCATTCATCAGTCCCTCAAAGTACTCTTTCCATCTGCTCAACACACTCTCCTTGCTTGTGAGTACATTTCCCTCACTATCCTTTGTCACCCTTACCTGCTGCACATCTTTCCCAGCTTGGTCCCTCTGTCTAGCCAATCAGTACAGGTCCTTTTCTCCCTCTTTAATGTCCAACCTTTCATACAACTCTCCATATGCCTTATCCTTAGCCTTCGCCACCTCTCTCTTTGCCATGCATCTCATCTCCTTATACTCTTGTCTACTTTCTTCATCTCTCTAACAATCCCACATCTTCTTCGCCAACCTCTTTCTCTGTATACTCTCCTGTACTTCCTTCATTCCACCACCAGGTCTCCTTGTCCTCCTTCCTCTGTCCAGATGTCACACCAAGCACCTTTCTAGCTGTCTCCCTTACCTTCTCTGCTGTAGTTTTCCAGCTATTCAGTAACTCTTCACTGCCCCCCAGTGCCTGTTTTAACTCTTCCCTGAACTCCACCTCACAATCTCCCTTTTTCAACTTCCACCATTTGATCCTTGGCACTGCCCTCTCACACTTGTCCTCCTCTTCTTGATCACCATCATCATCCTACAGACCACCATTCTATGCTGCCTAACTACACTTTCCCCTGTCACCATTTTACAGTCTCCTTCAGACTGGCCCCACTGCATAAGATACATATAATCCACTTGTGTGCATCTTCCTCCACTCTTGTACGTCACCCTATGCTCCACCCTCTTCTTAAAATATGTATTCACCACAGCCATGTCCATCCTTTTCGCAAAATCCACTACCATCTGATCTTCTACATTCCTCTCCTTAACACCATACCTGTCCATCACTTCCTCATCCCCTCTGTTCCCTTCACTAACATGCCCATTGAAATCCACTCCAATCACCAGTCTCTCACCCTTGGGTACACTCACCACCACTTCATACAACTAACTCCAAAATTTTTCTTTCTCATCCATTGCACACCCAACTTGCGGAGTGTATGCACTAACAACATTCATCATTACACCATCAATTTCTGGCTTCATAAACATCACTCTATCCAACACTCTTTTCACCTCCAAAACACTCTTGGCATACTGTTCCTTCAGGATAACCCCTACCCCATTTCTCCTCCCATTCACACCATGATAGAACAATTTGAACCCACCTCCTATACACCTGGTCTTACTCCCCTTCCATCTGGTCTCTTGCACATGCAATATATCAACCTTTCTTCTCTCCATCATATCAGCCAGCTCTCTCCCTATAACAGTCATACTGTCAACATTCAAAGTTCCTACCCTCACTACTACACTCCTAACCTTCCTCCTCTCTTTCAGTTTTCGGGCATGCCTTCCCCCTCTTGTTCTCCTTCTTCTCCTTCAGCCAACAGTAGCCCAATTTCCACCAGCACCTTGTTGGCTAACAGTACTGGTGGCAGTCGTTAACCTGGGCCTTGACCGATCCGGTATAGAAATCTGTATTGTTGTCAGCATATGTTATTTGGCAGAGGTTTTACACCGGATGCCCTTCCTGATGTAACCCTCCCCATTTATCTGTTAAAATAATACCAGTACTATCCTCCACCTGAAAACCTAACAGACTTCCTAGGGGTGCAGTGCTCAAATCATTAATGACAATAGAAGACATAATTAAAAAAACTACATCATGAGTCAAGATATTCTGCTATTCCTGGACTGGTTAACTACAATATTAACAAAATTATCTTAGTTTACATTAAATAATTTGCCAGAAGATTTACAGCATACCCACAAAGATGGTAAAATAGCTACCATACTTACCATGTAGTACTTTGTCATTTGGCAGTGAGCCCATTGTATTTATCCTAAACAATTTAGAAGAACTGAAGATTCTCTTCCATATTTCTGTATGTGTATTAATAGTTACATTTGTAATACTGACAAAATAAACTAAGATACAATAGCACAGCTTCAAACACCAAGAGATTTAATTGCTATAACCTGGGCTTGCAATAGGAGCAGCCTATATTACTTTGTATTCAGGCCTCTGATATACTCTGTTAGAAAGGAAATATTAGCAATGCTAAAACAAAAGAAAAAAAAAACCCTCATACTTTGTGCTGAATTCACTTTGTTAGTAGGGTAGGGATGTTTATTTCATTGATATATATATATATATATATATATATATATATATATATATATATATATATATATATATATATATATATATATATATATATATATATATATATATATATATATATATATATATATATATATATATATACAGGTCTACTTTTGTTTGTTGTAAGCTCATTCTTTTGAAAAACAAAAGTACCATCCCAGTTATGAGAAAGTGCACTTTCATGAATTTTGGTTCAGTGAACTGGCAATAAAAAATAAAAAAGAACACTTTATTTTGCAGGGGAGCAAGCCCCCCACACCCCTGCTACATTATATATACTAACTCTGAGATCACACTACAGTGGGAAAACAGGTATATTTCTTTATCCTCACTGTAGCCAAACGGACTTTAAAGTGTCCTTTTTTATTTTTTATTGCCAGTTCACTGAACCGCAATTTGCAAAAGTGCACTTTCTTTGAAGTGCACTTTTGTGAAAGTCAGGTCGTAGTTTTATTAGTCGAAGAAACGTAACTTCAACTAATAAAACTAAACCCATATATATAAAAATTTACTGGAGCAGAAGTAGCCTGTTATTAGGGTTTCTGTCTGTAAGTCACATGGGACTCCTTAATGGTTCACATGATGCAAAATGGCTGGAATCAACTGAAAATGTGTGCATGGGGGGGTCTAGGAATTCACCTGGTTTGGCCTCTCATATTTTCTTTATTGGTGGCACTAGCCTGTGCAAAGTAACATAATTCATTTCAAGAATATGTCAATACAAGGCTGACTGAATGAGGTGCAAATGATGCAGAACTATTAGCCTTTAGGAGGTACAACTCACAGTCATTGAGTTATGAGCCACCTTTCAGAGGCTTCATGACTGAGGTCACTAATTGCCATTGAGAATGTATGTTAAAGTGGGCAAGCATACTATGGAAAAATAAAATAAAATAAGCCACATTATTAAAGAAAGCAGTAAAAAGCCCACAAATGAAGAAAGAAGATATATTTTCTATGTATCATCTCTTTTGGCTGTATGCAAAATTACTAAGACTTAATTAGTGTACAATTGAATGCTTATTCAGAAACTGATGATCATTAAAAAAGAAATATAATTGGCATCTTTATGTCACTAATTGTTCTGATAACAGTGCATAAAGTCTGATTAGACAGAAGTGAAGCAACGTAAGAAAAAACATGTCTGCAGCCTAGGATCAGGAATAACTTTTTGAAGATGAAAGCAAACTAACAGAAAATGATTTAGTTGTCTTAGTATGACTGTAGGTATGAATGGTTTTCTCAAACAGCATTTTGATGTCAGTAAGAACTACTAAAAGCTCAATTGTTTTCAAGAAAGTCCCACTAATTATTATTAGTTTCCTTTTTGCTTATTTTGTGGTAAAATCACAAAGCCCCTGTATCTCCTTCATCATTTGTGACGGTTTCACAGTAGCAACATGGGTCAGCTTGGTCTGATTCCCTGTTAAACTCCATCAGGATGTGTTTCTAGTATGGCTGCTTTGTTGGCTCATTTTGGATTTGACTGTTTTTTGATATTTTGCCAATTTCTTGGCTGTTCCTAAGTGTGGTATTGCAGGTTTCTCCATCTCCATCACTTTAACAAGAATTACTGAATGTTCAGCTTCTCTCGTGATTATTTGGTGTCAAACTACACATTTTCACTCACTTGGACATTGCTGATATAACATTTATGGGATTTATAATAATGAATATACAGCTTTTAACAGCATGTTAATAATATGTGTTTGTATTCAATTGACATATCATAGTCCTTTACTGATTTCCAATGAAATATGTATTAGTTGTAGGCTTTTCCTTTATTCACAGAAGGTTAATTGTATGCAATAATAATTCATCCTTCCATATTTTTTTTCATTATTTTTTACATGTTCAGTTTTTGCTTAGTGCCTAGGACTGAAGCATTTAAACAAACCTGAGCTTGAATTCAGTCAGATGCTTCTATCATTGGTCAGTTACCAACCACCTGATTTATTACCACCTCAGTGTTTCTATGATACTCATAAAATGTTGAGTTTATGACACTAAACGGTATCATTTAGAAAACAGCTTTGATTTCCCAGTACGTATTAGGGACTATTTTTGTTCATAATTAGAACAATGGCAATATAAAACATGAAATCCTTTCTAATAAAGTGAACACAGTGTCACAACTGTCATTTCCTAAACAAACAATACATTCCAGATGGGATATTATAGCAAAATAACAGACTTCCCTGGGTGCAGGGTTGGGCTTCACAATAACCCCAGATGATTTATTTCTGTATAATGCCCATCAATTATTATGGATTACTGCTTACTTATCTTGTGATGATTCCAAGAGCATCACTGGTAATATGGGATATTTGCAAAAGACAAAATGATCAAGTCTCATCCAAACATGTTTTTATCTATAAATATTAAAGATGACATGCCAGGATCATGTGCTTTATATATCTATCTTTCCATCTAAATATAATGTTTTATTTTCCCCCATCTTCATCATATGAACCATGGTTATCTGATAGACAGCCATAACCATTTGTAAATATTTACATTTTTCAGGAATTCAGCCCAGGGTGACTGGCAGTTGTTTACTACAAAAGAAATATTCTCAAACCACAAATGTCATTAATGGAAAATTTATTCCGGTTTATCTAATCAAAAAACAACATTAAAAAACATGCAAGAAAACAGAATGAGGAAATTAAAGTACAGTGATATACATAACATATTTTATTTGCTTATTAAGAGCAGAAGCAGACTGTTACATTAGTGAATACGCAACAGCTGAAAAGGCTTTGAGTACATTAGTGATCACACACTAAAATAACCAGAGTTAGTTTCCACCAATTAAGCTATACCATTGACAGTTTAACAGCAAAGAAAAAAATGAATAATTATTTAAGAAAAAATATAATAAAGGCATGAAAAGGCATATCTGTTTTTAGTGGATTGAACAACCAATTAGATAAAGGACTTGCATGCTGAATAACTTGTTCAACTGATGATGCTGGCTTATGATTTACAGACATACTATTTCTTAATTTCTGGTGCCATACCCTCCACCCAAGTAACAGCCAGTAACAATGGAGCCCCTACAGCAGCACGCAGTTCTTGACTAGATGGATTGTGTAGTGTACAGAACTAATGTATGCAAACCCAAGCAAACAAATAGACAGAAAAGCACATTTCTTTACAATGTTTGTGTTTAGCCAATGCAGACTTTCTAATGAAAGTCAAAAACTGCATTACATTTTATTAGGAGTAGCAGGGTGGGGTTTACTTATAGGGACTGCCATGCCACAGAAAGCATGGCATGAGAACTATCATCTGGAGTATAGCATCCACTGTGCAGGTAGCCTGTTGATTCCAAGTATAGTGAGGCCTTACACAATGTAAAGTGTTTTGAAGCTCATTTCCACTCCTGAAATTATATAATCAGATACATCTGCATCCCACATTCTGCATTTCTTGTTGCCACATTATAAGTAGCATAAAGAATTATTTATTTCAGTATAATGCACTGTGATTCAGATGTGGACAGGACAGAGCTGCTGGAGGGTGTTTATTTATTTATGTTACATTTGTTTACTGGGAATGTCCAACTGGGCAGAAGCCTGTTTACAAAGGAGGCCTGGGAAGAAAAGCTCCATTACAGTACAGTAATACAACCTTATGCAACCTTATGGTAGTTTTTATTAATAAACACTAGAGAAATAAGTAATAATCATAGAATAATGGTAATTTACATGCAGTACAAGGAAGATTGCATAACAGAAAACAAAATAAAGCACAACATATAAATACAGAGGACAGTACTGAATACAGTATTATATGATCGACAGAGTATTATTACAGTAAACCATAACATTTGTTAGAGATCAGCAAAGATGTGTATACTGTAATGGTGCATTACAGAGTAGCTCAGAGTTAAGTAAAGTAGTAATTCTTAGGTTAATAAAAAAAGGGGAGAGGTATAGTAAGCATTAAAAAGAGGTCTGAGTGTGGATAAAGAGTGGGGAGTAAGGTGTTGATTAGAAGACTAGCAATGGTAAGTATTGACACTAGGTATTGAAGGTCATCCAGAATTGCTGTGGATTTCTAGTGCTGCCAAGAACATGACAGTATGGAAAGTGAAGATGGATTGTCTAGTTCTGTTGTTGATTGAGCCATAACAAGAGGTGAGCAATAGTGCACTGTGTACAGCCGCAGCAGCCAGAGACATGGCAGAGTATTATCTAGGTTTTCACAGTTCCAGCTGGTACTGTATTAATCTTAGGTGTTGCACCAGGACACATGGAAACAGTTTTGCAGCATTTCCTGATGCTGTCATAAAGTTTTTGGAGTAACTGAACTGCAACTCAGTTATCAACTTTAGGGTTGTATTTCCTATTTCCCATCCACTAATCAAGATTTTTCTTGAAGAGTACTAATGAAGAACTTTGCTTGACATAGATGGGTAGCTTGTTCCAGAGTATAGGAAGTCTCTGGGACAGGAATCTATCCTTCCAGCGAGTCCTGTTTATTGCAGTGACAAGGTTTAGGTCCCTAGAGCATGTAGCTTGGAGGGATTGGGATTTCTTTAGATGTAGCATGTCCAACAGCTCTGGGTTTGACATAGCTTTATATGTTAGGCAGAGATCACCTCGGAGTAGGCGATATGCTATGGAGTAAAGCTGGAGTTTTTTGAGGCGGTCAGTGTAGGGCATTTGTATGAGGCCAGTAATCCTCTTTGTATCGATGTTCTCCATTTTAAGGAGTGCCTCAAGTGAGTGCATTTTGAGATTTAGACTTCTAGCATTCAGTAGCATTACCTTCAGTTTTTGTTTGCCTGTTCCTGTTATGGTGGTGAATTTGGTATTTGAACCCTACCTAAAAAAGGCACTATAGGGGCAGCAAGAGCCTTAGCCAGTATCCGGAATCCCAGGGGTGACAGGTGCAGGCCATCTGTGGCAAAGCATCGTGGTCTGTCGACCATGTCATCCCAAGCAGACAGATACTGGATCCTCTTAGAATGACACCAGAAGCTTAACCAATTGTTGAAGTCAATAATTTTGTCCTTGTACTGCGGTATCTTACTGGGCGATGGCAGAATGCTACTCAGGGCTAGGGTCATACCTGCCTGGGCTACAAGATCGGAGAGCTCTTCCATGTCTCTTTTCATGTATTCCAGGGAGGTACATCTCAGGTCATTCACACCAACATGGACAATGACAGAGTCATATTTGTACTTGGTGTGGAGTGACCTGAGTGCGTGGGTTATGTGGTGGATCCTGGAACCCGACAGGCAGCTGACAGTAACCTTCTCCTTGTCTAGCCTGGTGAGCGGGACATCAGTGTGCCTGACTATAGAGTCACCTATGACTAGTGTGTTGGGTACGTTATTTTGCCTTATTGGCTGTGGTTGAGTGGCACACTGAGTCTATGGGCTATGTGTCATTTGGGTTGTGTTGGGGGCTGGAGCTTGCCTGCATTTCTGCTTTGGAGGTCTCTGTTGCTTAGATAGATTATTATTGAGAGCCTCCGCAAATGTTTTTGTGTTACTGTGTGTGGATTTTGGTGGTGTAGATTTAGTGAGACTATGTGATGAGTGTGGTGTGGTGCAAATGTTTACCTTCTCACGACTGTCAAGTTCAGTCTTGGTTAGAGAGAGCTTTACCTCCAGTTTGGCAAGATAAGTGTATCTCTCACAGGTTGTAGGGTTGGGTGGTAGGAGGAGAGGGTTGTCAGTGTACATGAGGCAATTTCTACATTGCCTCAAAATGCCCAGATTCATCAGATAGACAAGAGAGAACACTGGGAGCTGACCCTTGGACATGCCTGAATAAAAAACTATTTTCCTCTAGATAAGTGAAGAAAGTGAGTACAAGAGCTGTTTTTCTCTAAGCAAGTGAGAAAAGTAAGTACAAAAACTGTTTTCCTCTAGGTAATGAGGAAGATATAGTGCTATAGTAATTAGTAGCTTATTTAGTGCTTACAAGTTCTGAACAAGTGCTGAGCATGAACAAGCAAATTTAAGTGCTAAAACTAAGAATCTGTATCTGCACTAGACGAGTTACAGGACAGAAACAAGTGCAAATGCAGGCTATCAAATCAGAAAGTTGAGAGAGATGGAAGAGATTGCCCAAGTGGCCAATAACTACAATTTATGGGCCAGAGCCACTCCTTATGTGGTAGACAGGTTACCTAGAGCTTACCACTCCCACTGATAAGCTAGAAGGCTTCCCTCCAACACAGAAAGGCTTGGGGGTCTCAGATGCTTACATACAGTCCTGGATACAGTAAATCTGTATCTGGAACACTAGTTCATGCAAGGACTAGATATGTGAACTATGACTTCCTGATTATCCAGAATGCAGCAAGCTAGCGCCATTGCAATAACAGCTGGTCCCAATGGTAACATATAGGACAGCAGCCACCATTACAATAACAGCTGGTCCCACTGGGTAACATATAATACAGCAGCCACCATTGCAATAACAGCTGGTACCAATGGGTAACATATAGGACAGCAGCCACCATTGCAATAACAGCCAGTTCCACTGGGTAACATATAGGACATAGGACAGAAGCCATCTACAATGCAATGGTGCTGCACTTCATCAGTACAGGACTTCCCTTTTCCTGCTTACATTGCTGAACAACATACGGTCAAATAAATAAATAAATAAATAACTAAATAAATAAATTGCCTACTATGAACAGTCACGTATGGTGTTGCTGGGGTATCTGCTGTTTCTACCAACCTTGTCCCGTTCCCCACATAGTGATGCTGGTGGGCTTCTGCCAGTGGGATCTCATACAGCGCCATACCCACATTATGATATTATTGTGAATGTGCCAAGGCCCGCTGTTAATAATTGAGATATTTTTATAAATCATGGACAGGCAGGGTGGAACAGTAGAGTGCAACAAAGGTTGTAGATTTACAAAAGCATTGTAAATAGATGTCTACTGTACTGTACTACACTATCATGCAAAATTGCACAGTGCAGCAGTTTTTGGACTGCAGAGGGTCCGTAAATTAATTGTGCATTGGAGCACTTTTTACAGCACTGTACACAATCTGATCTTGTCTGCAGTTCATATAATGATGGTGTATATCTGTAAACTTCTATAACCCTACGTGATCCCTGTCTATGACTCAAGTCCAGAAGAGCTGTGTACAAATGCTTCAATAAGCTATTCCTTTCTGAATGCATTAATCCAGCTAGCAGAGCTAAGATATAAACCTTGATTCGATTATTTCTTCATCATTTCCCCTTTGTGTTTCCTTTCAGGCAAATACATATTAACTAGTATCAGCTTACATTACTTTTCTAGTTTCCTGTTGTTTTTGCTCATGTTGCATCTGTCAAACAATCCAACGTTGATTTATATTTTGCATGCGACTTTGTACTTCATTTACTGTACAATGCAATGTAAAATCCTATTATAAAACTTAATATAAACAAAAGTATATAGTCTACTTTTGTTCCCAGGGTTCTAAGACAAGGTAGCAAGCTATTACAGCATGTTGTACATATTTGTGTTTCATCTGGACATTTTATGTGGGGATTGCATTTATATACTTTAATTGGTTATATGACTTTTTTTGTATTATAAAAATAACCTGGGTTGCAGCACCTGTTTCTGATGAAGTACTATTGCTATTTTCTTTTAAGAAGGTGTGTAACGCTTTGAGTTCAAAACTGTCCACCCCACATATCAAAACAATAACAAAACCCAGTTCAGCATCCATTATTTGTATAACTGTTTTGTATTCTGCTTTGTGGGAGAAAACAATATTATACAATGACCCCCCCCATTAATATTCCAAAACATGCATGCTGATTGGTCAGCATGCACGTTGTAAATCAAAGACTTATACTAATGGAAAAAGGTTGCCCGGACTTTTTCATTTAGTATGTCTTTTTTTTTTTTTTTTTTTGGACAGCAATGGAGAACGGAAGAGCACCATTTCTGTTATCTCGCTATGTTAAATGAGTTTAACATAGCGAGATATCTTAAAAAAAAAAAGCAACGGAGATCTTCCTTTCTCCATTAAACTCGTTTAACATAGCGAGACAAGTTTTTAAAAGCAATGGAGATCTTCCTTTCTCCGTTGCTTCCACACACACAGTTCTGATGTACTGCGTAACCATACGCATGCGCAGTATGGTGCTGTATGAGATCCCACTGGCAGAAACCCACCAGCAGAACACTGCACAGCAGTGGAAGGGCAGCAAGGAGGCATTACACAATGCCATTATTTAAGAAAACTAAGTATTTTTTTCTTAAATAATGTCATTGTATAATAGCAATAACCCACTTCTGGGTGTGGGTAATGCTGGATTTACCCACGGTTGTCTTTGTTTGGCCACTCGGGCTTCGCCCTCATGACCAAACCACACCAACTGTGGGTAAATCCAGCATTACCCACACCCAGGCGTGGGTTATTGCTTAAGTATCTCACTGCATTCAGCATTGTTTAAATTCTTTCCACTTGTGCACTGGGGTGGAATGGATGTTATACAATAACTTCAATAGGCAGAATTTAATGTAGCAGGCATGCATAATTATATGATTATATATATATATGAGTATATGCATTTTGTGTGTGTGTGTGTGTGTGTGTGTGTGTGTGTGTGTGTGTGTGTGTGTGTGTGTAAGTA
The DNA here is from genome assembly GCF_019279795.1 of Protopterus annectens. Lineage (NCBI taxonomy): Eukaryota > Metazoa > Chordata > Ceratodontiformes > Protopteridae > Protopterus > Protopterus annectens. The sequence continues at coordinate 290,686,276 of NC_056729.1, forward strand.
CACACACACACATATATATATATATATATATATATATATATATATATATATACATGTACTTGTGATCAACAAAGCTGCATCTTAAAAACTCAGTAAAAAAGAACAAAAGTACTGTATACAAGCTGATTTGAGATGTCTTGAGTATTCAAGCACTTATAACTTGTTTAGTAATCAGAACTTCTTTATTTTAAAACAAATAGATAAATAAAAAGTTTGTAGTTTACAGATCAGCTGTACAGCATGTAGACCATTCTGCACAGACCAGACTATCAATTCTCTAATACTAAGGGTTACTAAACATTTATCAGACATCCAACTAAAAAATCTTAACCTACTAACCAGACATGTGCTACACTGCAGAGACTTTGAGAATTTTGTGTTCCATACAGTGGAGAAAATAACAACTGGCCCACTTGAAGGCAACACAGGAGTTATATTTGGGAAAAAGGCAAATTTGTTAAAAGCTTACTGGCACCCAGAACTGAAGACAAACTGCTCCATCAAATCTGTACTTAAACTTACAAAACTGGACCATGACTGCATTTACTGACAATTAGATACTGTATTGTTATATTCCTTCAATATATTTTTAATTAGCATTATTTTGACTACTACAAGACCACATAGGAAAAATTAGGTAAGCTAACATGGGCTTAGAAGAAGTGTCCTCTCATTTCAGTTTCCATTGCATTTGTCAGGAATAGCATTACTAGTAAGCATAAGTTTTAAAACTTTCCTGCATTAAGTTATACAATATTTTAATACTGTTTTACATACACTCATTGTATAATGTTGCTAAATCAGTTGATATTTTTGTCTCAAAATCAAGTCTGTCATGTAGACATATTTATTTAGTGGTCCTAACCATTTTAATGCACTTAATGCCACTGTGCTGTTCTACACACTGATCTGATAAAGCCTCACCTACTTATTCATAGTTAGGCAAAAGCACTTTAGACTCCTTTTATTATTATTTTGTTCTTTTTCCTTACTTGCATCAGTTTCAATAAAGGCAGTAAATTGCTGATGTTTCTCAAGGCCAAAATGTACCTTTTCCTTTATGTTAGCATAGTCTCCTAACCATAATCGTATCCCTAGGGTTATATAATAAACTTCCCTAGACTCAGTTTATGTGCCCCGAGGGAATGCTGCCTTCCTGCCTTGATTAGAGTCACCATTTCCTATTATTTATCCCCAGCTTCACACATTTAATTTGTTTCTTTTCATGAAGATTCACAAATGTGTGCTTACCCTCCCATCACAGGCTCATCTAGTGTTAGTTTGCAACCTGAAACATCTGCACTGTTTTAGCATGTAAGACTATTGTCAGTGGACTTATCCATCCATCCATCTTTCCATCAATCTACAACCCCCTTTTCCCATTTTTGTACATGGATTTGGGGTGTCACTTCAGTAGTAACAATCTAGAGCAAAGGTTTATACCACCAGGTGGCTAGCCTTCCCACAGTAATTTTTATACCCCACACAGTCGCATGCCCACTCTCACCTATGGCCAGTTCAAAGTCACCAATAGAATGTGGGAGGAAACCAGAGCATCTGGAGAAAACCCATGTGAATACATGGAGGACATGCAGACTCTGCACAGAAAGCACCCCAGCCAAGAATCAAATCAGGGAACCTCTTGCTGTGAGGCGACAGTGCTATCTGCTGTGAGTGGTCCTATCTTTATATTATACCTAATGTTTCTTAGTACTGGATTGTCAATCTATAAATTATTTACTACTTGTTTCAATTATAGATTGGATTAATATCTTGCTTACACTTAATGATCAAGTCCATTCAGTACACTACCAAGGACTAGATAAGTCTGACTTTTGCATATGTTTCCACTCTCCCTAGACGTCTCTGCAAAGGTTTTTTGCAACAGGCACAGGTACAAGACACACTTACTGAAGGCTCACTGATAACCATGGTGGCAACTATACTTTGCTGTATGACAGGGATTGCAACTATGCAACTAGGACTTATGACACGTTACTGACCATCTCTTATAATGTACCCATTCTGACAGTATTTAGATGGAATAAAATGAAATAGGAGTTAGCTGTCTCTTTTGTCATTCAATTCTGTTTAACTGTCACAGAATGCTGCAGTTTATTTTAGACCTAGCACATGGTGCAGCAGTAGCGTTGTCGCCTCACAGCGGTTCTCCCATTTAATTCTCGGCTGGAGCGCCTTCTGTGTGGAGTCTGCGTGTCCTTCCTGTGGTCAAGTGGCGTTCAAAAGACATGCATGAATGGGCGTGCCTTTGTTGAAGGTTGGGCATCGGGCTGGCACCTTGGCACTGTAAAAATCTACTGCCAATCATTAGTGGACCAGAGTTCTGCTGTGGCGACCCCTAACCGGGAAAAGCCAAAAGAAGAAGAACATCCAGAACCCTTTCTTGTCTCCCTGAACTCACTTATAATTAATATGTCACTAGAAATTTGAATTCATGCTGTCATGGAAAGAGTGGTATGCTACCTGACATAAAGGACACAGATAGGTGATTCCAGTCAAAAGTTCAGCAGATTATCCTGACTACCTGCAGTTATTATTCCTACAGTACAAGCTTTAAGGATTTTTAATTTGACTGGCTGTTTCTAGCACTTGTTGCTCTATCTATGCATGGCAAATAACATCTACTTATCACATCACAGATACAAGGAACAAGATTTACATAAAGTGTATGTACTAATTAGGCATTGGCCACATAGGACAGGAATACAGCACATAAACTATAACCTATTAGCTACCAATAGGAGTAGATATGCAGAACAGGTATGAAAGCTGAGACGAATCCTATCACAGCTTAGATGAACAGCATATGACATACATTTATGAGCCCAGCATGAATGAACTAACAAGGATCTCCATGTTAAAGCAGATAGATACTGCATGTCATGTAAACTGGAGTTAGAGCTGACAAAGCTCTTTTAAGGGTGAAAAAACTCATATATTTGTTTTTAATAAAGAAGTTTTGATATCTAAACAAGGTATAGTGCTTGATTACTATAATGTCTCAGATCAGCTTGTCTGCAGTACATGTTTTTTTTCCTGATTTTTTAAGATTCTAAGCCAACAGCTTTGTTGGTCACAAATACCAGTTTTCCCTGTGGTCTACTATTTTTCCTTTCGGGAGCAAGCTGTCTCAACCCCTATGGCTGAAAAACTACTGTGCCTCACCACAAGGATCTGTGATCTCTCTCTCTCTTATATATATATATATATATATATATATATATATATATATATATATATATATATATAGGGCTATGATATAAGATCTAAAGTTCAAAAGACTGAAAACCAAACTATCTAAAACTCAAAATATGGAAAATGGGAATTAGCCTCTTCTCCACTGTTATGCTGTCTTGGTGTTGGTATATATATATATATATATATATATATATATATATATATATATGGGTCTAGGACATTTCACTGAATGCACATTTCACTGAAAGTCAAATTAGTGTGCACTTTTCACTGAAAGCTCAACTCACTGAAAACTCAATTCACTGAAACACATTTCACTGAAAGTTATATATCACCTTTTTCCCACTGTAGTGTGACCCTGGATTTAGTATATATAGTAAGAGGGTGTGTGGGGTTGTGGCGGGCAAGGCCCCTAACATGTTTTAAATATTTTGAACTATATACATGGATACTTGCAATTCCAATATATTACTGTTTTCTGAACACAATATATACTTAAAATATGTGGGGGGCTATGCCCCCACACCCCCTTACTATATATACTAACTCCAGGGTCACACTAAAGTTGAGAAAAGGAGATATATAACTTTCAGTGCAATGTATTTCAGTGAATTGAGTTTTCAGTGAATTGTGCTTTCAGTGAAATTTCCTAGACCCATATATATATATATATATATATATATAGATATATAAATATATAAATATATATATATATATATATATATATATATATATATATATATATATATATATATATATATATATATATAAAATTAAATTAGCAAGTTGTGGGGTTGCTCCCTGCATTTAAAATATTTTTGATATTTAAAGTTTTTGATATTTTGGATTTCAGTCTTTTGATCTTATAACGTAGACCTATATATATATATATATATATATATATATATATATATATATATATATATACACACACACACATATGCATATAAATGTGCGCATCTATTTATATGTATACACAGACACACACACACATACACAATGTCCACCTCACACTGCTAAAAAAAAAAAAAAAAAAAAAAAAAAAGATGGTTATCTAGCAGCCAGAGAACATGAAAAGAGAATATTCATTAGCAGTGCAAATTTAACCCAGACAGGTGTCATACAGCTTCATCAGTGGAAAAAAAGTTAAATTTAAATTAAAAAAATGCTAACATTTGATAGACTAAGAACAATAAAAATATGACAAAGAAATGCATGCAAATCCCCATGAGAAACTGTTTATATTAAAAAGCATTTTTTAAATAAGTTTTATTAAAGTCATTTCTGAAGCATACAAATATTAAAATAGAACTGAAAATATTTTATGATGAAGTAGATAAAAACAAAGACACTAATATAAAAGATCAGAAAAAAGACAGTGAACTATGTACAAAGATGTTCACTGTGCTATAAACAAATAATTCAAGTTAAAACAAATGAATAAGAGATGATTAATACATTTAAATTATTGATTTTCTAATAAATCAATTATATTCATCCATTGGTTATACATTGCTGTATTCCTAGAAGATCTAGATTTAATTGTCATCAATTCTAATTTGGACACTTCCAAGAGAAGACCTTTAAAATTTTGAAAAGAGGGAATTTGTGAAGACTTCCAATTTCTCATGATTTCTTTCCTGGCTATGGACAGTACAGACCAAAGAAGTGAATATTTATTTGATTTTACACAGGATAGAATTGGATAGTTAAATAAAACTAATGATTTAGTAAGTAGAAAGTTACCAGAGAATATTGCTTGTATGAAATTAATATCTTCCCAAAATGTTTTCATGTGTAAACAGTCATAGAAAATATGTGCCCAGTCAGCATTCTTTACCTTCGTACATCTCCAACAAAGTATATTTTCTTTAAACATTTTATTTATGTTATATGGAGTGATGAATGATCTATTTAAAAATCTCCAAGTAAATATTCTCCATTTAAGTGATGAAGTAGTTTTGCCTCCTTACTGAAGAATATTTAATTTATCTTTATCTGAAGTGTTACACTTATTAATGTCAGAGAAATATTTCCAATAATTATCTGGGAATATATCTAGGTCTGATTTAATATATATATATATATATATATATATATATATATATATATATATATATAAATATATATATAAATATATATATATGTGTGTGTGTGTGTGTGTGTGTGTGTGTGTGTGTGTGTGTGTGAAAGGCTAATATTAATTGAATTCTTCCGTTGAGTAAAAGCGATCAAATGCTGAATGAGTTTGGCAATTACATTTTAAATGAAGAAGGTATTAAATCAAGTTTATTTTTGATATAATTTCTAGCTTCTTGTAAGTCAAGCCATAATGTTGAATCAAGGTCATTCTCTTCCAATAAAGTATTAATGGATTGCAAGTAATTGTTTTTCAATATTTGATGCTAAGAAATCAGATGTTTTTGTTTAAATATTGACATTTTATAAAAAATTGTGGAGAAAATAATCCCCTGTGTGTATGCCATAGGGAAAATAAGAAATAACCAACTTTCATTTGACCGAAATCTAAGAATACATTTTTTAAAGGATTTTAAAATTATCATAATATAATTTGATATAAAATTTTGGGTAGGGCAAAAAGAAAAGTATTCCTTTAGTTTCCATATGAATGTGTTATTTACTAAATTTAGCTTAAAGAAATCATTATTGTTATTTAAATTTTGTGGTTAGGATAGGATAGATTCTTTCCATTTTGCTGAATATTTGCTATCTATAAGATACAAAATTGTTTTAATTACTGAAGAAATTGAATACATTTCTTAATTTGGTAATGCAATACCTCCATTATCCCAGCTGTACATACAATATGGTAAAGAGATCCTGGGTTTAATTGGGTACCAAAGACATTTTTTAATCATAGTATGAAACGTTCTAATTATTGTATACAGTGGAGGAATAGAAATAGATTGAATTATGTACAAGATTTTTGGTAGAAGTATCATCTTTATAATTGATAATTTCTCCTCTATTGAGAATTTTATTTTAGACCATTTGTGTATTAGGTTATCTATGTCTGTTATACTTTTGTCGAAGTTCAGTTTTTGAATTTCTTTTATATTGTCAGCAATAATTATGCCTAAATATTTTTTTTGTTGGGACCGCGGTATATATTTTTCAAATTCATTTTGAATATTATATATTTTTAAACCAGATAAGATTTGTGTTTTATTGTTATTAAATTTAAAACCTGAGTTTTTTGGAAATAATCTATATCATTGAATAATTCCTGTAATGTTGGATTCTTACCTGCAAAAGTAATCAGAATGTCTTCTGCAAACATTTGAATCTTTGAAGTTTTATTAAGACTTACATCAAAACTTTTAATATTATTATTATCTCTAATCAAATTTGCCCAAGGCTTCATAACTAAAGTAAATAAAAGAGAGGATAACGGACATCATTGTTTAGTCCCTTTAATAATAGGTATGAGCTGAGAAATGTTAGAATCAATTTTAACATAAGCTTGAGAGCTGTTATATAGCTGGGTAATAAGATTAAAAAATTATTTGAAAAACTGAGTTCCTGTAGAAGAATAAATAGATCATCCCAATTAACTGTGTCAAAAGCACAATTTATAACTAAACTAACTATAGTAAGGTTATTTTTTAAGTTTCTAGTTGACTCGTTTAAGGTTATTATTCTTTTAATGTTATCATAAGATGTTCTAGTTATTATGAAACCTGTTTGGTCCTCATCTACTAAGCTGGGAAGAAAAATGTTAAGCCTCTTTGCGTATATAAACATAAAAATTTTATAGTTCGTGTTTAATAACGATATAGGTCTATATGAATTACATTTTGTAGGGTCATTTTCAGGCTTTAGAATGGGAGAAATAAATGTATACTTCCACGATGGAGGGATGGTATTTTTATTTTGTATACTATTGAAGACTGAAAGTAACAGTTAGTGCTTTATTCTGTAGAATTTTGTAGATTTCTGGAATAATGCCATCATTACCGTGTGCTTTGTTTTGCTTAAGTGTATTAATTTGATCTTGAATGTCTTAAGTAATTTAATTTGTTCTTCTGTTAATCTTTTTTTTTAGAGTTTTTATTGATAAAGGCTTGAATATCTTTCTTTGGATTTATTAGTGTAGAGGATTGGTTTAGTTTAAGACAAAATTCTCTAAATTCAATTAATATGTTATGTAAATCAGATATCATTTGTTTCTTTTGTGGTAAATATAATTCTTTAATGTGATTGAATTTATTCAATTGTTTTGCTTTTTTGGCTAAAATATTCAAAGATCTGGGATTTATTGAACAATGAATACATTTAAATTTCTCAAGACTAATCATAGTTTTATGGTTTTGAATCTCAAGATACTTCTTATTTAAAGATTTTAATTCATCCATTTTGGATTTTTCTTGTTGATTTTTTGATAACTCAAGATTCAAAATATCAAGTTTAGTTTGTATCTCTTTTAAATCTTTATCCCATGAAAGTCTTTTTTTGTACCAATCAATTATTCTGACATATAAATATGCCTTCATTGCATCCCAGATGAAAATTTCAGATGTATTATTGTTGGCATTAAATTCTATAAAACTATGAACTTCTGCTAATATGAAGGTGTTAAAATCTTTTAATTTAATGATATATGCTGGAATCCATTTTATTTGAACATTGGGACATGAATAAAGATATATATCAAAGGTTATAGATTTGTGATCTGAAATGGGACATGTAATAACTTTTACATTGCTTAAAGAATCTGCTAAACTAGTAGAGATAAAAACTCTATTTTTGAGAATGTGTTATGTCTGTGTGAGAAAAATGTATAGAATAGTGATTTTGGGTCAGCATAGTTATCAATGACTTTCAATAAAAAGGGATTTGAAAACTCTTTTAGTAATCTGGCTGAACCTGAAACTCTTCTCTTACCTTTAGAAGTAGAATCTGAACTGTTAAAATGCAATTAAAATCGCCAGCTAATAAAATATTGCCCTTAGGAAATTGGATAATATGATCTATATGTTGTTGTGCTGAGCTCTGTCCAAAGCCAGGAATCCAGTACATATTTATTAGAGTGAATATTAAGTTATTAAACTCTATGACAATAGAAGTTACCATACCTTTATTATTTTTGTATGGATCTATTATTTTAGGTTGTGGTAATTTATTATTCCAAAGTACTACAACACCTCTTTTTTTTTAGAGTGTTCAGAACTAATAAGGATTGAAAAAGACTTAGATTCTGATTTGGAAATATTGCCCTCTATCAAATGAGTTTCTTGCAGAAACATTAACTGTGAGTTATGTAACTGGAGATATTTATTCAAAGACCTTCTCTTGTTGGGGTTATTTAGATCATTTATGTTAAGAGAAATACAATGTAAGGTTGTCATGTTGTAAGTTTTTTGGGTTGTAATACATACTGATTAAGACTTTTATTAAACTTTGTTCTATGAGATGATACTAGAAAAATGAAGGGAATATAGCAATTCATAGTGTGTGAAGCATAGAAAAGAGATTTAAAGTTAAAAATATTTAAATAACTTTCCACTATACATGTTTTAGTGAACATCAGAAAGAATTTTATCAAAAAAATTATAACAGAATCTTCTAACAATAAAACCCTCTAAAACCCACCTAGAGTTATAAACTACTAATTTGAGTGACATTAATCACTCAAATTAACAAACCTACTAGCAGCATATTTCTATCAAACTCCACCTACATATGAACTATTTCATAATTAAAAACATGGCTTGTAGATAGGAATGTCAATGTTATGCAAAGAAGAGAACTCATCATACACTTTATACTAGATTAACTAATAAACAAGTTAACTAGTAATAATTTGCAACAATGGATAACATATTATAAAGTTACTAAATGTCTAGTATCATAGTTAGCTATAAAATTAGGAATGCCATTTTTATTGTCAGGACTAAACCTATGGATCAACTGACAGTAAATTATAGTAAAGCTAGAATAGGAATTATAACAAAAAGGTTCTGTAAACAGTAAGTCAATACAATAAAACTAAAATATTAATTATATAGAACTGATTACCTGGAGACCATGTGGGAAGCTCACTTAACTAACATATTTGTGTAATAATTAACACCAGTATTGTTTAAAGTCAGCAGAAAAAAATATAAACAGAGTGTATAATATCCTTCAGCAAAAGTCATATTCAATTTACTTAGGTTTAGTAAATCAATATGAATACCCAGATGTCGCATTTCTTAGTATAGTTTGAATTTGTCCACTAAGACCACAGTCATCACAATTAAAAGATAGTTGGACAACAGAAAAACAAGTCACTAGGGAGATGAAAATGGTTCCACTCAATGTCAGGTATATATCTGTTATAATAATATTTCTCAGCTAGCTAAAATAGCAGAGATTTATTCAAGAATAAGATTATATAAAATAAGATGTAGTAATGAATCTTGAAGTGGTCCTATTTTACTTTGATGAAAACCCACAGGGTGTATTTCAGTTAATCTTAAAAGGTGGCCTCTAGAATGGGAAAAATATATTTGTTGGAACTACAGAAGGGTAATACTTATATGAAAATTAACTATAGGGTGCATGATATCAGGTAGCAAAAGCTACCAGAATTGATGGTAACATTGATATATAGCTGCTTACAGTTTTCAAAAAGAGCAAAATATTCCAACACCCTATCTAATTTTCCCATTATTCTCTGAAAGAGGACATTAGTCTATCAGACTTAATCCAAATAAGAAAACAATATAATTTTACAAGGTCATTTTAAAGTTTCCCAGACTTATATTTATCAAAGATATAGCAATTAATGCATTACGCAAAAAAGGCTATTCATGAACCTAGTGACTTGTAATTGTGCCACCATAAGGCTGAAATTCAAATCAGCAGTGAAAAACATTTTTACTTCTAATATTTATAGCTATTGTATCCTAGTTTTCAGTTTTATGCTTTGATTAGTGAAATCATAACCACATAATTTAAATTATTTTTAAAACTATATAGTTATGACATTGACTAATACTATAAGTCTACACTGTTCTAAAGTCTCTACAGTCAGTGCAATATAAGAATGCATCACATGACAGTTAAACAAGTATATCATAGTTGTTAGCAAACATCTACTGCTTAGAGATAAACTGTACATAAGAGATGTAACTCTATTTTCTTATTATATTTTAAGCTATTCTGTTATGACCAAAACATGTACTATACAATTCGTCAGTAAGATATAATGCAACATTACAGTGGATATAGCATACATAGATTAAGCCAAATATAAATCTATCTAAAGTGAGATTTTTAATTGTAGTCCAAGATGTAGAATAGAATAAAAGTAATCAGAAAAACCTGGGATTGCCCCCCCCCCACTTGTTGTGACTGTGGAGTGAAATGAGCTGTCAACCAAGGGTTTTTGGAAATCCACACCTCACAAGCAACAACGTAAATTATACCCACCATAAAATATAGATCAGGGAAACACTAAATCAGTTTGCAAATCTTACATAAATTTTAAAATACAAAGAACTAAAATAGCACATTGGTATAGTTTTATATAGCAGTATTTGTAGTGTGTCTTGCTACATTTAGTTACTTCTAACCTATACAATGCTGATAAGCAATAACAAGACTACTACTAATAAAAAAACAGCATAATCCTGATTATTGATACTGTATAGCATTTTATTGCTACTAAATGCCTTGTAATAAGTCTATAACATTGCTGTTTAATGCTAATTAATAATGAAAATTGTGTAATATATTGGAACCTTTCTCTCCAGGCCTCTGCTGAAAAAGGGATCTTCAGCTCAGTCGGAGAATCCCAGTCAACAAATGTAAAGCAAATAAACAATAAATAAATAAATAAAATCTCTCTCTCTCTCTCTCTATATATATATATATATATGTATATATATATATATATATATATATATATATATATATATATATATATACACACAAACATAAAGTGAGTGTGGATCCAACATGTTTCAATCTGAGAACAGTCAATGTAAGAAGTATAGTATAATTTAAAAAAAAAAACATTTTTTAACATAAAGGCTCTGAGCACAGAACAGAGTTTGAAACAAGTTTGGTATCATCTTTCTTCGAGTTATTCAAATGCCAGTACCTTTAAGAGAATTAGTTGCATCAATATATTTACTGTTGATATTTTCATGTCATTAACACATAGCAAAGAATGCAAGAATGTTAACAGCTGCTAAGTACCACATAGAATGTCCGACTGAATGATTTCCTGTTTTAAATCTAGCAATTAATGTCTAAGCAAATGTTAACTTATAAATTATATAAGTGATTTCCATCTATTAGATTTAATAGTTTTGGTCTGCTATGGTCATTTTACTAATGTGATGAACATTGCTGTAGTTATTTTACATAAAATCAACCCCTCTCTACCTACCAAATTGAAGACTACACCAGCTGTGGTCCTTGTTAGATTAAAGACTATCTTTAAGGAATAGCAATCCTCATAGGAAGACTTGAGAAGGTTTTACCTCTTTATAGAAGCTGAAATCGATGTAATTCATGCTGTAGAAGTCCAAAAATACACAGGGATTCAGATACTGCCATTTTAAGAAGTCCTTCGAGCTGTTGATGACGTCATGTGGCTCTTGAAGGAGTTCAGAGATGCGTGAGTACATATTACCGAACCGTAGTAAGTATAAACATCTTCAAATGTTTCAGTGGGAAACTGTAGGCTGTTCAGACAACAACTAAAGGCTTCCAAAGACTCGAGAGCTGCTTGAGACACTCCAGCAACAACCTAAGCCCTTATTTTATGTCAAAGCAGAAAAAAAAAATTCTTGGAACTATTGTATCTTCGGGTTTGCTATAAGCCCAAAGCCACCAACTAGCAAAACTCAATGAGACAAACACAGTATCAAACAAAAGGGTACCAAATGAAGTCACAAACCCTAAATATTTAATAAAAACAATATAGGCATAGAAAAAAGAAGAGAATGTGCTTCCCAGCACCACAAACAAAGGTACACAGCCAACTGCTTCAAACAGAAGCAAGCAATCAATCAAAACCACAACAGTGAACCCACATGAAAAATTACCAACAACTTATCTACCACACATTTCCCACAACCACAAGGAGCATGCAACACAAATCAAACCACAGACAAAAGGGCAAAAAGACTGTGGCAAAAGTAAACCCCAATCTATTCATATATGCACGATTTTAACAAGATAAAGAAATAAGACAGCAACCGGAATGCCAGCCATGCAATCAAAGCAATATACAGCTTCTTCATATCTGTAAAAAAAAAAAAAAAAAACAATATTAAACCAGTGCAGTCAATATATTCAAAAATATAAGCAAGCAAGGGGCAATAATCAAATTCTTTTTTTTTTTCTTTTTTAACAAAGCAGAATGTTTATAAAGCAAGTTTATATAGGGTATATGCTATATTATATTTTTAGAAATATCTAAGACAAGGATAACTAAAATTATTAATAAGGATATAAGATAAAACAAAATCCTAATAACTATTGAATCTAATTAACTAGTCAATAGGTAACAAAAGCCCAAAACACAATATAATAGAGATTAGAACAACACTCACCTGTTGTACCCATTTTCATTTTCCTTGACTTCTGAGTCACAAGAAAAATCATGTGCAAGTAAAAAACATAAAATCCATATTGTAAAAAAATATTTTTTAAGTTTCTTCGTGTGTTCAACTGTTTTCCAGGTACCATTTTCAACAATTCTTTTAAGACGTGAACTAGTCCAGTCCATTTCATCAATTTTTTCCAATATTTTATTGGATTTTAAGTATTTGATAGTTGCATCTAGCTCTTCAAATATCTTCGGACCATCTTGAAGGAAGATTTTCAGCCTTGCAGGGAGGTAAGACTTTGTGTTTTTTTAAAATTCTTTAAGCAATGATAAGAATTGTTTCCTTTTAGTTATGACAGATGAAGAATAGTCATTATCAAAACATATGATGTTATCTTTGTATTTGATTGGTGACCTAGACCAGGCAGCCATGTGCTGATAAACATTTGACTATGACAGATTTTGTGGAATTACTTTTGGTACTTTTAGATGTAGATAAGGACTTATGGGCCCTTTCTATACCAAAAGAAAGTGTTTCAGGAAGCTACAAAATTTCAGGTGGCCATGAGGTTAAAAATTTCCCCATATTATTTTCTTCCAAATTGTCTGGTAGCCCAAAGATCCTGATGTTATTTCTTCGTGATCTATTCTCTAGATCATCTATTTTTTGTTTCAAGCAGGGAATTTTGCTTTAGAAGAAATTCTAAGTTATGTTCATTTTGTTGTATTCTACTATCCATGCCATATAATGATGTTTCAATACCAGTAATTTGTTTCTTCTGTTGCTTAAGGTCTTGGTGTAATGTCTCCATTTGTTGTGAAGTGGTTTCTTTAAAATGATCAATCTTCATGTCCATTCTGTCAGTTTTTGTTGATAATTCCTGAATAGTAGTTAAAAGAGTTTGAAACTCTTTTTTAAAGCTGAGCCCTGATGAGAAGATTTTTAAAGCTCATGTTGAAGTCAGATGCCAGAAACTTGTCTCTTGTATTTTGACAGGAAAAGTTAAAAAAAAAATTAAAAAAGATTTTAATATCCTCCCACATCCCAAAGACATGCAGCAGGTGGATTGGACACACTAAATTGGCCCTAGGTTTGTGTGTGTGCATGTGTGTGCCTTCTGTGGAAGGTTGGGCATTGGGCTGGCAACTCAACACTGTAAAACTTCACTGCCAATCATGAGCGGACGGTGATCCACTGTGGCGACCCCTAACTGGGAAAAGCCGAAAGAAGACTATTAAATGAAACCAAATATATAAAAATGTTTTTTAGTTAGTTATAATTAAATATTCCTGTCATAAAAGATATGATAAGGCAGGGCTGAGAGAAAGTGCTGCTACTCAAGGCTCATCCTTGGCCACACCCCAATTAAAAAAGTATTTGAAACAAGCAGTAAACCTGATTACTACCTGTAAGGCATCTAGAAATTGTATACCTTCAAAGCATGATAATGTAGACATGCACTTACATTTCTGTATGCAAACCTAATGCATACAAATATGCCCATACACCTCTGAGCATATGCTATTCCTCACTCATACATGAGTATGTGCAAATACATATCCCCATTTATGGCATCATAAATGCACATAAGTATAAATTGTGTCTGAATATGAACACATATAACAATGCATATACTACAGTGTGTAGACCTCCGCGTGTATAAATATGCAAATGCACAGTGACCCAAATGTATGCATACATGTGTATGTTTTTATGCATGTGTGTAACTATCTATTTATGGATAGACAGATATATAGATAAATATCTACATACACATACATTAATATATACATACATATATTAAAAATTTTCATGCAAATCAAGTGAAAGTGTTCTTGTGGCAAAACTCCAAATGTTTTACTTAACATAGATCAATAATGCCTATGAAAACAAAATGTGTTTGAGAGTGTATCCTAGTATGTTTATACAAAGCACTCCTTTCTTGAAACCATCTAGTATTAGTAACGTGAAGACTGATATGTTCTTTGAATAGTCTATGTGTACATCCATTGTAATATCCACAACATATACAGATAACAAGGTAAATAATCCCTGCTGTAGCACACTTAATGGTTATGAGTGTCAACAGCTTTAGAAGACTTCTTTGTTGTGAAGGAAGTGGCGGATCTAATGCATTTATAAACTGAATGCTTACCACACTCAAACACCTCAAATGTTTATTCTCAAATCTAGAAAAAGAGACCAAAAAAATTGTTTTAGGACCTTACACCTTTTGTAACCAAATATGCTTCATTCCAGTCAAATAGAATCATGTAAACTGTTGGAAAATAATTTATTCCAATGTTTGTTAATTACATTTCCTGGGATTCAGTAACACTTACACGGAGTGCAAGAATAGTGTAAGCGCTACTGCATGAAATACTGCTGCCATGCGATCCAGTAAACCAGCCTGGGGATGAGCATGAGCCTGGTAGCATTATTCCTGCACAGACACAACTGAATAATGCTAATTACCTCATTTGCTGGTGAAGACCATGCAAATGAGGTGATTAGTGATTCAGGAAGCGGGCAAGCATCCATCCGTGCAGGAATAGTGTTATGTGCAGAAATGTATTCGGCTACTAGCTGAATACATTTCTGCAAAAATCAAAATGGAAGCATGACAACTCAAATAAAAGCATGTATTATAATCTTTAGGCATGCCAATGGCCAAATATATGGCCATTGGCACGGAAAAGTGTTTAAATTTTATAAAAATAAAAGTTACATTTTTTTGGCTGATCTTGGCCGTTTAAGCATAGGGCAGAAGCGAGCAAACTGGATTGTGCTGAAAATAAAAAAAAGATGTGAAAACACAATTTTAAGGGAAATCTGCATCATGCCATTATAGTCTATGGCATGCAGAATCAAAACAATACCAGGAAGTAATGGCTGCTAAGGAGAAAGGCTCTGGTGTAGTGTAGTAACTCGGGATTTAGGCAGTGGGGTATGCTAATAAGGGAAATTTACTAATCTCAAAAAGAATCTAAGTGCCAAACATCACCTGACCATGTAGGTGCTATAAGGCAGTGGTGCAAGCAGGAGGAGCAGCAGACATGAAAAGGGTGTGTGTCATGCTTGGTGCAAGCACATTGGTGCTCCACGGCTCCCAGATAAGCTTAGCTAAGCACAGCTAAACAAGTAGGTGTGTCTGAGGCTGTATTGACTTATTCTATGAAATGAAGAGTGTGTTCACATCCAGGGAGGGCCATTTCTCAGTGCTTACATCAGCAATGGGTTTGCATGGCATGCACTGGGTCTAAAACCAAGAACCCCCCCCCCCAAAAAACAAATAAATGGAAGGCTTTTTACATTTGGGCACTGGGTTTGTGCGAAGCACCTCAGGTCTTGAAAGGGGCGGAAATAGGAAGGGGAAAAAAAGAAAAAAAAGGAAAATAGCACAATACAATCACAATAGTATAAATTATGCAAACACCTTACAGTCTGTTTTTCCACTTGATCCATCAGTATGTGCTAAAGGCTGAGGGCAGTGAGGAGGATAATGTTGACAACCGCCACAGACCGAGGAGGAGGAGAAGAGTATTCAGACACAGGGTAACTTACCAGGGGCTACATGATCTGGAGATAGAGCACTACAGGATGGACAGGGACATACTGCAGCAAATCATTGAGCTGTGCCAGCCTCAACTCAGACCCAGAGCCAACAGAGGGGAAACTATCGCAGTGGATACCAAGGTATGTGTAGCCTTATGAATACTAGCTACAGGTACTTTCCAAAGACCTACTGGGGACATCATGGGAGTCTCACAGGCATCCCCATCCAGGGTACTCCACCAGTTCCTGAATGCCATGCTACCACATGGTGGTGAGCACATTTACTTCCCCAACAGTCGTGAGTAGAGGACCAGTAATATGCACCTCTTCAACCATGTAGCAGAATATCTGGAGGTACTGGGTGCAATAGACTGCACGCACATCCACATCAAAGCACCACCTGGTGAATAGGGTAAGGTCTATATAAACTAAAAGGGCTTCCCCTCCATCAACTGCCAGGTTGTGTGAAATGCCTAGGGCATTATCATGAATGTGTGTGCTGGCAGCCCTGGAAGCTATTACGACTCCCACATCTGGCATTTGTCACAGCTTTACCATGCATTTGCCAGTGGGGGCATCCCATATGGCTATCTGGTGGGTGATACTGGCTATGCACTGGAGCCATGGATAATGACACCCATCAGAAATGAACACACACCCACATAAAAATGCCATAATGAGGCACATGCACAAACCAGGATCATAATAGAGCATGTGTTTAGGATGCTCAAGTCATGGTTCCATTGCCTTGACATATCTGGTGGAGCCTTGCAGTGCTTTCCAGCCACATGTGCACACATGTTCATAGTGTGTGCCATGCCACACAATATGATCCTGTGGAAACAGCTGCAGCAGGAACAGCATGGGGAAGGGCTACACAGCTCTCACCATTGCCAAGGTCACCACAGGCACAGAAGGACTCAGAAGAGGAAGCCCCTGAGCCTGCTCACATAGGCAGAAGGAGGCATGCCCAGTATGCTCAGGCTTTGGCAAAGAGGCAATGCATAGCATACACACTGACACTGTAGGGCCCCAGGGACTGACACCTCTCTCTGACTCGCACACACAGTAAAATGGATGACATACATCACATTACCTGTAACTTACAATGTCTAGGCAGTGTACTGTGTGCATCAAACATTGGCAGCCCTCAAACACCATCCTCACAACTGCCTCAGGCACAAGGTAAGTCAGTCTTTTTAACAATCAATGAATGGATTACTATGTTTTGGTAGCATGTCTATGGAAATGCTGCATGCATGCAAGGGAATGGGGTGGCCTACTGGGAGGGCAGCAGACAACTGACAGCTATGTGGGACACCAGGAAATGTCTACACAATACTGGCTTCCCCACACTATGCAGTATCATTTAAGATGACAAATCCCACTGCAGTATATGTGGGGGGCCAACTAAGGGGGTCATAGGTCACATGCATGGATGTCACTGTGGGGATCCCATACTCACTCCTAGACTCACACAGCGTGTCATCTGTAGAAAACCATAAAGGAATGTCTGGTAAAGGCATCCAAATGGCAACAATGATGGAATACCACCTTACAGACTTAGACAGTGATATCACAGCAGGCCTTGCAGTTGCAGTAAGACTGTCTGAAGGGTAAGAAGTCTGAAACTCAATTGTATGGCATTACAATCTAACCTGTGGTCTCTAGTGATATGTCTCTATTCTCCAAGACAGAGCACAGTAATATGCTAAATGGAACCAAAATGTAAAGCCAATATCAGGACTGTCCATGCAAATGTGTACTGTTGACAGGTGTGCCCCCCCAAACCCATATTCACATAGAAATGCAGTAACATGTAAGTCTGTAGGGTAAAAGCAGCAGAGCACACATTGCCAAGGTCAATGAGCTATGCATATGTGTGGGGAATAATTGTCAGGATGTGGCCAGCAACTTCTCATGGCTGTTGTGTCTTAGCGGCCTAGGTACAGTACTTTGGTAGACAGGGCCATGTTCCATGAAATGCAGTACCAACTATATGTCAGCTACACATATGGTTGGAGTTGTACACACTGTCCAGATGTCAATATCCAGTACTGCTGGGAAGCTGGATAGGTCATGTACAGGGGGCCACACATATGAACAGTACACAGGTTGGAGTAACCTACATAGTGCCTACCATACCTCACAACTGTACAGACCTTTTGCAGAATGTACACAGGTTTGCATCATATCTGTGGTGTCTTTATTCTGAAATAGTGGTTGTCTGTTAAATCATTGGCAAAACATGAAAGTCTAAAGTCAGAATATATTGATGGATTGTAGTGTCACAGACTTCATACCCTGTAGAAAAATGCATGCTAATCCAAAATCTGTCATTGTTATCATCCTTCCAGGTTTGTAAGGCCAATAGTTAAAATGGTCTGTATATTTAGGCCTTTGTCACCCAATTACTCATGGCTTTATCCGTATGTCTGGCTCACATATGTAGAGAGGTATGCTGCCTAGTAGCACAGCAGGGCATTCTGTCACTTACCATTGTCACCCCAGGGGGGGGATCCACTGCCTGGCAACCTGGGAACATATGAGTGACAGAATGCACTGGCATACTAGAAATGGCCTGCAGAAGTCTCACATGGCCTACAGGCCTCTGGCAAAGGCCCATGCCTCACCCATAGTGTCTTTGTAGGGAATGTCATGGGTTCCATACTACCAACATGACACAGTCAACAAAAGGCAAATGTAAGGCCATGCTGCTAAATGCTAGTAGCATACCTCTCAGCCTCGTAGAGGAAAAAATCTGGACAAAGCCATAATTAATGGTGGGATAAAGGCCCAACTATAGGGACACATTTGAAATATTGCTCTCATAATGTTAGACAGTTGATAGAATAACAGAGTAGGTGTGTAGTAGCATGGATGTCATGAAGGGTGTGAAGTCTGAAACTCTAATGTTCTGTCAGTAGTCCCTGACTGCAACCCTGAGTGATGTGCAACAAATGTGCTAGAAAACAACACTGTTAAGGGAAACCGACCACATATATGAGGCATGAATCAGGGTTATCTGTGAGAATCTGTACACATGACAGGTATGGCCACACCAGGATATGATCTGTCAAGTAAGAAGAACCAGGCAATCCTCAGCCAGCATATTACCAAGATGCTTGACCTTTTACACAGCTACAACAGTCAATTGGCTGTAGCCACACCTCCCAACTGGCCGGATTGTGCAAGAATGTCAAGCCTTTACCTCATAATATAGGTTTGCGCATCATCCATCTTGTATTTATCTGGTAAATAACTGTGATGATCCGATTATATCTGTCAGTAGGCAATGATACAATACAGTACAGTGTCAAACATTACATATGTCAGAAAATGTCCGCTAAAACAAACCCTGTCACTCAAGCAACTCATACATTGATAAGAGAAATAGTTACAGTAGCCCCATTATGTTTGGCCAAGTGTTTCCCCATATTGGCAGCCTATCTCCAGATATCTTGCACAAACAGGTTGTAAGGTATCACTGTAGCACACAACACCCCAGACTGGAGTACAACTATCCCTGGAATGGATTCCCACACTTACTATAGAAGGTCATACTGAGTATGCTCCTATGCTTAGAGAAGTGAAGCCCATGTCTGAAATCACATCACACTATATATCTCTGTATTGTGCAGATGTCTTTGCATACACACAGCTATGTAAACCTGTCTCCACACATACACATCAGACAGGATAACCCACAACCAGCTGTAGGTGACACATATGTGGTATATCTGCATCTGTTGTGTATGATACGTACACATATATATGCATGTGTATGATGCACAAACACATATATATATATATATATATATATATATATATAGGCAACATATTACAATATGTCAAGCATACACACACATA
Organism: Protopterus annectens; assembly: GCF_019279795.1. Lineage (NCBI taxonomy): Eukaryota > Metazoa > Chordata > Ceratodontiformes > Protopteridae > Protopterus > Protopterus annectens. The sequence continues at coordinate 290,706,489 of NC_056729.1, forward strand.
GACATGGGGAAGAGAGGGACAGACAGTGATAGAGAGAGACACACACAGACAGTGAGTCATACACAGGGATACCCTGAATGGCATAGAGTGATGTCCTGCTGCAGACAGTTGCATTCCAGTTGTAAACACTGGTATGTGCCAGCATGAAGATGAGATTCATTGTCTGATGGTACTGAGGTGGGGGTTGGGATATCACATCACCTACCTGTGTGTGTGTGTGTGTGTGTGTGTCTGTAGGTCTACATATTATAATGCTTTACTCATTGTCATTCACCTTAGAAGTACCTTTGGAGTGGCTTCAGTCCTGTAAGCTCTATAGCATGTGATAACTGTGTAGCACTATCATACAAATAACTAGATAGGTAGGGGTTCTAATTATATAGTGGGCATATAACACAGTGGTTGTTTGGTTGTATAGATGTGTGTGTGTGTGTGTGTATATGTTTGTGTGTAGGAATTATTGTTTTAGTCCATTCCAACCCAGTACTCCTCCCATTGCCCTACTTCACAAGATCTGTTGTCATTCACTGTAGAAATACTGTTGGACTGGCCTTTGCCCTATAAGCTCTGTGGTGTGTGTGATAACTGTATAACATTATAGTACAAATAACTATTACGGTAGAGGTTCCAATCACAGTCATGGCAAATGTAAAAGTGCGTTTGTGTCTGTAGGTTATAGTTTTGAGCCCATTCACACTCAGTATACTTCCCATTGTCTGACTTTACCAGTCCTGCTGATGTCAGTCACCTTAGAAGTGCCTTTGGGCACCCCTCAGCCCTATAAGCTCTGTGGCACATAATTGTGTAACACTATAGTACAAATAACTAGTTAGGCAGGCATTCTTATATCAGTTCTGGTAAATGTGTGTGTGTGTGTGTGTGTGTGTGTGTGTGTGTGTGTGTGTAGTTTAAAGTATTTTGTGGCCTCTCTCACCCAGTATATCACTTGTTGCCATACTTTACAAGGGCCGGTGATGTTCCTCACCTTAGATGTACCTTGGGACAACTTTCACCCTATAAGCTCCATGGCACATGCGATAAATGCATAACACTGTAGTAGCAGTAACTAGATAGGTAGGGGTTCTAATCTCAGTCCTGGCAAACGTGTGGTTGGGAGTGTGTTTGTGTGAGAACCATATCCACTGGGGGTAGGTTTTGCTATTTTATTGCTGTCACCCACACAGTACACTTCACATTGTCCACTTTATAAGGCCCACTGTTGTTATCCACTGTACTGGAAAGTGTAGACACTCTGCAGCCCTATAAGCTGTGTGCCACGTGCAATAATTATGTAACAGTATGGAATAAATAACAAAATAGGCAGCCCTTCTAATCCTTTGATACCACTCTCCATTCAAGAATCATAGACAAACACACTCAGCTAGGCATCAACCCTTATATCACTAGATGACTTGCAAACTGGCTCACAGATAGAACCCATAGTGTGAATGCAGTGGACTCTGTGTCAAACTGCCGACCAGTCATGAGTGAAGTCCCACAGGGTTTTGTCCTGGGTCTCCTTGTGTTAGGGATCTACACCTCTGAAGTCCAGCCTGACATGAAGGGACTCTGGCCGACAATGTTTGCAGATGACTGCAAGGTGAGTGCTATTATTACCTCCCCACGTGGTGTTGACATCCTGCACAAAGGCCTCACTGAGACCTATGACTGGTGTTAGAACACTGGACTTTAGCTGAATGCCAGTAAATGTGCCGCCATCCCCTTTGGGAACAACATGGTTCACAGGAATTACTACATTGATGGCAGTCCAATGAACACTGGTGTTGTTATAACAGAACTGGGAACACAGGTTGACAGTGAGCTCTCAGCTGACCACCACAGTGCCACTGTGTTCATAAAGTCCTTCTGTGTCACATCTTCTGACTAAGGGTGTCACATCCAGGAAGTAAGAGGTTATTGTCTCCCTGTACTCTCCCCTCATTAGGCCAATCAACAAGTACAATGGCCCATTTGGCATGTACCCCACTGGACACCTGCAACAACTGGAGAGGCTGCAAAAGTACCTCTCAAAGAGGGTCCTAGGCCTTAAAAACTTGCTCTATATGGACAGACTCCAATAACTCCAACTATTGTCTGTCTCATATTGGCTACTTAAAGGTGATCTCTTTCTGACTTACACAGCCATGTCTGACCCAGCTCTGTCAGGAATGCTACATCTGAAGAAACCAATCCATCCACAGCACATGCCCCAGAGACCTCAACCCCATTTCCACAATCAGCAGAACATGCTGGAGGGACAGGTTCACAACCCAGAGACTGCCCACACTATGGAATAGACTTCACATACATGTCAAGCAGAGCACCTCATGAGTCCTCTTCAAGAGAAATCTGGATGAGTGGATGGGAATAAAAATTGCACTCTAGTGGCTATACTCACTAGACACACTGGAGACTATCATCAGGTGGCATGATGCCAGGGTGTCCCCATGGGCTAGTCTTGTAAAGGCTCCATGTCCATTTGCCTAATACACACCTTTGAAGCTATGAACCTATGGATCTCAGTACTGGCAAATGTGTGTGTGTGCATTAGTGTGTATAAAAGTATTTGTGAGTGTGTAAACAGTTGGAGGCTGTTCTCACCCAGTACAGTTATCATTGCCATACCTTACAAGGGCTGGTGATGTTATTCACTATATAGGTACCTTGTCACACTCTTCACCCTAAAAGCTCCATGGTACATGCAGTAACTGCATAAAACTATAGTACCAATGACTACATATTTAGGGGTTCTAATCTGAGTCCTGCAAATGTTTGTGTGTGTGTGTGTGTGTGTGTGTGTGTGTGTGTGTGTGTGTGTGTGTGTGTGTGTGTGTGTGTGTGTTTATATTTGTAGGATACAGCATTTTGAGACCTCACTCTCCCAGTACACTGCCCATTGCCATACGTTACAAGGGCTGGTGATGTTGTTCACCTTAAAAGAACTGTGGGACACTCATCCCACTATAAGCTCCATAGCAGATGTGATAAATGCATAACACTGTATTAGGAATGACTAGATAGGTAGGAGTTCTAATCTCAGTCCTGGCAAATGTGTGTGTGTGTGTGTGTGTGTGTGTGTGTGTGTGTGTGTGTGTGTGAGAGAACCATATACTGTGTATGTGTCTAAGTGAGAACTATATCCATTGGGGGGTGGGTTTTACATTTTTAGGCCATGGTACTTCCAGTACATGTCCCAAGGTCCACTTTACAAGGCCTGCTGCTTCATCAACCATAGAGGTATCTGTTGACACCATTCAGCCCAATAAACCCTGTGCCATGTGCAGGAACTATGTAACAGTACATAACAAGATAGGCAGGGCTGCTAATCTCAGTCCTGGCAAATGTGTGTATGAGTGTATTTGTGTGTGTAAGTGTGTATAACCATAGGTTCGAGTATATTGGGTCCATTCTCACCGAGTAAATTACCCATTGCCATACTTTACAAGGCCTGGTGATGTTGTTTACCTTGGAATTACCTTGGGACTCTCTTCACCCTGTAAGCTTTGTGGTGCATGCGATAAATGCATAACACTGTGTTAGCAGTAACTAGATAGGTAGGAGCTCTAATCTCAGCCCTAGCAAATGTGTGTTTAAGAACAGTATTGTGTGTGTGTGTGTGTGTGTGTGTGTGTGTGTGTGTGTGTGTGTGTGTGTGTGTGTGTGTGTATGTGTGTGAGAACAATAACCATTGGTTGGCCATGGTTTACAATTTTAGGCCTTGGTACTACCAGTACATGTCCCAAGGTCCACTTTACAAAGGCCACTGTTCACATCCACTGTAGAGGTATTACTAGATGGGTAGGGGTTCCAAAACCAACACTGGCAACTGTGATTGTGTGTGTGTGTGTGTGTGTGTGTGTGTGTGTGTGTGTGTGTGTGTGTGTGTGTGTGTGTGTGTGTGTGTGTGTGTGTGTGTGTGTGTGTGTGTGTGTGTGTGGGAACAGTATTCCCTGTGTGTTTGGTCAACACAATATCCTCTGGGGGTGTGGGTTTTACCAATATGAGGTGTGTTTCACCCACTACACTTACCATTGTCCACTTCACAAGGGCTGCTGATGTCAATCACCATAAACATACCTGTATACACCCCTTAGCCCTATAAGCTCTGTAGCACATGCAATAACTGTTACACAGACCTGGCAAATGTGTGCATATACAGCTGTACCTGGGCTCTGCATGATTGATGTGTTACCATTCTGCCATACCCCTTGTTGCCAATTTCTGCAGGGCCACCTCCTGCTGATACACAGACACCTAGAACACAAATAGAATACAGTATGTGAGACTACATTCAGTCAGTATTACTAACCCTAATAATGCATCATGGCTGAAAAGGTACACACACTCTGAAGTGCACCCATTACAAATGCTAGCTGACAGCACCTTACACAACATTACATAACTAAATTGTACTTAATTCACCTTGTGCACCAGAACCATATTAGCATGTCCTTGCATTGGTGGCATGGATGACAGCGATGTGGCACAGGTATGGATGACAGGGATGTGGCACAGGTATCATCATATGCACAGGATGTTGTGTGGGCTTGCCTGAGGCCTAGGCTGGGCCATATGGCTGACATCATGTGTATGCATTTGGAGGGGTGTTCTATGAATGGGCCTTGCAGAGTTGGTGTGTGTGTGTGTGTGTGTGTGTGTCTGGAGGTGACCTGGCTATGATGGTGATGTGTGTGTGCATGGATGCACACTGTCATGCCATGTGGCTGCCCTACACAGGGGTATGTTGCACAGCTGTGGACCGTACATGGCAGGGTGTACAGTTCACCATCTCGGGCCATGGACATGGGAACTGGTCCTGCCAGGCATCTCACTGACACCACCAGGCCCAAGGTTAGATGCAATACTGCTTCCTGATGGTGACTGCTGTTTGCTGGATCCATGCCCCTGATGGGACTGGCCATGACCATGTGCCCATGGCCTACTCTGTTGTGGTGTGGACAGTACCCCCTTTCAGTAGTGCTGGTGGTACTGCCACTACTTGAATGTGAAGGTGCACAACCCGTAGACTCTCAGCTGATGTTGGTGCTGACCTACATCCATGTGGCCGATGCCCATATCCCACCACATGCTCCAGCACAGGACTGCCAAGGACTCAATCCACCATCTAATCTTGACATCAGTATTTTGATGTGTGGCCTCAACAAGGTCATGTATGTCGCTATGTAAGCCAGGAAGAGTTGCATCAAAGACCCTGAGTATTTGTCTGGTGTTGTGTTCACTACCTGCCTGTGCATCCATGACAGCCCAAAACATGTGTTTGGTGATACCTGCTGTGGCACTTGCAACAGCAGCTTGATGGGCAGCAGTCCTCCTTCAAGCACCCCTGTCCATCCACCTGCGTGGGAACTCACCTGCACTCTGGAAATGGCTAGTGGCTACACTTACACTTGCCCTAGTCACCACAAAAGCCTGTTCCATGCCACCAACTGTCCATTATCTGTGGCTGCTAGGGATGGGGTATGTGTGAGCATTGTGACTGTGTGTGGGGACATTGTGGATGACTGTGGGATGCCAACCAATGGCATAGATTCAGCCCCTGACAACCCCACCTGGGCCCCACTATGACTACTATCATTGTCAGAGTCTGCAGCGACACTGACATCAGATTCTGAGCAGGAGGGACCACGACCGCCATGTCCACAACATATGTAAATTAATACCTGCACTATAAGGTTTATTAACACACACACACACACACACACACACACACACACACACACACACACACACACACACACACACACACACACACACATGTGAGGTGGTACAAAGGCATTACACAGACCTCACAATAGTCAGCTGGTGACATTCACGACACAGTCAGACCACAACATACACACCCTGGACAGGCCCTCAACATCATGCAGTGCAGCCTTTTCCACTTAATGTTACTACAAATATACACCTCTGGGATATGTTAGTAGGTGTTGGGCCTTCACCTTGCACATACTGCAGCCATGTACACATTATTGCTGTTCACATGTATAGCACTGTGGCAACTCCTACATAGCATACCTCTCAATTGTACAGAGTTTCACTGAATGTCTAGATGTGTGTCACATATTTTTGGTCTGTCCCTCAGAAATCCTATGTTTGTCTGACACATTACTGGGATTGGCATCACTAATTAATGACATAATTTAAGTTTCACACTTGAAAACCTGCAGTAAATGTATGTTAAAATAAAACCGGTTACTCTAACAATCTTCTAAGCTTACAGTGGATATAACAGGTGTATACACCCCTGTTAACATGCCAGTTTTTTCTGATATATAATATGAGACCACATAAATAATTTCATAATGTTTATCACCTTTAATGTGACTTATAACCTCTGCAATCCAATTGAAGAACAAACACATTGGTTAGGGATAAAATATAGAAAATGAAATACGTACAATAGACTGGTTGCATGACTGTGCACACCCTTAAACTTATAGTTTGTTAAAGCACATTTTGATTTGATTACAGTAGTCAGCACTCTTGGGAAGGTGTCTATCAGCATGGCACATCTTGACTTAGCAATATTTGCACACACTCCTTTGCAGAAGCCACCCAACTCTGTCAGATTGTGAGGGCATCTCTTGTGGACAGCCCTCTTCAGGGCACCCCACAGATTTCCTATTGGCTGTAGGTGTGGACTCTGGCTGTGCCATTCCAAAACACTGATAGTCTTCTGGAGAAGCCATTCTTTTTCTGATTTGGATGTATGGTTTGGGTCATTGTCATGTGGAAAGGTGAGATTCATCTTCATCTATAGCTTTCTAGCAGATACCTGAAGATTTTGGGCAAAAAGGGACTGGTATATGGAACTGTTCATAATCCTCTCCACTTGGCTAAAGGCCCACTTCCACCTTATGAACAGCAACCTCAAAACAGGACACTGCCATCACCATGCTTCATTGTGGGGATGGTATTTTTTTGGTGATGCACAGTGCTGTTATTGCACCAAACAAACCATTTGGAATTGTGGCCAAACAGTGTAACCTTGGTCTCATTGCACCATAACTCATTTTCCCACATGCTTTGGGAAACCTAATTTATTGTTCTTGAAAATTCAGCCACACCTGAATGTTGTTCTGTGAGAAAAGGCTTCCATCTTCCAACCCTACCCCATAGGCCAGACATGTGGAGAATATGGGAGATTGTTGTCACATGTAGTACACAACCAGTACCTGCCAGGGATTCCTGCAACTCCTTTAGTGCTGCTGTAGGTCTGCAGGCAGCATCCCTAACCAGTTTGGGTCTTGTCTTTCAACATATTTGGAGGGATGTCCACTTCTTTGTAATGTCACTTATGCCCCATTTTTTCACCACCTTTTGATGACTGTTGTCACTGTGTTCCATAGTATATGCAATGCTGTAGAAATGTTTTTGTATCCTTCTCCGGGCTGATACCTTTCAACAAGGACATCCCTTTTATGTTTTGTAAGCTCTATGTAAACCATGGCTGTTGCTGTAGCAGGCAACTGGGTAAATGTCAGGAAAATCCTAGTAGGACAGCCGACCGTTATTTGGTGTTAATCAAAGAGTCTCTATAATTGATGGCATTTGTTTACTCAAGAAGACATAATTCTGTAATTATATCAAAAGCTGCTTCAACACAGTGTTAGCCTCAGCCTGTGCACACTTGTGCATCTAGCTTATTATAAATTTTTTATTTGTCATACTTGTACCCCTAACAGATCTATTTGTCTTACAACTGAATTGTACAGGTTATAGGTCACATTAAAGGTTGGAAGAGTTTGGAAATGTTTTATATGTTGCATATCACAAATACCTGGCATTTTAACAGGGGTGTGTACACCTTTTATATGCACTGTATAAGACTAATTTTTAAAATATGTCCCTAGTTTTGGGTCTTTTTTCCCTATTTTGTCAGTCTTTCTTCAGATTTCTTGCAATGACAGGTCATGAGGTATGCTACAGATATGTTACATATCCTGAAAATAGGCCCCTGTGATGACCACTGTGACCCAATGCAGTTAACCCCACCACAAGTTCACATGCACATATCACAATATGGCTGAGAGTAACAGCTGTGTGCATGGAAACATGCATGCCTTTAACATGCCTGGAGTACTGGTGAGCCACAACAGGACAATCCCATACTCACCAGCTTCAGAATGCTGTCTCATGTCCAGACCCGAGGGACCTATGTAGTTGTGGGGGAGAGGTATTGTCAGCAGACTCACATGTGGCATTGGTACAAGATGAATGCTACTTTTTGCACATGTACAGTACAAGCTCTTATTGTACACACTTGTTGTCCTTCTCCATAGATGTGCACTTGTGTGCATTAGGAAAGTCCACCCACAAATGCAGTTTGACCAGACATATGTATCTAGACACTCTACAGAATCCAGTCTGACTGCTACAGTGTTCAGTTGATGTGCGCTGGGGCCTTACCTGGATGCTCCTCGTCTTTTGCCTGGGTGTCACCCACCTCCACAACTTGTATTTCTTGGCTTGGCTGGTGCATACGGGCTGCCTGAAGGTTAGCAAGGAGCTCCTCTGTTGCTGTAAGTGAGGCCTATGTGGCAGGACCCCCACCTGTAGCAGCACAGTCCCTGGTCATGGCAGCACCCCTTTGCGGGCACAACATATCAGGTCAGTTGCCCGCTGCCTGACCTGATCGTATGTGCATCCATGGTGGCCCTAATTGTTAACTCTGTGGACAAGGTCATCCCACAGGGTGGTCCACTACTACAGATTGTATTGGCCATGGCCAAACATCACCCCATGGTGCTGGATCATGGCATTCATGATGGCTGCATTTTTGGCTGCAGTATATGGTGGTTTTATTTGCCACTGCATGTCACCTGGAAGACATAAACAAGGAAACGCATCACAGGACCTCATACATTGCTCAAAGTTATTTACAGAACCTGCACATCAACAGTGACTATCATTAGCCACCACTTACAATCACATCATACCCCTGTCATCTATCAGCACAATATGAACCTGCATTGCACACCTGGTCCTGGTGTGTCATGTTATCCCCATGAGGGCCAGTACATTGCATAACCCAGCATTCATCATTCACCTTTGTATAGTGGGATGACAGTGACTTTCTGTCTTGCAAATGGGATGTCAATGGTGCTCAGGCTTTGCTTGTGTACAGTGATTAATGGAGCTGGGAGCATATGCCTGGGTTCATATAGGATGCAGACAGGAATGTTATCAGGTCCCATGGAGATTTACTTTTGTTGACTTTGAATGGGCATTATGCACCTGCTCCATGATGATGAGGGGAGTGGTGTGGGTGCTGTGCATATCCACCTATACTGATGATGAGACAGGAGGTTGATGTTTGCCCTTAACCTGTCTGCAGCAATTTGGCTATAACTATGGTGTGTGTATGTGGTGTGATTGACCACCTTTACAGGGTGGGGTGGGTTGTTGCGCCTCTGAGATTGAAGACATATGTGAAGATGGCCTTGTGATTGGCCTTGGTGGATATGTCCAATTTGTACTCATAGTTAGCCTTACAGTAATTCACCTGTGACCTTATATGCTCATTCAGACAAAGGTTGACTTGATTCCAAGTTGGTGCCTGCTCCTACTTCACCCTGTGCAGCCAATATAGCAACCAGTTATGTGATTTGTGTATTGCTGCTATCCAGCAAAGGGGATTACTCTACCTTGGTGCAGGTAGGTTTTAAGAATGAGGTATTGCTGAGTCCATACAGCTGTGTAGGTACTCATATAGCTGTTTGTAGTAGGTATGGACACAATAACACAGTTGGACACCTCTCCAATTTCAAACTAATAATCATGCTTATATTAGTACCCATGTCTGTGTCAGGGCAATGTAACAACCAGTAGCTGTAGAAATTTATGTGTTGGATGCATGGAAACTAAGATTACACACATGTATAATATGTACAGCTTATTTACCTGACATTTTGCATTCTATGTGTGTTGTTATGAGGCTTCCAGATACACCTACTCATACATACATGTGCACAGGTAATACATGAAATACATTTCCATTCTATGTCAGTATGG
>NC_056729.1:290721523-290816523 GCF_019279795.1 Protopterus annectens
GAGGAGATAATGTAGAAGAGAGGGAGCTAGGAGAGAGTCAGAAGAAGGGGAACCAGGGGGGTGGAATGGAACTAGGATAAATAGAGATCTAGGTAGGAAGTATACAATTACATTTCCAATTTTGGAAAAGGTGAGAATGAAGAAGAGATTTAAAGTGTTCATAGCTTGTAGTGGCTCTTAGAAGGGAAGGAAGCGAGTTCCATTTTTTTGCTGTAGTATGGGAAAGTAGGAGTTGGCCAGGGGGTCGTTTGGGTTTGTAAACTGAAATAAGATTTTGGTGGCTAGATCTTAGGGGCCTTGGAGGAGTGTATATGGTTAAGGTATTAGATAATGCTGGGCAAGCAGTGGGTTTAAAGATTAATTTGTGTGCAGTAGTAAGTTGGAGGAAATTGAGTTGATTAGGAGTTCTAGCCATTGAAGACTACGGAGGCAGATGCAGTGGTGTGTAGAATGAGCGAGTTAGTAGTAATTTGGCAATTTTGTAGTAGCAACTTTCAAGTTTTGTGGAGATAGAAGAGGAGATTGGAAAGAAGAGGAGCACCATACAGCAGAGAAGGGAGAAGGAAGGTAGTGGCGAGAGTTTGTCTTGAAGATGGAGTAAGAAAGTTTGCATTTCTATAAAGCATACCGAGCTTCTGATGAGTTTTCTTTATGTTAAGTTGAATATGAATATTAAATTTCAAGTGTTCATCAATGGTTACTCCAGTAATTTAGCACTACTAACAACTTCTATAGAGGACTGGGAGAGGCTGGAAATTATGAAGGATGACTTATCAGGAGTCAGAGCTTTTGAAGGGAGAAGAGAATGATGTGGGATTTATTGGCATTGAGGGAAAGATGATTTTGAAGCATCCAATTTTCTATGGTTGTGAAGGCCAATTGGGTTTTGGCTTGGAGCTCAAGGTTAGGCAGAGCAGATAACAGTGGAGTCATCTGCGTATTGTACTATTTGAGCAAGAGGAATAGAAGAGTGGAGATCATTGATAAAAGATGTTAAAGAGCAAAGGCCGAGAATAGAACCCTGAGGGACTCGGTAGGGTAGGTAGGAATTTTGAGGTACCAGTTTTCCATTTCACAGCTTGGGATCTATCAGAGAGATAACTTCTGAACCAAGAAAGAGAGTTGTGGGAGAGATTGAGGTTAGAGAGGTGGTTGAGAAGGAGAGTGTGGGATATAGTGTCAAGGCCTTAGAAAGGTCGAAGAACAGAGGAGACAATTTTTCCAGAGTCACGGGCTTGGTTGACAATTTCTAGGAAGGAATGAAGAGCGGTTATGGTACTGTGGCCAGGCGAAACCCATGTTGTGAGGAGAGAGAGATGGTTATCGAGAAGGTGCGGCATGAGTTGCTGGTATATGCATTTTCAAGAATTTTCGAGATTTGGGAAAGAATTGCTATTGGGCGGAAGTTAGAGATGGTATTATTTTGCCTCCTTTATGGAGGGGCAGAATGTGGGCAGCTCTCAAAGTTTGGGAACATAAGATTGTTGGATGCATCTATTGGACAGAATGCTGATAGGTATGCCAATGCCATTAGCTGCAAGCTTGAGAAAGAGTGATGGAATGTTGTCAGGGCATTGGAGCATGGTTTGAGTTTACGAAGAAGATGTTTGATACTGGTGGTAGACAGGATGTAGAATGAAAGTGGGAGGTGGGTTATAAGACTTGGAGTGAGGGATCGGTTTAGAAGGATGCTTTGGGTTAGGGCTAGGGGTGGAAGAGGAGAAGCATTTAGTCCGTTCAGCTATTGAGCCAGTAAAAACGAGTTAAAGAGAGTAGCTATTTCAGTGTCAGTCTTATTATTGTCTGGACAGGGATTGGATTTTGTACCTGGATGTAAGAGAATTGATGGAATTCCAGAATTTTGGGATTATTTGTGAGGAGGACTGAAGTTTGCGTAGTAAGATTTCTTATCCTTTATAATAAGTTTTTAGCAAGATTACGGAGTTGCTTAAATTGCAGTAAAGAGGCTGGGTTTTATTTTTGTTGTATAGTTTCCATGTTTTGTCCCTTTCGCATTAGAGTTTTAGTGTCTTTAGTTAGCCAAGGGGCAGAGTTGAACTTTATCCTTTTTGTACGGGGGCTTGGGAATCTAGGATTTTAAGGAAGGTAGTATTAAAAGTTCAAGGGCTTCATCTAGGGAAGAGTGTTTAGAGAATCCCAGTTTGTTAGTTGAAGGGTTTCTGAAAATACAGAAGGATTAAAATTAGTTAGGTTCGCGAGTAGACATATTGTTGTTGGTGTGGGAGCTGTTGGGTTTCGGTTAATAAAGGCTGGGAGATGATCACTTAATGAGTCAGGTAAGGTACCTGAGTTGGAGATATTATTAGGGTGGCTGACTAGGATCCAGTCCAAGATGGACCCTGGAGGGTTGGTTTGTTAGGTCTGGTAATGTTGTTTATTAGTTGAGTAAAATTATAAAGATTGATAGACTGAAGGAGTATTGTTATTAATATTATTCCAATCAATATTTACATCACCTAGAATGAAAGTTTCCTGTTTAATATTGTTTGAGGCCCAACAGAGAATATTCTCTAGGGTGGAGGAGTTGTCTCAGGAGGGATATAGATGGTTATAATACAGATACTTTTGAAGTTGTTTATTTTGAGGATTCCTATGACTAGTTCTGCATTGTTAAAGTTGGGAATGGAATTTTGGTATGGGCTAAGATTTAGCAGGCAGTTGTAGACTAAGGCTACACCACCACCTTTTTGTTTAGGCGATCGGACCTGAGTGCTTGGTAGCCAGGTGGTAAAATTTCAAATTACTAGTTTGAGGTTTTAGCCAGGTTTCTGTTACTGCTACTATGTCAGGTTCAGTTATATTTAGCCAGGCATGAAAGTTTGTTATTTTGTTATTAATACTCTGGGTATTAATGGTAATAAATTTAAGGTATTTATTATTGTGCCTATTTGTGCAGGTAGTGGGAGAGAGAGAATGTTAGTTGGTGTTGGCCCAGGGTTAGGATGGACATCTCCTGCAAGAGCAAGACAAGAGAAAGAGTAGAGGAGTTGAAACCTAGAATTACAGAGTAAAGTAAAAGGTAGATGTAATTTACATTTGAAAGTGGGAGACTTTTGTAGAGTGTATGGTGTTTTAGTTTAAAGTAATGAAATGGATTTGGTTGAAGGAGGAAGGGGGATATCAAATAAAAATGGAGGAATGAAGGATGTAGAAGGTAGATAGTGAAGGATGAGTGGGAGAAAAGAGGCGGGTAGTGTGGTATTGGAATAAGAAGAAGCATTATACAGAATGGTGAGAATGAAAAGGCATGTAAATAGGTGAGATAGTGTGGAGGAGTCATGGAGGAGTAGTGTAGGATAGAAAATGGAAGATAGGGTAGTGGTAGGCTGTTTAACAGCAGGAAATAGCTCTGTGGAAGAAAACAGTTCAATAATGATCCAGTTAACTGTCAACAGTAATGAAATAGCAGCAAACTCAGCGTGAGCAATAAAAGTACAAACAATTCTATAGCAGATATCTCAGTAAGTAGAAGTGTGAGTGCAACAAAGAAAATGTGATGCAATAGTCAACCAAATAAGATCAGTAAAAAATGCAAAACAGTACTAAGGAATAAAGGAGTCCATCGACAGGGTCAAAATGCTATGCCTTGTGCAGCTAGTCTGAATCCTGATGTAACAAAAGGGGACGGGTGCAATCACCTCTCTGGTTCCATCTCTCTTAGGTGTGTTGCAAGTATATAAAGTCATACCTCAACCTCACAGTGCAAGAAATCAGGGATCTGTTAAAAGCAGAGGAAGAAGGCACTGATTTTCTTTGGGTGGAATATCCAGGTTATGGCAAGTCATTCTTCATTTCCATATACCGATTCTCAAAAAGCATTCGATAATCTTTAGGGTCATTTGCTTAAGTCCATGAGTACAATGAATGGCTGCAGCCAAGCTGGTGCCTTTTGACCTTCCTGGTATTTAAACCAAGTTTTGGTTATTAATATAAATTGTTTTCAATATAATATAAAATACCAGACTCCAGATATCTACTACATACTGTAGCGTTGTCGCCTCATAACAAGACGTTGACCGGAATATTGATGTATAGCTTGAAACTGTTTAAGCTGAGGAATCTATGTACATTTGTGTTCAGGTGGCATAGGTCAGGCACACTATGGTTGGGTATTTGATGTCACCCAGGATCCGGGTAGACATTAAATCCTGACAGATTCCAGAAGGTCCAAATAGGTGTGGTGGGTGTCCACAGTCATGGTTGGAGGCCTGTAACTAGCTATAATTTGAGCTGGTATTTTGTCAACTGTTAACTGCACTTGGGATGTCATGCATGTGGCATACTGTTTGGCCAGCCTGGAGACCCCAAATGGAGGCTTTGCAGGCCTCCACTTGGGTCTAAACATATGATGGGATGAGTGATCTGGCAAGGTTGGTATCCTCTCCACAGCTAGACAACAGGTGTCAGTGACTGCACAAATGTCAGCATCCTACAGGGCAAGGTACGCTTGTATTGACATGGGTGTCATGGTAAGACACCTAGATTCTGTTAGAGCAAAACATCTACACAAAGGCACACATCAGAGATGGGCAAAGGCCAGTAAATAGTGTCACTTTATGAATGTAGCTGAAACACACATATTTGCCAGCAAAGACGGTGTCACATTCACAAGTATACTCTGCAGGATAAGATATCTGACAATAAAATGCATGCTAATTTGTTATGACTGCAGTCTTTAATAGGTTGCCAGTGATGTGCCAGACAATACACAACTGTCTGAGGCATTGACTACAAATAGGAGGCAGACATGTGGTCAGTCTGCAACACTCTGGATGGTTGGCAGCTATGAGCTTAGTATATCACGTACAGTTCAGCACCCACATCTGCACCTCTCATGTAGTATGCACATACCCTGTGTACATCTATTACATTTGTAAGAAAAGCATATGTATCAGAGTAGCATTCACAGGTGACATATCACTAATTACAACATCCCAGGTAGCTGGCCTACCAGTGACACACTCATATTGGAAAACAGAGGCTCCATTAATAGTCATACATGAGCTGACCTTTGCTAGGGTGAGTCAGGGGCCAGAGATGTGCTTCATGTCAATGGCAGGCAGAGCAAGCAGAAATGGTCATAGGTGCTGGACAGCAGCATGTGAGTCCATCAGGTCTTATTGCAGCCTAGCGCTTAATGTCTCATTTGACATCATTGCATCACTCCTTCTGCATTCCATTAAATGCTTACATGACTGACATACCTGTTATAGTGCCCAGACGTTACCTCACAACAATGCAATTGGTTAGGTTTGTGTACTCACAGTCTGTCTTTGTGTAGATGGCTTGTCTTTTGTAGGTAGTGCTCATGAGCAGGTGTTGGCCTGTGCACCAATCAGTGTCTCCCATGTCTACTTGCATCCAGAGCAGCTGTGTTGTCTTTCCATTTGCCAATGCCATAGCAACACAATGCTATAATGACAGCCTTTATGTGGGCCTTGCCCCTTTCCCTTGCCTGTGTGGAAAACATTATAGAGGTGTGGGGGCTACAGCTTCACAGATAGTAGGTCTGAATACCTCTCAGGAGAGGACATGTGGAGACAGCCCAACAACATGGGGACAAAGCTCCAGAACTGGGTAGAGATTGTAAGTCAGTAGTGCTGTTATACACATAGAGGGTTGCTAGTTTAACAAGTTTCATCTGGACATGCATTTTCTGTGTGACTTGATGTCTGAGAGTGATATGTCTCTGATATACCTCTCAACTGTCCTGATGTCCACAGACTGCCCAGGGGTTCACCTGTTATGTTTAGTCTGTTCCTCAAACAATGTCTGTTTTTGTGGAAGCAGTAGGATAATGTGGGATTGCAGTCAGTAACTATTGACATCCATTGGTGTTTCAGACATCATCTCCTTCAGGGATGTTATGTTACAACAAAGCCTGTGACACTGTCAACTGTTTCAGTTTATAACACCAATATGTGAGATATGTCCCTCTTTCCAGCTCCCTGTCCTCCAAGTATGTCATGCTTTGTCCAGATGTCTTGCAGTAAGAGGATCAGAGGTATGTGATATCATTATTTATTGACTGTACTCAAGGTATCATCCCATTGACTTAGCAGACTCCTGGGAGTGGTATGTGGCAGTGGCCATGAATATGTACTCAAGGCATCATCCCATTGACGTAGCAGACTCCTGGGAGTGGTATGCGGCAGTGTCCATGAATATGATCTCACACCCTGGACATTCTGTGGAAATTTGTATATATGAGAGTTATGTATGTCTGGCCACTGTGAAGCAACTGCCAAGATTGTGTATCACTGTTGTTTGTAGATGTTTGCTTGGCCGGTTAAGGAGAGTAGCAGATGTGAGTGTCACAGATCCTTTTTCTATCTGATTGTGCATGCTGCTACAGCTGCTGGTGGTCTATCAGGTATGTATGTTTGTAGAGGCAGGCTGAGAAAGGTCCTTTAACACCTCAGGATACCTAGTACACTGTGAATTGGGCCAGTATCTGTCAGTGTATTGTGTGATTGGGAATCAGGATATGTTCGTTCAAACAGTCATTCTACTCTAGAGTTCATTTGAGGTGCTGGTATGTTGCTGTGACACTGGAGTAAATGATTGTGGGTGGACATTTATGCACCACTATTTGTTTTCCATACAGTTCCATCCCTGTAGTGCATAATATATTTGGATATACCTGGGTAATTGCCCAGAGATGATTTGGGTTAGTGTCGTGTTGGTCTTACTGTGGTTCAGAAGGTGCTGGGTGACATGATTGGTGGCTGTCACGGATTTTTCAATTCTGTTACATGACTGCAGCCATACCTCTCCACTGTCCAGATGTCTAGACACTGTCCTGATGTGTGGCTCATATGTTTTGTCTGTTGGCCACAACAGTTGTGGGTTTCTGAGAAGTCACTGGCATGATGTGAGCATTGACATCAGTAAATAATGACATTCATTTGTGTTTCAGACCTGGAATATATCTGGCATTGCATGTTAAAATAAACCATGTCACTCTAGTAGACTTCTACGTGTATGACAGCCATATTTCACAGATGTCACTATTGTTTGCCCTTTATCCCCCCAGTTTATCGGGCTTTTTGCAGATGTGTTGCAGTAAGAGGTTGGTTATCTGTATGTATATATATATATATATATATATATATATATATATATATATATATATATGGGTTCACTTCAATTCACTGAACTTTCAATTCACTGACTTTCATTTCACTGACACCATTTCACTGAAATTCATTTCACTGAAACTTCATTTCACTGAAAGTTCATTTCACTGAAAGTTCATTTCACTGACAAGTATTATTGCAAATTAAATGGAATATGCCCCCTTCCCCACTGTAGTGTGACCCTGGAGTTAGAATATATAGTTAGGGGGTGTGGGGGCAGAGCCCCCACATCGGGTGTGGGCAGCCCCCTTACTTTCTTTACTAAGCAATATTATATCAAAGCGTAGAATATCATATGAAATGAAGTGGGGGCTGTGCCACCACCCCGATGTGGGGGCTCTGCCCCACACCCCTAACTATATATTCTAACTCCAGGATCGCACTACAGTGGGGGGAATATTACATTTTATTGCTAATAATAGTTGTCAGTGAAATGAACTTTCAGTGAAATGAAGTTTCAGTGAAATGAATTTCAGTGAAATGGTGTCAGTGAAATGAAAGTCAGTGAATTGAAAGTTCAGTGAACTGAAGTGAACCCATATATATATATATATATATATATATATATATATATATATATATATATATATATATATATATATATAATTTATTTATTTATTTATTTCAGTTTGGTTACCGGGGAGGTCCACTGGGGCTTGGTGGCCTGTTTTCAGTCGGGGCCGGGGAGAAAGGCTCCAGCAGGAAACAGCAGATTAATTACATAAAAAATTCAGAGACAGTTGTATTACAAATAACAGTTAGCAATAAAAGAAATAAAATGTTAATTTCAATTGTTCAGGAGGAAATACTGGCTTATGGCATGAAATGAAGATTTACTAATTAGGTATCTATGCTGAGTATATTAAAGAGGTTAGGTAGGTAAAAGAGGTTAGCTAGGAGAGAAGTGGGATGATAGCTTGGTAGGTATGGGCTGGAGAGTGCAATTGCATTTCCTGTTTAGGCAGAGGTATGAATGAAGATGGTTTTTGAAGATGTTTAGGTTGGTGTAGGACCTAATTGTGTAGGGTAGGGCATTCCATTTTTTGGCTAGGGTAAAGGATAAGAGTAGTTGACCTGCGGGTCGCTTAGGTTTTTGTACGATGATTAGGTTTTGTTGAGAAGATCTAAGGTGGGTATAAGGCTGTAAAATGTTAGAAAGAGCAGGGCAGTTTGTAGGGTGGAACAATAATTTGTGGGCTGTTATGATTTGGAGAAAGTCAAGGTGATTGGGGAGTTCAAGCCAGTTTAGGGAGTGGAGGGAGGTGCAGTGATGAGAGGAGGATTTGGCATTTGTGGCAAATCTAGAGATTTTGTTGTAGCATTGTTTCAGTTTGGAGGTAAGTGTGGAAGATAACTTAGTGAGGAGGGGAGCACCATACAGAAGGGAGGGAAGTAGGAAGGTAGAGGCAAGGGTAAGTCTGGTGCGAGGAGAGAGGAAGTGGTTGTTTCTGTACAGTAAGCCAAGTTTTATGTGTGTTTTTTTGATGTTTAGCTGGATATGGTCATTAAATTTTACTTGGTCATCAATTATAACGCCGAGAAGCTTGGTGGAGGAGACAATCTCAATGGTGGAGGTGTTGTAGCTGGTAATTAAAAATGAGTCCTTATCTAGAGAGGATGATTTAGATGGGGTGAAAAGGAGGATCTTAGTTTTGTTTGCATTTAGGGCGAGATGATTTTGGAGCATCCAGTTTTTAGTGGTTGAGAAGGCACTCTGTGTTAGGGCTTTTAGTTCTGTTAGATTAGGGGCACAACAGATTAAAGTAGAATCGTCAGCGTATTGTACAATTTAGGTGTTGGGAATGGCTTTGTGGAAGTCATTAATAAAGACGTTGAATAATAATGGGCCGAGTATGGAACCTTGGGGTACTCCAGTGGGGGTAGGAAGGAAAGTAGAGGTAGCTTGGCCCCATATCACAGCTTGGGACCTGTTTGAAAGGTAGCTGGAGAACCAAGAAAGAGTTTTATGGCAGAGGTTGAGATTAGATAGGTGGTTTAGATGGTGGGAATGAGAGATGGTGTCAAAGGCTTTGGATAAATCTTGACAGTGTGCAAGAAGGAAAGAAGGGCGGTGGTAGTACTGTGTACAGGGTGAAAGCTGTATTGGGTAGGTGAGAGTAGTTGGTGTTTGGTAAGGAATGGCAAGAGCTGCAGGTGGATATATTTTTCAAGAATTTTGGAGATAGGGGAGAGGATGGCTATGGGACAGAAGTTGGAGAGAGTGCAATTTTTGCCAACCTTGTGGAGAGGCAGAATGAAGGCAGAGCGCTATAGTTTGGGTACATAGGATTTGAGTAAAGACATATTAATTAGGATGCTGACAGGTATGGCAATAGAGTCAGAAGATATTTTTAGGAAGGAGGATGGAATGCGTCAGGGGCATTGGAACAAGGCTTTAGTTTTTGGAGAAGTTTCTTTATTAGGTTGGTGGATACAGGTTTGAGTTCTAAAGAGGGGGCAAGAGATACGGGGACTGAAGATTGAGCAGGGAGGGGGGGGTTATTGTTGGTGAAAGTCTTGGTTAGCTCAGCGATAGAAGAGGTGAAAAATGAATTGAAAAGGGAGGCTATTTCAAGGTCAGATTTACTGGTATCAGGGGAGGGGTTGTTTGTTTTACCTGGTCTAAGGAGGGAATTAATAGAATTCCAGAATTGTTTGGGATTTCTTGCATGATTTTCTTGTAGTTTGATGTAGTAAGACTTTTTATCTCTAATGACTTGCTTTTTGACTAGGTTTCTCAACTGCTTATATTTAAGGAAGATTTCTGGTTGCTTATGTTTAAGGTGGGCTTTCTAGGTTTTATCTCTTTGAAGCATTATCTTTTTTGTGTCATTAGTGAGCCAGGGGGAGCTATTTGTTTTGACTCTATTTGTTCTAACAGGGGCTTGGGAGTTAAGGACAGTTAAGAATGTAGAACTGAAGTAGTCAACGGCTTTGTCTAATGGTAGTATTTTTAGGGGGTTCCAGTTGGTTAGCTTAAGAGAGTAAGAGAAGGAAGTAGGGTTAAAGTTAGATAGGTTGCGAGTATGAATGTAGTGGTGAGTGGAGGGGGGGGGTAGCTTGAATGGCAAAGGCAGGGAAATGGTCTCCTAATGGGTCAGGAGTGGCACCTGATTTTATAACTTTGTTTGGATGAGATACTAGGATCCAGTCAAGTATTGTGCCAGGGGGATTAGTTTTGTTGGGTCGAGTAATGGAATTAGTAAGTTGAGTGAACTTGAATAGGTTGATGGCTATAGTGGGATTGGCGTTACTGATTTTTCCCCAGTCAATAGTTACATCACCCAGAATGACGGTTTCCAGGTTAATATTGGAGGAGGTCCAGGAGAGGATGTCTTCTAGAGTATTGGTATTGTTACCAGGGGGAATATAAAGGCAAATGATGCAGATGCTTTTATGGTTGTTTATTTTTAGTAAACCAATAACAATTTCAGAGTTATTGAAAGAGGGGATGGGGTTAGGGTAGGGAGTAATGGACAGGAGGTTGGAGTAAAGTAGAGCAACGCCACCACCTCTTTGATTTGGTTGGTCAGATCGGAGACAAAGAAATCCTGGAGGTAGGAATTCTGAGTCAGTAATGTGAGGTTTTAGCCATGTTTCATATGTATATATGAATATATATATATATATATATATATATATATATATATATATATATATATATATAGGGGTCTACCTGACTTGGTCGACAGTTCATATGATCGACACTCAGTTGGTCGACAGTTCATTTGGTCGACAAGCAGATTTGCCCCCTTCCCCAATGTTGTGCAACCCTGGAGTTGATATATATAGTTAGGGGGTGTGTGGGGGGCGAAGTCCCCCACCTAAAATGCTTGTTGATCAAATGAACTGTCGACCAAATAAACTTTCGACCATATGAACTGTCGACCAAGTCAGGTAGATCCATAAATATATATATATATATATATATATATATATATATATGTGTATGTATATATATAAAACAGTACTACAGATATATAATCTCCCTTACGATGAATGACTGTTGTGCATGATATATGTTTGCACAAACATTACCCATTCCTACAGTTTGGATGGTGTAGTCGTATGTTGCTGTGATTACTGTGCACAGGGTCTTGGGATCCAGACTAGGAAGTGATTATTTTTTTCATTAATGTTAAATGATCAGAATGAATGATTTGTTTGTAAAAGCATTACAGATTCCCACTAGTCAGATGGTCTAATGGTACGTTGTGGTGATTGTAGTGTACAGCATCCTGGGTTTGAGACTTGGTAGGTCTGATTCTTTTGTTGCTGGGGCAGAACAAGGGCTGATGGAGACAGAGTAATTAAGGCACTTTTAAGCAGTTGTAAGAGGATTTGCACAGTTTTGGATGGTGCTAAGCATTGCTAAGAGACGGTTAAACCCTTTTAGCTTCACTTAGCACTGCTTACTCCTGCTTACACCCGTGCTAATTTTCTTCAAAGAAAAGAAAAAAGGGTAATAGGAAAGTGGTGAAATTGGGGCAGGCAGAGGGTAAAACATGAAAAGCAGGTAGGGATGTGCAGGATGGATGTAGGAAAGGACCATAGCTCTACATTTCTTCGGCAGCAACAGTTGTGAATTACATGTATAGAATTTGGAATTTACAGCCTCAAACCCCACAGGGAGGGGTGTTGGTGACAGACATTTGCAATGTTATCAGTGAGATGATTGATTAGTTTCACTGTACATGAGGGTGAAATGTAGAGCTATGTATGGAGCACCACCTAAAATGCATGTCGATCAAATGAACTGTCGACCAAATAAACTTTCGACCATATGAACTGTCGACCAAGTCAGGTAGATCCATATATATATATATATATATATATATATATATATATATATATGTGTGTGTATGTATATATATAAAACAGTACTATGGATATATAATCCCCCTTACAATGAATGACTGTTGTACATGATATGTTTGCAAAAACATTACCCATTCCTACAGTTTGGATGGTGTAGCGGTATGTTGCTGTGATTATTGTGCACAGGGTCCTGGGATCCAGACTAGGAAGTGATTATTTTTTTCATGTCAAATGATCAGAATGAATCATTTGTTTGTAAAAGCATTATAGATTCCCACAAGTCAGATGGTGTAGTGGTATGTTGCGGTGATTGTAGTGTACAGCATCCTGGGTTTGAGACTTGGTAGGGCTGATTCTTTTGTTGCTGGGGCAGAACAAGGGCTGATAGAGACAGAGTAATTAAGGCACTTTTAAGCAGTTGTAAGAGGATTTGCACAGTTTTGGATGGTGCTAAGCATTGCTAAGAGACGGTTAAACCCTTTTAGCTTCACTTAGCACTGCTTACTCCTGCTTACACCCGTGCTAATTTTCTTCAAAGAAAAGAAAAAAGGGTAATAGGAAAGTGGTGAAATTGGGGCAGGCAGAGGGTAAAACATGAAAAGCAGGTAGGGATGTGCAGGATGGATGTAGGAAAGGACCATAGCTCTACATTTCTTCGGCAGCAACAGTTGTGAATTACATGTATAGAATTTGGAATTTACAGCCTCAAACCCCACAGGGAGGGGTGTTGGTGACAGACATTTGCAATTTTATCAGTGAGATGATTGATTAGTTTCACTGTAAATGAGGGTGAAATGTAGAGCTATGTATGGAGCAATGTTTTTTTGTAGGATGGATGCCCTTTTTTATTTTTAAGGTGAGAGTGGGATGTTGGAAAAGGGCTGTAGGTATATTTGGGGAGGTAGGTTGGGTGAGATAGGTTGCATTTGCAGACAGACAAGACAGGCAAGACAACAGACAGGGCCGGTATACGACACATGAGAGGGGTAAACACCTTTGACAGGGAGGGTGGTTGGGAATCCAAAGCCCATGAGCCCCCAAATGGATACAGTGGGACAGAGGTACCCACCCATGGGAGTCACCACTGCTCCTTCATGGCCCCGAAGGTGGCTGTGCTGGGGGGTAGAAAGGAGGGGTGTCCTGACCCTCAAGGTGCACCAGGCATCCCTCAATCTAGCACAGCTGCCCACCCAACTCTGATCAGATGCTGCTGCACACCAAAGTTCGGGCCTGACTGCGGGTGACAGGCTCCTGTCTGTGTCTGCTCCTGGGGGGATAGGCCCTGTTCCCTGAGAAGGATCCACCAGAAGGTGGTGCAGGACCAGCAAAAGAGGAAGGCCTGGGTTGGGTCTCAGACATTTTGGGGCCCAATGCCATGGCTAGATGAGGTGGGTCAAGCGGATCCACCAGGATCTGCCTTCCCAAACATGCTATGGTGCTGAGGTTTTAAAGAATATGTTGGTTAGTCATGAACAACACATTCACAGATTAGTTATAACAGCATGCATGGGTGTTCTAATTAACCCCATAAAACAGATTTGAGACAGTTGCATAGCAAAATGAACACATGCATAAATGGAACAACAGTATGCACCATAACAGCATGCCAGTAACATTCATGGCAACAGGCCACCAACAATGGTATTTTTTACAAGGTATGTTAACATGCAACCAATCAAATATATAAATAATAATAGAACACAAGTCCCAACATTAGATTTGGAGTAAAACATACCCATAGTATATGCATTTTAGTATTAATCCAGATGAGGGTTAGGGGACAGACAAAATGTCCATTAACAACTGTTTATGCTTCTATTTTCCACAACAGTACTGCTCAATGCTCTATGGGTCTGCCTTCACTTTACATCTGCCTATGGCCCATAGCTTCTATAGCGCAAACATACCTATTAATAAACTATCAGCCTGAAATGGTATGGGGCAAACTGTGACAACTCTGGGTACATGTGTAGGGGGGACCCGTACATGTCAGGGTTACATATCTGGCACAGGAGGGGTACCCATAGTGCTGTTATGCGACTGTGCTACTGGCATACTTCAACTAGTTTCCTATCTGTGTCCAGGGTTATTGGCAGCAGTGACCAGTAGCCACGACAGCATGACACTTGAGAGACATGTATCAGGAAGAGTACATGTTGCATGTACCTATCCTGCTGTCATTTGCAGACATGTGGTGGGAGAGTTGAAAAGTTCTACACAGTTTATTAGTATACCCTACATACAGCTACTACCAACATTTCCTTACCTATACAACCTGTGGAGAAAATATCTGTTAATACTACCTGACTGTATTTACATTTATTCCTGACTCCTTGTGCATAGATATGCACATGTCTTAGTACCACTCCCAGGATTCAAACCATGCCTGGGTGTGCATTATTAACAACCAAGTTATTTCTCATCAGACTGAGCTACTGGGAACTATTGTTTCTTGTTTCACTGGTTTCTACCTAATAGGCTCTTGTTTAGACAGTCTGAACTTGTAATCCTGTGATGCATGCGTGACAGATATTTATTGTACTGTGCATTAATCCTTTGGATTACTACAACCTGGAAAGCAAAGGTTAACACAAGGCAATGCTGGACGGAACACACTTTGAAACTTTTCACATTACTATTCAGGGATCAGAGCTTAGTGCAGTATATATTTCACATTTCAGTTATATCTTGTTTTACAGCTCCACCATCTACAGTTTTTCTTACAGCTGGTTAACAGAACTACCTGAGTTAATGTATGCTGTCACAGCCAGATTTACTGTGAGGAACCTATATACATTCTATATGTTTACAACAACATAGCAGAATAAACAACAGTTTTTTGTAGGCATCTTTACTGGACATCAATATTAGTCAGTCAAACCTTTTTATTTATTCAGTTCACACAGTATACCTACAAGCAGGAAGCAATGTACTTCTTCTTAGCTATTTGAACAATATACTGCAAAATAGATCTGTATTCATCAGCCTGTCAGCGCAGCCTCAGCAGTCTGTCACTGTGGGCTTTATATTCATAGCTCTCTCTGCTGCAGCTGTATGGGAGAGAAACAAACATTATGCATATTTGTCTATCACATTCTCCGGCTAGTATTTGCTACAAGCTACTTGATAGTGATACTTGCTCACTACTGGAGCATTCCATGCCCATGCATCTTGGGCCTACTGGGCCAAGAGTGCCCCCTTCCTCCACTTTAGGTCAGCATAGTGGTGCCGTACCGGCTCACCAGTCCGGGGGATGCCAGAAGCACTGGTGAGATAACATGAGAGATGGTTCCAGACCTCCGTTTTGTATTGTGAGCCCTGGAACTTGCCCTGCAGCAGTCTCTCTTCATGGTTTTCAACAAAGAGTCCAGCCATGACCCTGGACTCCTGAATGCTCCAGTGCTGTGCCTGAAAGCACGCTCCCTCTCCAACATCAGACATGTTCCTCCAGAGATCAAACTAAACAGGTTATGGCTGTATTCCCACCTGCATGGTTTAAATAAGACCATATTCCTGTCCTTTGCCATCATTGGACCATTTAAACAATGCTGAGCACAGCTTAGCAATGCGCAAACCCATTACGCTGGGTTGAGCAGTGCTTAAAGGGGTAATTACTGAGCACTGCTTAACAGTGCGCAAATCTGATTAGCTGAGCTACCAGATGCTTAGCGATCACATGTAAGCAATGCTTAAACCTGGCAAGCATAGCTGGGCATTGCTGATCACTGCTCACTTTTATTTTAAAAAAATATCAGGATAATGGCTTAATTTAGTAGGTGTATATGATTTACTTTACATGACATCCTGCTATGTGCTTTCATTACATTAGCAAGGGGCATGGCTATACTGTATGGGACACTTGTGTATACATGGGTAATTTCACATGTTACATTCACTCACTTCCATTTTACACCAGCTACACTACTCTGGTTGACAAAAAACAGTTACTACATACTTTAAGTTTACAAAAATAATTTTGACACTGCTTTCCCATATAAAAATAACTTGCCTGTCTTGGTAACCAAACTGTGAATGCCTGCATGGAAAGCCAGGACACTAGCCACTATACTATCTTGGTTTAGGAATTTTAGCTGCATACTTCTATTCATCTCCTATGGGATGTTTAAGCATTACTAAGCAGAGGGCCATAACATGCACACCAGCTTAGCTGTGCTTAAACATTACTTAGCATGCAAAGAAAAAGAGTTATTATATTATTATTATATTATGTTATATAGTGAGTATTGTGGTTTTCTGACAAGTCATTGAGGACTGCAGTATGGAAATAATGGCATACATTTCACTTTCAGCCTTCTATCCCTCAGAAATTCATACTAATGCATATCCTGTTTTCTATCACCTTTCTAAGTTTGTGAGGTCAATATTTCAGTACTGTCCCTTTTTAGTGCTTTGTACTCACATTATTTGTGCCTTTTTCCACATGGACTGCTGTCAGGGAATAATGGCATACATTTTTCAGACTTCTATCCTTCGGACATTTATGCTAATGCACAACCTGTTTTCTATCAACTTTCTAAGTCTGTGAGGGCAATATTTAAGAAGTGTCCCTTTTTAGGGTTTTGTCTCCCCATTATTTATGCCTTTGTCCACATTTCCTTCTTTAGCAGGTTGCAAGTTGTTGTATGGCACTTTTGCAATGCAGGGTGCATCTCACAGAACCTTTCACACACCCCCTGCATTGGTTTCCTGCTGTCTGCAAACACTGAAACACTGGCATAATATTCGAGAATTCTCTAATATTATGCCGGATCAGGTTTAGAAAGTGCCATATGGCACTTTGAGTGCAGGGGGTATGTCTGTCATCTGTGCATTACTTAAATACATCCCTGCACTCATTCACGGTTCATGCCCATGTAGCTTTAACAGGAGCGCACCTTCATGAATATGCAAGGTGCGCTGCTGTGGCTACATGGACATGAACCACTCTGTGCAGGAATAACACTATTCCTGCATGGAGTTTATTGAATCCAGAGATTATGTAAAACAAATGTGTTGCTTAAAACCATAGTAACAAATCTCAGTGTGGTCCTACTTTTCAGTATCCATCATTATATTGTAGAAGATTACTTCTAGGCATTCTTCCAATCTGTTCCTTCATCTCAAAAATGTTATCAATTTCATAATGCCTATAAAAAGTCAGAAGTACGTAAAAGAAATGCAGGCTGTTCATTAAATATTCTCCTTACTCTTGTAAACTGCAATTTAGAAACATTCTGCAAGGATTGATATGGATGGCAGCTAGTCATCTAAAAGTGATTTTTTACTAACAAGTATATAGTGTGAATTACCCACATATTGCATTCCAACCTTGTTAGAATTAAAATGTTCTAACTAATTAAGAAAGGTTTGGTGTTTCATCTCCCAAATCAATCAACAGTCATCTAGGACCTACCTCTACATGTCAATATAGCAAATGAGGCTGTTCCTGCTAGAATTGCATAGGTATTTCAAGTCAAAGAAACTCCTAAGCAAATACACATGAAATGGAGCAAATGCTGTCCTCGTATCAGTACCCTTGAGTTGCAAATAATCCTTCTCCAAAATAATTGATATTATGTATAAGAACTAACTTAAAATCATTAAACGCAAAGGTATATAAATCTCCCATCTCTAGACAAAATTTCAATGCTCTTGGCTACCCTTCATGAGGTACTGTATGTTAGTATACAGATAGCAAACATCAAGAGTATACAGGTAACTCTGACAATATACCTGAACATTAGAATCAAATTGTAAACATTTGATGGCATATTTTAATCTAGACCTAACCAGCTGTAGAAAGGGATGAAGATAGGCTTCTAGAAAAGCAAAGAAGAGTTCAATCAGGGAATCAAGAATCACTACATGTCACTATTGGACATCCCAGGGGGAGCTTCTGTTCTCATGAATTTTGGGGAACAAATAAAACTGTTAAGGGGAATAAGTATCAATCCTAATACATCAGGCAGTTTACAGTAAGCAGTTTGCAGTAAGTAACCCCAGAGTCAAACTAATTACCCACAAATGAGTACACATTTTTCTAAAATGCTTTCATGGAATGATGGTGAAGTTAATAATCAAACCTATGATCAAACAGTTGCCCAATTACTTCCCATTTCTATACCTGTCCCAAATAATTACCCCAAAACCTTTATCCACAGAGGTAGTAATAATAATAGAAATGTCCTTTTTAACTTATTCAGTGACAATTTCTCCTTTAATGTGAGATTGCTCTCATATCTTATGAAAATCTTGTTAGACTGCTCATACAAATCCTCCAAGACAGCTTCTTCAGACAATCACAGATGGCAGAGAGTGGTTGAAAAATCAGGTTACTTAAATCTAAAGGGAACAATGTCAAAATCAACATTCCCCTGATCTTTTCCCCAAAAAAATACTAACAGATGTAGAGAGCAACAACCTCCTTGAATTCAGTATTAATTTGAAAACTAGAGAACACATTAGTGGGTTTCTAATCCAGTCTTTTATGTAACAAAGACAAAGCAGAGTCGCTAAGTAAAACATTAGAAACATTAATTACTAAGCCCTCCGAATGAAATGACCAGTCAAGATTCATTTCTCGCCCAGATCCCCTAGAGTCTATCTTTCATATTGTTAAGAAGTCTTTTGTGCTTCCTGCTACCCCCCATTCTTCTTATTGTGCAGTATTCAAATTGTTAAAGTAAGGCAAAAAATATGGACACTGACTGGGGAAAAAGTTTGGGGGGATCTCTTGTTCAAAATAAGTTAATCACTAGAATAAAAACAAGAATCTTGACTGGGGAAAAGGGGGCGTCTCTTGCTCAAAATAAGTTAATCACTAGAATAAAAACAAGAATCTCCGTCAGTCTCAGAATGTGATGGTCCCTTCTCTAACTTTGAAAGCCTTTCCCTTTTAAACAAAACATGATGTTCTACTCTCAAACTTTCTTTTAAGTCCAGTACATTTACTTGCATTACTAGTACCATTCCCGTTTTGATCCAAATTGAACCTTTCAGTATTGTTAATTCTATGGGCACTTGTCAAAAATTAACTCTATCATGTTTATAATTATCCAAGCCTCTTGTATATTTCTTCAGTTTATGTCTGTGTCACATTATTCAAAGCCAAAAATGAATCACAGTATGACTTTATAAACCCATGATATCTCTAATGAGACTCATATTTATCAGTAACATCCTTCTGTGAGTCAACCTATTCATCTAGAGACACAATCTGTCCTATCAATAAGTGCTTTGACAAAGAATCTAAGTGCAGTATCCTGTATTCTATACCACTGAATTAAAAAAGTAGAATCAGTTGCACCTATCCCTTGATTCAATTGTGATTCAAAGACCACAGCAATCATAGCCAAGAATTCCAAGCCACTGAATGTAAATTTCTGGTTAAAGAGTACAAGTTTAGTACATAAAAAAGGGTCTAACAAAAATAATAAGAGTGGTGTTAGTCTGAGTAACTCTATTGGAGAGTGATTATAAACAAAAATGTAAAAAATGTAGAAATGTTAAAAATAATCAAAGGGGAAATGAATGGTCAAGAAATTTGCATTATCAAATAAATGAAGAGAAATGGGAGAAATGCAAATGCTTTTGTTGTGCAAAAGGTTTTGACTCTCAAGAAATTATAGTCTGTAAGTTAAAAGAAAGAAGCAGGGGAATGGCAGTTATAGAATTAAGTGATTGTAATGGCGCATGAATAACAGATATAGACCATGTCAATCACATATTAGCACATAGGTATGGAGAACAATTTAGTCCAGATGAAGAAGAAACTGGGGAATACCAAGAATGATGATTGGCACAACTGTACAGAATAACAGGGAAACTATGACAGAGACTTAGGGGTTGACTTCTGGTAAACTACCATGGATGAATGGGCAGACTGTGGAATTCAGTAAGGAATGTAAAAGAGAGTTATTTATCCAACTGTTAAGTTACTATAGAGATTGTCAAGCAAACAGAAAATGTCAGGGGATTCCAATGTTGCTAAGATGGTTATGTTTCTTAAAGCTAAATAAGGATTCAGACAACTTAAATAACTATAGAACTATATCACTACTCCAAATGAGCCTGAAAATGTATGCAAAGATCTTAGTGAATACAGTGACTATGCTGCCAGATTTAGTATCACAGCAGCAGCAAAGGTGTTTATAAATCATAGATGAGGCAGTCCAGATCTGGTAAAAACATACATAAATGAACAGAAATTATGCTCACGCATGACCCTAAATACTGGGGCAGTGTTACTATATGTTCAAAAAACATTTGTTTCAATAAAATGGTTATTTATACACCATGTGATGGAAACTATGAATTTTTCCCATCAGTTTGTATCAAAATGCTAGCTATTGTATAAAAATCCCAAAGCTACTGTATCCACAAAAGGGTACATGTTGCAGACTTTAGATCTGACTAGAGTATGTGACAAGGGTGCTGACTGTTCCTATTATTGTTTACAGCCATGTAATTTCCATACATTTTTTAAACATGTATATTTTACATTTAGGTATACCCTTTCTGCAGGAAAAAATAATCTAATTTCTACATTGGATACTGATGATTGTGCATTATAAATGTTCCAACCAGAGACAAATATAACAAAGGCAGTATCAGTTATTCAGATATTACATCACATTTCAGGTTTGGATCTAAATGGGAACAAAACTCAAATATTCCCATTAACAAAAATAGCCAAGACATTTTTGGAAAATCATCAGAAAGGATTGAAAGAAAAGGTGGTTTTAAAGTGCTATAATTTGGGGATTAAAATGATTTACAAAGTCTCTTGTCTTACTGACACCAATGCAAAACCTTTATTAGGAAATCTAAGATGCAAAAGTCTGTGCTGGAAGAAGAAAAAGTTCCCTTTCCTCACGAAAGTGCAAATCGTAAAGATGTTTCTTGCCCCTAACCTAAAGTCCTCTTCTTGCTCCAACAACTCCATTATTTTCATAAATCTAAATATTTGTACAAGTTTCAGTCATTGGACTCTGATTTATTGTGGGATGGAATGCATGTTAGAATACAAAGGAAAAAGCTCATCATATCCCTAAGATATGAGGGGACTCCCAGATTTTTGTGAAATATCACAAAGTAATTGCCAAATTTCAATGTATATATAAGAACATATTCATACACAAGATTGTTGTGAGTGTCCTTAGAATGTATAATAATTACATAAGTAGGAAGAGGGGGAAAATCCCAAGATACCAAGATCTGGGACTTAGGGGGGTGGGAAAATGGGTTGAAGTGAAAGTCTTGAAATTGAGCATAAATGTAAAGGAGGGCACGTACTGAAGATGATTATGGCAGTTTACTAATGTTCAGATAGACTCAAGGCATATAATCTAGATTGGCTTGGCCAAGAAAAGGAGTATGGTGTGTGATGGATGTAAGCAATTTCTTTAGAAATTCTATGCTGTTCTGGAATGTAATAAAGAAAAGTCTCTGGGAGTAGGAGTTTTGGTGGTGGCAGTATCTGCACGTAAGGTATGTGCCAAATATTTACAAGTTGCAAGGGGGGACAGATTACTCTACATGGTAAAAAATAAGAAGATCAATAAGCAGAAATATAAATGGGAATTCGGGATGCATTTTTTTTCTATAAAGAATGGGATAAATTAGATGATCAGTGCCTGAATCATATTGTTACCAAATAAAGTCATATCTTAAGTATACAGACTGAGAAATAGGTATGACTTAATATGACGACTTTACACTCAACCAAAGATTTTCCTGGCATCATACAATTTACCTTATTTAAAATTATACATATGTGGCAGCATTCCCCATTATGATTATCAAAATGGGGATTGTCTACTGAGTCTGGGTGCTGGAGATGCTTAGCTATAGAAGGAGATTCTATTCATATGATACTGGAATGATCATCCTCAAGGATTATGTGGTATGACATGACAGAACCAACTAGATGGGCAGTAAGAATACATTTACCAAGAAGGGGGGATAGAGTGTCTGGATTTTGGGCTTAGCTCATCCACAACAAAATATGGATAGTGCTACCTGGATCTGTGTCAGGGCAAAAGGCTTGTCTTTATTGAGCTTTATATTCAACATGTGGAAATTATCTTCATTGAATCTTCTTCAGTTTGCAAATCAGAGCTCAAAATAGTTACCAGCAGATGTAGATCAGCTAGAGTAGCTGGGACGTTGGTCAATATTCTTAAATACAGTCTGTTCTCCAGTCTGCAAATATCAAGGGGAGAAAGTTAGATGGGTGGGTTAAGGTGTCTATCAGGACAGCTCTGTATTCCCTTTTGATAGACATGCATCAGAATAATTGAGGCAAAGCATTTAGAGTGTCATTATATCAATTTTAAGGGAAGACCAGGATGCCAGTCAGATCTACAGGAGACACAGTCAGGGGGCCTAATGTATATAGACTATGCTTATGATCAACATGTTTATCAGGCTGTATTTATGCATGCAGATGGAAGGAGTAGGAGAATATTAAGCACAATTTTGATAAAACAGTAGAAGGAGTAACACTTAAAGTATTAACAAATGTGCAACCTATGCTAGTGTATGATGTTTTTGTAATTTACTTTTGAACTAATCACCCAAACAGCAAACTGGGAGCATGTCAAAGGTGGTATCAGTGAAAACAGAGAAACTGAAACCAGTTCACCACAATCACTTTCTCTGAAAGTGGAGATTGCCTTTTCCTCCACTGTTTTGTTTCTTTGGGGTTGATATGTGTAGTTTTCGGGGATGTGGTGGGTGCAGGGGGGCTTGCCTCCCTGCAAAGAAAATGTTCAATGTTCACTGAAGGTGGGTTTGGTTTATTTGTGTTTATTGAAACCACTTTCAATGAAATGACATGACTCCAGCAAAGTGCATGAGTCAAACTCATTTAAAAATGCATCAATGAAAGTGTGTGCATCGTGTCTATTGAAAGAGGGCTTTTGCAGTATTGAAACCCCCCTTGCAACCACCAGCACTCCCCTTATTAGATAGATAAGATAGATAGATAGATAAATAGATAGGCAGAATGATAGACGAGTTCATAATGACATAAATACAAGTTAAAGAGAAGCCCTCAATAAAGGTGAAAAAATAGTTCACACAAATTTAGTCTACAGTTTTCATATACATCCCTGTTTGGTTTTTGTTCTTGAGCATGATTACATGGTTGTAAAAGGGGGCAAGAATGTTTTAGCATGTCTACTTGAAAGTGCATATGGCTGGGCATCTGATGGTACCTGTGATTGCTTGCCTAAAAGCCTTCTTATGATCCTGTGTTGAAGGACCCAAACTTTCATTAGCAGATAAACAGCAGATAAATAAAGCATATTGGAATAATAGCTTGATGAACAAACTTTCACTATATGATAAGCAGAGTCACAATCTTATCAGCTTATAGATAAACCTAGATAACTGGATTCTCTCCCATTGTATCATGCATTGCCATTTTTGAGACTACTGGATGCTTTTGAATATGGTCTATTGGCTACACTTGTAATGGGCTATACATTTATTGCTTAGTATATACCTACAGGCATATGAATCTATGAACTGTAATCTCATAGTACAGACAACAAATGTAAAATCTTTCTTGGAGTTCTGATTTTTGGGCAGATTGGATTATGGAATTGGTGTCCCTGGTGTTACCATTTGGTGAATGATTGATTTCCCATTTGTAGCACTTGGGTAAAACTTCCTTACTTTACCATACTCCTTATGTCTGGAAATTCATTAACTTGTTTGGTGTTTTTTGTCATTGATGAAAAAAGTTAAGAGGTCACTGAAAACATATCCTTCTTTTTTTTCTTTTTATCTATTTGTTGACTGGGCAAAATACTGGATGCAGTTGCCTCTTTTCAGAGGTGACCTAGTAGCACTGTCATCTTGACTTGCTCAGACTCATGCAGTAGGCAATTGCAAGTGAAAGGAATCAAACTCTGTGCCCTGCACACAGGACGTATCTCATTAATAGTTAAGAGGTTTATTCATCTGAGCTAACAGCCAGACAGACTTCTAAAACTTATTATCCATCTGCGTCACTATGACACATATTGGCTTTATTTATATTTGATGTATTATTTTTCATATTTTTATTTATTGATTATAATGTATTAATTTTGTTTGCTGACTTTTTCAGTTAAATTGGATGATTGATACATTTCTATTGACGTTATGTTTTATTATTACAAGCCCTGTCTTAATCATTCTCTTACTAGTAGTCATTTTCTAGAAGTCTGTCCCTAAACTGCTGTTTTGGCTATTTTTCCTCTTTGCATATAAAGGCTATATCTGATATGGCTTGACATAGCCCATTAACATTTCTTTAACTAATGCTGAGTCAAATACATTTAAAATTCCTTTAGATTTTCTTCCTATATTAAAGATGCAAGAGCAGCTGCATCTTATTTTTTGTGTCCTATTTTATGCCACAACTTTCAGAAAGAATGAATACATCACAGAGTTACATATTCATATTAGAGCAAAAGTAACATAATCATTTATCTCTGTTTTTCTTAGTTTGTATATTTGCTAGTCTTACTCTGAATAAAATTGGTAGCTATGCTTTTGTTTTAAACTAAATATCTTGCACATGTTAAAGCTTGTCAAATGTTAATGGTCATTCTGATAATATAGGGATTTCCTCATATTCGTAAGTACACTGTGGCATTTTATTTATTACGTTCCACAATGTATTTATATTACTCTCATTCTTTCTTTTTACCACTTTAATAAAACACTCTGTATATTTTGTATTAAACCACAGCCCAAATAAACTTACTGTGTCACTCAGTGATGTCATCTGAAGGATAATGTGAAGTACATCCATAGACTTTAAAGGACACATCTGTGTACATGCGATGGGAAGCAGCCAAAGTCTATGGATTCACCTCATTTTCCCCTAAGTTTGTGTCACTGAGGTCAAAGTTTACTGTTTAACGTCAGTGGCACAATCTTGGAAAGAGTCATTTTTAAGAAAATGGTGGCAAGATAAAGCTTTGCATGAAATGTCTTTATCCCTGTATTGCATATGTATACAATTAATTAAACTGAAAGCATGCTGGAGATGCATTGGAATGCTTTGCTGTGCAAGAAAAAAGAAAGAAAGACCAACCTGGGGATTCAATAAATTCCGTAAAAGGCTTAGCATGAAGCCTACACAAAGTTTATGTGTTTGCATAGTGAACAGCAATGGTAATTACATATGCATTCTACACACTGCGCTTAAATGTAAAAAAAGCATAGTTTTGTGGCCAGCAACAGTGTGCCAGACAGGAAATTGTGTAAAGCAACACAGACACCAGCAAACATGTAAACCATTTTACCAACAGGCAATCTAGGTCTGTTGGATTGCACAGAATGCCACAATGATTACCAAAGTTTTTAATAAAGCAGTGTGTATAGTTCCAACACATTACATGGAAGTGTATACAGTGCAGAGTATTTTGGAAACCTGTTTTGGGCATACTGAATAAAAGTTGTGCAAATGATCAGCAAGGGTACATAGACTTATTATAAATAAATAGGGGAAGTGAGTGTGTACTGAAAAGGGAAATGCAGATGAATTGTAGGAATGAACAGAGCGTAAGAGGACAAGTGATACATTGTAATTTATAGCAGATGAGGGCATGTCATTGAAGACAGTTGTAGTATGAACATGATACAAGATGGACCTAACAGTTACAGTGTATTATGTGATTGACACACAGGGTGGCATATCAATGGAGGAGGGTCTTTGTGGTATAAATATCCTGACATGAACAATGGAGAGGACATATATCAGTGATGGTATATACAATAGGGGTTTGCTGCATATTGTGAAGCTATGCAAAATGAGTTGCCTCAATATGAATGTAATGCCAGCACGGGTCTCAACCAAGGGGGACACATAGAAACAGGCTAATGGACAACAGTAGACAGACTGCACAATCATGGACAATATCAGAATAACACCACCAGTAATCCCATGTCTCTGACATAACATATGTGATGGTGAATGGTCATAGATGGTTCTGCAAGAACACACTTGTACAACTATTATGATTTGTTAGCAATCTATGATGGGAATTAAGCACACATTTCTCAAACTTTAACATCTGCTGGAGGTGTTAGGAGGTGCACTGTTATACCTGTATTTGAGAATATGAGCAATCCTGGCTAGTTGACAGGTGCACATGGCATATATATGGCACAATTTGCACTGTCATGAATGTAACCATGCCATCAGTGTTGTCAACCAGCTACGTATTTACTATGTGCATTACAGGACCGCATCTCACACATGCATCTTGTATAACACCATGATGGGGGTTCTGCACCATCAACCAGTAATATTTATGCAACAAACAGAATGATGAGATGCCCTCCTTAAAAAACAAACTAAGTAATGTTTGCATTTATACTTTGGCTGAAGGCCAGTGGCGACAGGAGGGTGTTGTGTCAGTACATGTACAGGGTTCCCCCAGAAACTAGAATTGCAACTTCAGCACCCCAAACACATGCTCTATTACATATTTTGTCTGAGCGTGTGCCTCAGTATAGAATTCTTCAGTTGGGGTGTGTGTATTTCTGATGGGTGTCATCAGCCACAGTTCCAGTGCATAACCTGCATCCCTGAGTAAATGATCCTTTGGGATATCACCCCTAGAAAACATCTCATACAGTTGTGCCAGATATGCGAGATGTGGTAACTGCCTGTGTTGCCAGCACACACAGTCAGGATGATTCCCTTAGTGTTACACATGACCTGGCAGTTAATGGAGTAAAAGCCATTTCTATTTATGTATACTCTTCCATGTTCCCTAGGTGGTGCTTTGTTTTCTACATGTATACAGTTTATGGGATCCAGGACTTCAGGATAGTGTATAATACCTGCATAGTTCTGGCTTTGTCCTCAGGTGTATGAGGAAAATATATATAGTCACTGGCATGTTATAGCATAGCATTCAGGAATTAATGTAGGATCCTAGATGCTGATACCTATGACACCCCCACCGTGTCCTCTATTGGTCTCTGGAAGGTTCTTGTTGCTAATATTCTAAGTGCTACATATGCCTTGTTCTCCACAGGTATTTACTCCCCTTGGTTTGCCCTTGTTCTCAGTTGAGGATGAAAGAGGTTGCAGAGTTCCTGTAGAGTGCCTGTATCCACCATGTAGTGCTCTACAATTTTAAGCTCATGCAGATTGTGAAAAGTAAAATGGGTCTTATCACCCTTCTCCTTGTTGGCCGTGGTCTATTAGCAGCAGCAGCACCAGCATACAATTGGGCCTGCTGCACATACACATGAATAAGTGCAACAGCAGTCCCTAACATTCTTTCCAGGTACACTAGTTTCCATGGCTGTATTCCAATAGGTTTTGGAATTCGCAGGGATAACCAGCACCGAGTCTACATGGTTGCTTTATAACTTGTTGAATAATTCCTCTATCTTGGATTGGTTGATTACAGCATAAACAGCTGAATTGTATGCTAATCAGTATGCCATGATGTTAACCATATTTGAGCAAGTAGATCCGCTTACTGAATACAAAATGGTGTGCTATCGTGTACACAGCACAGTTTTAGCAGACTGTGGGCTTTATTGAATCTTCTCCTAAGACTACCACAACAGTGATAATCTCCCCTATGGCCCCTTAGCCTTCTTGCCTAATTCCATTCCCTCTGTTTTACCTGTCCTGGGTCTGCAAAATGGCCGACAATTGCTGCCATGTCTGTAACATGTCATGATCTTCTCTACTTTACAACTCTAAGATTTTTCTTCTTCTATGATCTTTCACCCTATCCTTCATCGACATTATTATACATCCAGTTGTTCATGATGGTTTCAGTTTACGTACCATCTCACCTATTAGCTACTCTGTGTAGTATTATCCATCTGAAATAAATGGAGAAGGCAATGTATTATCGGGGGAGAGCTCTTGGGCTGTACACCGTGACTGATGGGGAATAGCATATCTACAATGGTTTTGCTAACTGTAAAATAGTCAGTGAAGTCATTCCTTTTTTTTATAAATTTGTGATGACTACTTTTCAGTAACAGAGCCAGGTGTCATCAGTGTTAGCCATTTTAAGTAACCCAAAACATTCCAGATAATTCTGTCAAGCCTCAAGAGAAAAGAATGCTTCAGAAATGACAGTGTGGAGGTTGTAACCTCTTTTTTATTTTGGATTTACTTCTGGGGGATATGAACAAGACACATGTTAGCCTATGAGTAGCTGCCTTTGTGACGATTTGTAGTTGCATGATGCTAAATTCGGTTAGCCATGTAGTTGGATGATAATAAATTTGGTTAGCCATTTATTAATTCTGCTCGTTTACCCAAATATTTAGTTCCACCAATTTTGTTCATGCAGTCTTC
This sequence comes from Protopterus annectens, assembly GCF_019279795.1. Lineage (NCBI taxonomy): Eukaryota > Metazoa > Chordata > Ceratodontiformes > Protopteridae > Protopterus > Protopterus annectens. Next base: position 290,749,841 of record NC_056729.1, read on the forward strand.
AAACGCTATCAGTGTCCATTGAAGGTGTGTGCTTATTTAAATTCCGATAATTTGAAGCGAGTTCCCATTTTCTTGTTTGTTTCATCGCAATTCAACTTAAATAACTATATAGATAACTGAACTGCTTCACAATTGCTTACTACATAAAGGTCTCAAGTGTCTTGGAATGCTCATGTTGCCATCTTAAGTGTATACTGATGAGCATTGTCTTTACCCAGGTCACCTGGTCCTCTTGTAATTTGACAAGCTAATTTCTCAAATAGTAAACATTTTTTTAATCATGTCCCTTTAAAGGCAGAGTACATGATGTACTTTGATTTAGCCATTTGATTTTCGCAGTTTCTCGCTTGGTTTGTTTTGTAAAACAGGTATGTTGACACTCAGTCTGTACTTTGTCTTTGGTTACACAACAACTGTTTTCAGCTTCAACCTGAAACTCTTCACAGGCTTTTTTTTTTTGCTGAAAGAACTAGACACTATGAGATCATCTTCTAAATCACTGGACTGTTTAGGTTTTTCCCAAACAGACCATTCTTGGACAACATAACTGTAGATTTTAGAAGTGGTATTATTACCTGATTTGTTTAATTGTTTTGCAAAATATTCTCTTAATAATTTTGCAATAACTGGGACAAACAGTTCCATATCACAGGCCTATAACAAGAAGAATAAAAGGACTGGATCTAACTGACAATAAGTATAAAAGAAAAAGTACAAAAAGAGCTCTGTTGTATATTTCAGTTTTGCTGAGCAGTATAACTTACTTGCTGTATTCGTATGTTTTGTTTCAACTGTTTTTAATGAGTATTTGAATCAACTGCTAGAACATAACAGCAGGCTCAGGAATTGCTGAGAAAGGCAGTTACCTGTTCATTGTTTTCGACTATGTTTATGCAGTCTGTGACCTATGAATCAGCAATATTAACAATAATAGCATTGAACATAATAGCACAAACATCCAGCACAATGAGTAAGTGGAAGGGATAAAAGGTAAATGATTGTAGTACTGAAACACATCACTGTGGGCATGATACTGTTTTTCTTAATTGACAGCTTGCTTAGATTATCTGAATCCTCATTTGTCACTCTTATTGTATCTTATTTCTCCCATTCCTACATTGATAGGGCATTCTCTTTCACAAGCCTGCCATTCTGGAATTTTCTTTTCAGCTCAGTCTGTCAGCTAATCACCCTAGAAGCATTTGCCAAACACATTAGAATGCAATTGCAGTGAGATGTTCAATGCAGCTGTGTATGTGTGTTATCATCTAAATTAATCACTTCATCATCTGACAGCCCTGCTCACCAGTTTTGTAAGTCTGCATTTTGTAGAGATCGTAGTCAGTTTTTATTTTGATTTATAGCAATGTTAAGTTTTCTGAGCTATCTAAAACATTATTATGCTAGAACTTTAGCCATCTGAGCCACTCAGGAGCGTCCTTAGGTCAACTGATGCCCTAGGCAAAAGGGCTCTATGGCGCCCCCACCAAACCATCCGGTGCCCCCATCTTGGTCTACCCACACCAAAGAAATACTGGAAAAGCGCCCTTACTAGAGCTGCACCCTAGGTGGCCCCCTAGTTGGCCTATGCCTAAGGCTAGCTATGGAGCCACTATTATGTCAATCAAATACTGCTGTGTATCAACTGCTTGAATGTATTATTTTTTCTCTTGTGCTGGTTTAATATCTTTTATTTTTATTGTATCTGAGTTGAGACTGAAGAAAGGCAAAAGTGGCTCATTTGTCCTGCCTGTAAAAATAAATAAATAAATAAATAAATTTATATCAATGATAGAGCAACTTTCTATTTAAGCTCAACAAAACCCATTTAATAACATCCTCTGACATGGGGGGATAAACCGTATTTACTCATGAATGGGTGTTATCAAGCCACGGTGGTGCACCGGTAGCATTGTTGCCTCACAGCAAGAGGTTCTCCCGTTCGTTTCTCGGCTGGAGCACCTTCTGTGTGGAGTCTGCATGTCCTCCCTGTGGTGTTTGAAAGACATGTGTAGAATGGGCGTGCCTTCGTTGAAGGTCGGGCATTGAGCTGGCACCTCGGCACCCATAAATAAATCTACTGACAATCATTAGCGGACCGGAGTTCCGCTGTGGTGACCCCTAACTGGGAAAAGCTAAAAGAAGAACAACTCATGAATGGATGATATGGTTAGCTTAGACCTTTTTTCGTGTTCTGCATGTATACCCTTGTGTTATATAAATCGTGTAAAACCATCTGGTGTATGTAATCATTATACTTGAAAATACTGAAACATTGAGAAAACTTGGTTAAACCCCCCACTGCTATACTATGTATTTTATTTTTCAAAGAATATACATTTTTATTTTATTTATTTATTTACATTTGTTTACCAGGAAAGTTTAACTGGACACATCCTTTTTCAGCAGAGGCCCAGGGAGAAAAGCTCCAAGAGTAACAAATACATACGATAGAGTAACAAATACAGCCAAGTGAGAAACAAATACATACAAGACAGAGGTTTCAGACTCCATAAGTAGAGCAACAGTAATTTACATAGAAAAATGGTTGTTTACATTTAGTGGATATATCCAAATGATTATGTACAGTTAAAGTGAAACTACCATTTGTGGTAGATCATGGTAGTTCCATACATGTTCAAAAATGTGCTTAAGGTATTTTATGTCATTTTATATTCACATATTTGCATATTGCTCACTACACCAAGGACTCAAGTGTATTGGACTGCTTATGTTGCAATCTCGAAAAGGAAGATAGCCACCACTTTTTTTTTCATGTAACTTTACTTGATGGCATCATAAATATTCTCAGATATATTCCATAGATAATGAAATAAGAATGTGTCTGTTTTGGAGGATTATGTCAGATATCCAAGTCATATTTCACAATAAAAATAAAGCTTGTGATTCAGGTAGAATAGCCTCATCTCTATTTTAGATCTAGCTAAAGCTTTTGATGCTGTCTCCCACTCCCAAACTCTTATACCAGCTACCCCTACTTGGATTAACAGAAACTACCTTACAATGGTTCACCAGTTACCTCTACAGTAGATATCAATTGGTCAAATGGAATTCCAGTTTCTCTCCCTATCAGTTAGCACTGGGGTACCTCAAGGTTCAATTCTGGGTCTGCTCCTCTTTAACATTTTTATTAATCATCTTCATACCACCTACAAAGAAGCAGCCCTTCTTCAATATGCAGATGACTCTACTTTAATCTGTTCCCAACAATCTTACCCATCTTCAAAAGATGATGCAAGATACATTTAACTCCACTGAGCCTTGGCTCATCAACAACCATCTCCTATTAAATCCCAATAAAACCAAACTCCTGCTATTCTTATCAAAACAACTCCCCTGTGATTATTCTAACTTTACAATTACTTCTTCTAACACTACCATAATCAATGTTGTTTCACATAATAAGCTGTTAGGTGTAACAATAGACAACAATCTTAAGTTTGACCTGCGTATCAGTAACAACATAAAAAAGACAAATAAAAAAATATGCATGCTGTACACAGTTAAAAACTTCATCACCAACACCACAAAAGTAACCCTTGCCTCCACTTATCTCTTACCATCCCTTCTATACACCTCCTGTATCTTAACAAATCTTTGCTCTTCACTAAAAGCAAAACTTAGTCAATGCTATAACAAAATAGCTAAATTTGGTACTGGTCAGCCTCTCGATTCTCTCCACTGTTCTGCTCTCAAAACAAACTGGCTCGAACTACCTCACCTGCTGACTTTTAATCAACTAATCTTCGCACACAAAATACTATACAACTCCTCATTCTCACAAACAACCTCAACATTACTTGAACACTACAATCCATCTCACAACTTAAGCTCCTCTCACAAGCATCTACTATCTATTTACAAACCTCAAAGATCAAATGCTGCATTCACACTGTGTTGCAAAAATCTGGCATAGTATTCCAGAATCAATCAGGCTAATACCTCACTACTGTTCTTTCAAATCGCAACAAAAAGAGCATCTGTACAACAAATGGATCTGCCAATGCTCCATGCCAGCCTGGCACCCATTTCGAATTTTATATCTTGAACTTACTGTTGACCTGTTAACTTCCCCTCTGGGTTTTTATTTCTGAAAGTTATATTCTAGTAATTTCTCTAGACCCTTAACACTACCCCTCCTGCTTTCCTTTTTTCCTTGCTAGCCTTTATATCCATAAACCTCATCCATGAAGTATTCCTCCATTTTTCCTTTCTTACTGTACCTCTTCTCTTCCGGGACATCTTGACTGCATGTACTAAAAAATGCTTCAGCAAATTTGTATATAGTGTGTTATAACTTTAGTGTATATTTTTTTCATCCATTTTCTCATGTATCCATATACTTTACTTCTTTTTGTTGAGGCAATATTGCTATTATCAATATAAATTGTAATCTAACTTTTCTGTTTATTGTTTATTTTTCATGTGCCAATATTCTGTACTTTTTGTTGTGCTGAAATTCTCTGTAATCTATGTAAATTTCTAGTTTTGCTAATGTGCTTATGGAGCTTTTCTCCCCGGGTCTGATCTGAAAATGGGCACATACCCAGTCGGACTTTCCTAATAAACAAATATCAAATAAATAAATAAATACTCTAACTTATCTGAATACATTTTGCAGCTGTCACGTCAAATACTAGATTTATTCCATGTAAAAGTCAACGTGCTTACTAGCGCATTTTTGTTGGCAACCTGGATTTGATGTGTGGCTTAGATGGTGGGGGGATGGCTGGAAGAAAAAGGAATAACTATAGGCCAACTCACACACTGTGAAAGACATGTGATGGAGGCATCACTGTCACTGACACGACCCCTTCTAGGAATGGTTAGTGAATGCTAAAGGCAGACAACTGACCTAAGACTAAACCTCATTATGTTCACCACTTAGAGGAGTGTGCACGCTTACCATGAGATATGACAGCAGAGCTTGTGCTGAAGGAACAAGCATGGAATCAATTTACTTATTATATTTATTTATTATTATTTATTTGTTTTTTTGACCAGGAAAGTCCGACTGGGCATGACACATTTTCAGCAGAGGTAAAGGGAAAAAAGTTCCAGCAAAGTTATAATTATATAAAGTAAAAATACAGTTTGGAAGGAAAAAAACAAAAACAAAACAAAGCATACAGGACAATGGTTTGATAAGTTAAAACAGTACAATGTTAAAAGTTGATTTTTTTTTTTTTCAAATAATTTTTTATTTTTTTTTCAAATAAAAAAAACAGTACATACAGAATTGAAGAACAGTACAATCCTAAATAAAAACATGCAAGTTAAACCATGAACAAGTAATACCGTTAAAACACCATTTAAAAAAAAAAAAAAACACCAACCATGCTACCATATAAGTATAAAGACATAGCAATAAACTGTAAGTATGAGAGAAAAAAATATATATATGGCACCCCAAAGGGTATAATTAAGGGAATGACACATAAAATGAGGAGATAAGACATTAGTCACATAGAATTACATCTAATAGGCATTTCCATAGATTGGTGAAATAGACTTTCTTCCTAAGACCAAGAATAATGAGTTTTTATCTGATATATGTTTAACTGCCATCTCTTTAAAACCCTGCCAAGACATTTTTGTTCGATCTATCCAATTATTAGTGATGTAGAGTTTGATTAGAGAACAAAGAGTGATTAAAATGTGCAAGTGTAATTTGGGCATCTTAACTAGTGGAATATTTAATATGGTTGTTTCCCATGAGAGTGTGGAATTGTAGTAACCCATTTTTTTTAGTCGCACTTTGAGAGAGCACCATAATTTATAGGAATGGTTACAGTGCCATATGATATGAAAGAGATCGGCTCTCAGACAGGGGCAACATGTACAAGCAGGGGAATTGTTGGGATTAAATTTATTGAGTATTACAGGTGTATAGTATGAGTTGTTGTTCAACATCAATTGGGTATACAATAATTTTTTGAAGGGGGCAAGTTCTAGAGTGGTTTTTATGGCTAGTAGTTTTTGATCCTCTGTGATAGGTGGATTTGTATTGTCCCAGTAGGTGGAGAAAAGACAATTATTGTTGTAGAGTAATGGTTTTAGTAACTTGTAGGAGGAGGAGATGGTTTTAGTGGGGTTAGAAAGTGAAGAAATAATTTCAGATAGTTTTATCTATTTCCCGAGTATAAGATGGAATACATATAATTTGTGAGGATATGAGTTCTCTTAGTTGACGGAGAATGACTGTATATTTATTATTGGCCTTAAAAATTCCACGTAGTTCTGTAATCGATAGAGACTTATGTTTGAGAAGGTCCCACACTGTAAGGTCCATGATAAGGGGGAATTCAGAGAGATCAATCATATTGCTATTGATTTTAAGATTTGGATTAAGATGAAGAGGTTGTAGAAGGGGAAGAGTATTTTCGAGATTAATGTCTTTAATCATTTTTTGGAATAATCTAATTTTGTGCTTCAGTAAGGGGAGTAATTTGGAATTATTTAGAGAAAGATGGGAAAGAAATGGGATAGCTTTTGGGTTGATTTTGTTGGAGGTCACATGATGGTGCCAAATCTCAACCATGCAGGAACATGCACGTGTGATTTAGTATTCAAGTTTGAAATGGACCATAGTCTGTTTGAAGAGATGATCGTATAGTAGAGATGAAAGTTTGGAAGACCCACCCCTCCTTTCTCTTTGGGGAAAGTAAGTTTACAGTAAGAGATCCTGACTTTCTTGGGAAACCAGAGAAATTTTGCTATGTTTTTGTTGAATTTGGAGAATAGGTTGTTTGATATCATTATATTCGTAGCATTAAATTGATATAGAAGTCTCGGTAAGATATTCATTGTTACAATGGCTACTTTAGAAAGGAATGCTAATTTCAAGAGTTTCCACCTTTGTAAGTCTTGACAAATAAAAGCCCACGATTTTAGTAAATTATTTTGAAGCATAGAGGCTTGGTTGTGTTCAAAATTAATGCCGAGATATTTGATACTATATGAAATATGGAAGGAGGATTCAGGGAAAAAGAAGGATTTGTGAGCGTCAGGGTTAATTGGGAGGATATGTGATTTTTTCTTATTAATTTGGAGACTAGAAGCACAAGAAAAGTTATTAATTGCATTTATAATTTTGGGTAAGTCAGAGTTGGGATAGTGAAAGTATAGATTCAAATCATCAGCAAAAGCCGATAAAGCAACTTGTGTGTTTAATATTCTAGGGATCGTGTGGTGCGTATTCTGAACGATATAGAGGAAAAAAGGTTCAATAAATATATTAAAAAGGAAAGGAGAAAGTGGACAACCTTGCCTTGTTCCATTGGTAATCAGAATCGTATTAGATCTTTTTTTATTTATATATAAAGAGGTGTAAGAATTTGTATATAGAATTCTGATCATATCTGAATAGGGATATTGAAATGGGACAAGGTGGAGAATAGAAAGTCCCAGTTTACTCTGTCAAATGCTTTTGAGGCATCAAGAGTCAGGGCATATAACGGATTTTTATCTCTTTTAGTAAAGTGTATTAGAGAATCTAAAGTTAGAGTATTGTCCCATGTGTGTCTGTTGCACATAAATCCAGCTTGATCCTGTGATATTATATGTGGCATTATCTGTTTAAGTCTGTTAGCCAGGATAGCAGCAAATATTTTAATATCTACATTAATAAGCGAGATGGGTCTGTAACTGTGAGGATCTGTTTTGTTTTGATCATTTTTCAAAATTAAAATTGTTTTTGAGATATTCCAATGTAAGTCAGTAATTCCTTCTTTTATAATAAAGTTGAAAACCTTGAGAAGAATAGGGGCAAGTTTTAAACTAAAGGTTTTAAAAAAGTTGGTGGTAAAACCATCTGGGCCAGGAGATTTGCCTGCTTTGAGATTGCTAATGACATTTTGAATCTCTTGAATATTAAACGGGGCGGATAAGAGGGACGATTGATCTAGATTAAGAGAGGGAACTGTAACTGAGTTGAGAAAGGTTTCTATTTGGGTGTTTAAGGGATTATGTTCATTCTTACTATAAATATCAGAGTATAAATCATGAAATAATTGGATTATTTCAGAGTCTGGGTGTTTAAGGGATTATGTTCATTCTTACTATAAATATCAGAGTATAAATCATGAAATAATTGGATTATTTCAGAGTCTGATTTGTAGAGTTTCTCCTTATACTGGAGCATGGAAATTTTGGCAGCACCCTTATTATTCCTAAGTATTCTAGCAAGAGTTCTCGAGGGAATTTGCGCCCATTCAGAATATGTAGCAATGCATCTTTGTTCCTGAAGAGAGTAGTTATGAGAGTGTAAGTCCAGTAATTCTTTGCGTGTTGCTTTAATCAAATCCTCTAACTTTGGGTCAGGTTGTGTTCTCTGTTTTTTCTCTAGGGATGCTAGTGTTAGGAGCAGATCTGATTCATTTTTTTATTGAGTTTTTTAAAGAATGAGGCTTTACTGATCAGAAATCCTCTTAACTCTGCCTTACAGGCTGCCCATTGTATATCTGGTGCAATTTGGGAATTTTCAAAATTAGAATATAGGTCAGAAAGTGTACAATTAATTTTTTTTAAGTTCTCCTTGCTATTTAATAGATTATTATTAAGGGACCAGTTAGAAAAGGAAAATGAAGTGTGTGTGAAACTAATTTTAAAGGATATTCTAGCATGATCTGATAAAAATCTAGGTTCACTGGTGAAGGTATTGTTAAATTTAGAAAAAAAATTGGAGACTAGAAAAAAGTCAAGACGAGACCACGATTTATGGCAGTTGGAGTAGAAAGTGTATAAGTTGTCCTTAGTTAAGATATTACTAAATGCAATAGTGTCCATAAGGTAAAAGTCTGAAATAAGTTCTTCTAGAGCTACAGAGGCTTGAAAGTTACATGATAAAGAATTACTGGTGCGGTCTAAATTAGGATTGATTACCGCATTCCAATCTCCACCTATTATATATAGATAATTTTGGAACGAACTAAGGATATTATGGATTTCTAATATGAAGGTGTGTTGTTGGGAACAAGGTCCATAAAGATTCAGAAAAAGAACTGGTTTAGTTGTGTCAGGGAGAAAAGTAGTAAAATAGCACCACCTACCATGCTTATCTGATTTGATTTCATTTATAGTGCCCTGAAATTGTTTCTTGATTATAATGGCTACCCCCTTAGAGTTTGTGCTATCCCCATCTGCTATAATAGTTCTAATCCATTTTCTGTTGGCAACTTTCTCCCATCCCTCTTTTGACAAATGTGTTTCCTGTAGGAAGCAAATATTGGCCTGAGATTTGAAAATAAGATGAAGTAATAGATTTTTTTTTGCAGCATTTTGTAAGCCTTTAACATTCCAACTATCAATGGTCCAGGTCATGGATACAGAAAGTCAAATGAGAATAGCGAAGCATTATAGAGTTCTGTGATTGTTAAAGAATCAGAGTGGGACAATGGGTGCTGTGAGTATATTGCCAAGGAGTTAAATAGGGTGAGATGAGTATATATCCGCAAAAGTACTGTCTTTACACAGAATTTAAACATAACTGTAAAGGTAGCCAAATACTTCTTCTTACTATCCCCAGTGCCTAACCACCTAAACCCCTTGAAAGAAGAAGAATAAAAACACACATACCAAAACCAAAACCAAAACCAGGACGATATTATACATATGTACAGACTACTGTTATTCCAACAAAGCGTCAACCTAAAGAGCCAACAGCACACACATGAGCATCCCAGTAACTATATGTTAATGAACATAATATGAGTAAGCAATAGGAAGTCCTAGATTGATATTAACTCAAACAGATGACTTAAGCACTATATATTATAACCGAGTTGTACTTAGATTCTAGGATAACAAAAACATAAGATGTAGACCAAAACCCTTTATAGAGCACTAAACTGTTATTTAATTGAACAACGAGAATATAACAATCCTGAATGATTCTGCATCTTGATAGAAAAAAAAATAGTATCCATGTGTAGAGCAGTTCTCTACTTGTGTTAGGATTATGTGGCAAAAAAAAGAGTAATGAAGCTCATTAAAGACCAAGTACATCTAATTAACAAGTCTGTAATAGAGCACTGAGGGCAACGTCAGAGGATCAGAATATAACTAAAAAAAAAAAAAAAAAACAGTCTTCAGTCTCATTGCAAGTGAAATTCCAAAGCTCAAAGCCAATTATAAATAAGCAACTGGTTAGAATTGGCTTAATATGTAAACTAAAACTGTGTAAGACGAAACGCTCTACTAACATAGTTAAAGAAAACAAATACACTTCTATGTACACTTGAGGACCACATCACAGAACACTAACAACAGCCCATGAAGTACACAGTATGTGAACCAATAGTGACGCAGCGCAAGGGTCTGAAGTATGTATAAGACAAGCATCATCTTCATGCATAATTAAAGCATATATTAACCAAAACATTATATATATATATATATATATATATATATATATATATATATATATATATATACAAAATATTGCTCTTCTATCAGATCCTCAGCCTAGAGCATTACCCTTAGAAACAAAGAGCAACCATAGTTTGATAATATCATGAAAATTGTGAGATGTGACTGTAACAAGTAGGAAAAAAAACAGTAGAGGTAATTTCACACGTCTGTTTGTGTGAATAAGCTATAAGGAGTCCAAGTTTCTAACATTTGAATACTATTCAGATCTTACTTATAATAATAGACTAAATATATTCTAGATATAAGTTTCACCATTCTCTATAATCCTAATCTAGCTAAGTGCTAAAAACTACCATTGACTATCAACTTTATTCACCTAGCATTCAAACAAACAGATTTCTTGCTTTCCAAGAATAAAGGGAGCAGTTGAAAAACACAGATTTGTTAGCAGCTACACCCACGAGTGAAGCCTGATACATATCTAGCTACATGAGAATATACGTTTCCAATATTAATAATTTACCACCATAGGTAATAATAAAGGTTCAGCAACAGCAAACATATTATCTTTAACTTGAAGGTTCAACAGCACAGTTTAAGAGTCTAGCGACTGGGACACGAAAAGCATAAGTGTCTAGCGACTGGGAAATAAAGAACAACTGCATTGTGTCTTTAGAAGTCATAAGATTAATATTAACATTAATAGCAGATTGCCAGCACCATATTCTGTTCTGTACATTCTTCCAAGAAGATCCGACACCAGAAGCACCACGTTTCTTGATCGCTCGAGTTTGCAGTAGACCAAAAGGTAAAGTTGAAGTGTTTGGCTGCAAAGTGTACAAGAGCGCATTGCGTGAACTCCAGGAAGCGTTACGAAGTAATATGTCCCAGTAGCAAACAGCTATCAGCAGGACTGTTCCTGTCATATAAGAAAAAAATCAAATAAACGAGCATTAACTATAATAAGGAGATCTTAGATAGAAAAAATTATGGCACCATAAAGCGAGCAAGTCGCTAAAGCATATCAGGAGATTGGACTAGCAGAATTAAACAACAGGTAAGCTCAGCAAGATATATCAAACTCCGTAATAAGCAAATACACATGCTTGTAATTTTCAAACTGGAGATTTGTTAAAAGCCTTGATAAAGGCTGATTTTGCCTCTGCTTGTGTGGTAGCAGTGTACTTAATTTCTTTGTTAAAGAAAATTAATGTATTGGGATAGCGCATTTGAAACTTTATATTTTTTTGAATGAGATCCGAACAAAACTGAACCAATTTACGTCTGTTTTCTTTGATGGCCAGAGGAAAATCTTGAGAGAAAGTAATTTTGTGATTTTTCCACATGAATGGATTGTGTTTTCTTGCAGAAGATAAAATCTGTTGTGTAATTTGGTAATCAAGCAATTTAGTATATACTTGACGGGGAATTTGTGTGTCTTGGCGCTTATGTAATGCACGGTGAGCTCTTTCGATAATTATTTCAGGTTTGTCACCATCTAATTGTAAAAGAGCTTCAAATATCTGTCTTGTAATGATAAGTAAGCCTTGATTGTCATAGTTCTCAGGGAGACCTCTTATCAGAATATTGTTTCTCCGACTTCTTGCTTCTAGATCAGTTAATTTCAGTTGTAATTCTTTTATGGCATCTGATTTGGTAGATAACTCGTCAGAAAGAGATTGTATTAGAAGATCATTTGACTGTGTTTTTTGTTCAAGTGCGTCCACTCTTACAACAATTTGACTAATAGACTTTGCTAGAGTTGAAAGTTGTTCCGAGAAGTTTTGTATAGCTGAGTGTATGGGAAGTAAGGCCTGTTTTAGTTCCTCCATGTGGAAACTAGTATCATCATTAGAACTGATATTGCTTTTGCTAGATTCATTCTGCTGTTTGTTAGTTTTTTGTCTTTTTGAAATATTTTCCTTTTCTGGCGAAAAAATTGCAGAAGATTTGGCTTTTATTGTTTGTGTTTCCATAATAACAGGATCACTTGAAGGTTTCAGTTGCCTGGCCATGTGGTCTTCGGATTGGTGAAGCTGTAGTCCGGCCTTGTCAGTCTCTGTGAGTATTTTGCTTTGAAGAGAAATATAGGTTTTATGTCTTAATTTGAGCTTTTTTATAGATCAGAAGTGCTGAATTGTCCAAAAAATCCAACAATGTAGAATTAGTCCTTGTTTCTAGGAACTTCTCGTAGCTTTAGAAAGAAATAAAACTTATTAAATATAAATTGAAGTAAGGAGCTCTGTGTAGATGCAGTTCACTAGCCGACCACCATTTTGGAATCCCAAAAAAAGTTGATTTTTTTAACATCTGTTATGGCGTGAGACTAGTGAGAATATGATTTTTATGTATAAAGAAGTTTTAGAGATGGGTATACTTAGGATTATTAAATGAGAAACTGTTTTCAGTTAAGACCATGTAGCTCTTCTTGGGTCACTGGACAGAGAGAAATAAGCAAGTAAGAGGTGCAGAGAGGAAGGATATGATAGATTAACTTGGAGCAAGAACATAGTCAAGTGTCATGTAGATATTGCTTAAGTTAAATTTTGAATTGGGCATTTTTCTTTTGCTGTTTTAGGTGAAATGGACTGGAATTCCAGATTTTTGAAACGTAGTGAGAGTGGAGGGATTCTTAGCATTATTGTCAGGTTTAGAGATGGTTAGATAGGAATTGGTAATAAACACAAGTCCCTGATAGGGGAGTATTGTTGTAGGGCATTTTGTAATGCAAGGCATTTTTCTACTAAATGGATGAAGTTATAGGCAGTGTGCAGTCAAGTGTACGTTAGGTAATTGGGGATTTCTAGCCAATTTATTGCTTTAAGAAGTAAACCGTGATGTGTTCTATAGGGAGCATTGGTAACAAATCTGTTGTAACAGATATCTAATTTTAATTTAGGGGTGGCATTTAGCTTTGTTAAAACTAGTGACACATAATAGATTGAAGGAAGCAAGTAGGTTGAAGCCAAAGCATTATGGGCTGTATTTGCGAGAATATGTTTAGTTTTATATTGTTAGCCAAGTTTTGGATGTGTTTTCTTTATAACCTGAAGAAGATAATGATCAGATCTGAAGTTGGCATCATTTATTACACCCAAGAGTTTAGTTTGGATTATTGTTTCGATTTTACTGTATTGTTTGTGATTCAGAAGTAAGTGAGCATTGGCAAGCCAAGATTCAGTAGATGTGAAGGTGTCTTGGGTGATTAGCTGTAGTTTTATAAGGTTGGGGCAAATCAGATTAAGGTAGAATCATCTGTACATTGTAATATGGTGGCAGGTTGCAAGGCAGAATGAAGATTATTTATAAAGATGTCATATAAGATAGTGTCAAGGACTGAGCCTTGTGGGACACTAACAGAGACAGGGTCTTTTTTCTTTGTAATTGCTTGGTGTCTGTGGGATAGGTAATTGGAATCAGGGGAGAGAAGAGTGGGTGAGGTCAAGTGAGGAGAGTTCAGTGAGGAGCTTTTGTTGAGATACTGTATCAAAAGCTTTGCAGAGATCTAGAGAAAGAAAACAGACCAGGTTACCTTCATTCCTACTGTGGTTGATGATGCTGGTGAAATTTAGGAGAGTGGTTACAGCGCAGAGATGTTGAAATCCAGGTTTGGTTTTGGAGGGAAGGTTTTTGCTAGTGAGAGCTTCACAAGCTGTATTTGGAAGCATTTTTAATGGATTTTAGAGAAGGGTAACACAATAGTGGTGTGTCAGTAACTGATACAATTTGATCTATCTCCATTGTGTAAAGGGTTGATAAGGAGCTTTTCAGATGGGTGGAACAGTTTTCTGTATTAGAGTAGTTAATGAGGATGGATATAGTATGCAAGTACAGCTGCTGGATTTTTGAAGTTTCTACTGGTAAACTGTCAGCAGCTAATGTGGCTGGTTTTAGTTTTTGTAGGTACTTTTTAATGGGTGAGGTGGGAACCGAGTAAATGTTCAGAGTAGGGGAGTGGTTTTGTTGCACTTCAGGGATATGGTGAGAGGAGGAGGGATTATCTTCGAGAAATGACAAGCCTGGCTGTATAAAGTGCTGGCTAAAATGGCAAGCTATGGAGTCAGTGTTGTTGTCTGTGGTAGAAGAGGGTGTTGACATTTTACCTGGATGATTAGCTTCTTTGTTGTTGACCAGAATAGTTTAGGGCTCTGTGCATGTTTGTGTAGGAGGCTGTTGTAAAAGGTTTGCCTGTGTAATTGAAAATGTTTTTTTTTTGCTTTTGTTCCTAAGTTGTCTGATGCTTTAGAAGTTATTCTGGGTTTTGTTTTTTGTGCCATTCTTTTCGGGCTTTGTCTATCTGTAGCATAAGATGATTAGTCTGTGTTGACAACTGTAGTTAGTTTGATAATTATGGATTAACAATGTGTGACTAAGATGTTCTCACATGACTGCTTACTATGTGCATTCCATGGACCTAGTATGTTGCAGTATCTGTAAACCAGGTGTTGGTAATCTACGTGTGTTAAGACTGCCTGCAGCAGAAGACACACATATGGGGTGGCCCTACTACTGTGGCAGCTCCAAGCCACCCATCTGTATTAAAGCACAAATGACATAGAGGTCTAAAAGTTGATGCATGCAGTGTTTCTGACAGTGCACTATACATGACAGTTCTGTATCTACCTGTGATAATACCTGCTGGAGCCACATCAAGATGGCCTACAACATTTCTTACATATTAACCTGCGAGTTGTTGATGTGAGTTAGAATTTATGTGAGTTAGAATTTGCAAGGTGTAACATCAGCTGTGTGCAGTGGACAATAAATAGATCCTTATGACATGGAACAATATGGATGCTGTACTCTATACATATGTGTATTATATGCCATGTGCCTTGTCCACTGCAGACTGGGTGCTGATACATAAGAAATAGTGCTGATAAAATCAACAAAGTATCGGACCATTACATGGTGTCATTCCAATTACTATAATCATTTTTTTTCTAACAGCATAGTTCACTCCATTAGCTCACAACATAAGGAGATAATGTGCCAGTATCCATGACCATTATGATAATAACCCCTCTAGTACCTCCTTCACTCTGGCTATATTTATTATCAGACTTCCTTTACTCTGGCTATATTTATCATTAAACCTTTTACTGATATTTTTAAAATTATAATACTAATACATTGCACATGCACATTTGTATCAGTGATTAGTTCTGCTGTTATGCCACAGCTATTTCTGTAAATATCAAGTAGCAGCAATTAAACTGGTATATTCATACATGATAACATGCAATCATTTTATCCCTGGTTTTGAGGCTTATGCAACATACAGTGGATATAAAAAGTGCACACACCCCTGTTAAAATGCCGGGTTTTGTGATATAAAAAAGAGACCACAATAAATCATTTCAAAACTTTTCCCACCTCTAATGTGACCTATAACTTGTACAATTCAATTGAAAAACAAACAAATCTGTTAGGGGAAAAAATATAAAAAATAAAAAACGTACAATAAGCTGGTTGCATAAGTGTGCACACCCTTAAACTAATACATCGTTGAACCACCTTTTGATTTAATTACAGCATTCAGTCTTCTTGGGTACACACCTGCCATCAAGTAAAGAGACTCTAATCAACCCCAAATAAAGTCCAGCTGTCCTAGTAGGATTTTCCTGACATTTACTCAGTTGCCTGCTACAGCAAAAGCTATGGTTTGCAGAGAGCTTACAAAGCATCAAAGGGATCTTATTGTTGAAAGGCATCAGTCAGGAGAAGGGTACAAAACAATTTCCACAGCATTGCATATACCACGGAACACAGTGAAGACAGTCATCAAAAAGTGGAGAAAATATTGAACAACAGTGATGTTAAAAAGAACTGGACATCCCCCCAAAATTGATGAAAAGACAAGACAAAAGCTTGTCAGGGAGGCTGCCAAGAGATATACAGCAACACTGAAGGAGCTGCAGGAATGTCTGGCAAGTACTGGTTGTGTACTACATGTGACAACAATCTCTCATATTCTCCATATGTCTGGCCTATGGGGTAGGGTTGCAAGATGGAAGCCTTTTCTTACACAGAAAAACATCCAGGCACTGCTAAAATTTACAAAACAATACATCAAGTCTCCTAAAAGTATGTGGGAAAATGTGTTATGATCTGATGAGACCAGGTTTGAACTTTTTGGCCATAATTCCAAAAGGTACATTTGGCACAAAAACAGAACTTTGTATCACCAAAAGAACACCATCCCAATGGTGAAGCATGGTGGTGGCAGTAGCATGCTTTGGGTTGGTTTTCTTCAGCTGGAACTGGGGCTTTAGTCAAGGTGGAGGGAATTATGAACAGTTACAAATACCAGTCACTTTTGGCCCAAAACTTTCAGGCATCTGCTAGAAAGCTGAAGATGAAGAGGAATTTCACCTTTCAACATGACAATGACCCCAAGCATATATCCAAATCAACAAAAGAATGGCTTCACCAGAAGAAAATTATAGTTTTAGAATAGCCCAGCCGAGCCCAGACTTTAATTCAATAGAAACTATTGGGTGACCTGAAGAGGGCTGTGCACAAGAGATGCCCTTGCAATCTGACAGATTTGGAGCACTTTTGCAAGGAAGAGTGGACAAACATTGTCAAGTCAAGATGTGCCATGCTGACAGACTCCTACCCAAGAAGACTGAATGTTGTAATTAAATCAAAAGGTGCTTCAACAAAGAATTAGTTTAAGGGTATGCATACTTATGCTACCAGCTTATTGTATGTTTTTTATTTGTTATATTTTTTTCACCTAACAGATTTGTTTTTTCAATTGAATTGTATAGGTTATAGGACACATTAAATGTGGTATTTATACATCTATGGAAGTTTAGCTAGGGCATTGGGGAACATACCCTACTCTTTTGGATAGGTGCCATGGGATCTTTTTCATCCATCTGAACTATCACCAACTTGTGCAACAGGGACCTTGGTTTAACATCTCATTCTAAGGATCACTCACTCAGGTGTGCAGCATCCTCCTTAAGCTGCATTGCATTGCCAGTGATCGATCATCCTGGTGTGGGAATGTAGCCCTCAGCCTTCTGCTCAAAGGTGATTGTGGTACTTGTTGCACCACTAACTTTTATTCCTTTTTTTTAATTTTTGGGTCCCCCTTGGAACATCACCCGACTGGGATGGCCTCCAGTTTGGGGGGGGGGTCAGTATATGTCTTAACCACTCCATGCCCCACCCCCTCTGCTTGTTTATTATGTCTGACAGCAACTCCCTTCTTTGGACCACATCTGCTCTAAGGGAGCATCTTCGATGCACAACCTTCTACCTGGTATGGGCACATCCAGCCCTCCCTGCCGCTCCTATCAATAACCTGAGTCACTAATTGAACCCTGGTTGACTGGGCTGTAGTCAGGGCTTTATCCCTTTATATCACTTCAGCAGCCACTAACTATTATTCTTTGTATTAACGTATGAAACTGGATAGTTTTTGTGTGGAGCTTGGAGGTCTTGGCTGAAAAGTTTATTTTTTCCTAGGCAGATTTTTCCAGTCAACAAATCAAAATAAATAAAAGTAAAATAAATATACATTTTTCAACATTTCCCTAACACTGCCTTTTAAAATAAATACATTTACAAAACCTGTAACTATCCTACAGTTAATTCTTCATATCATGACTACTATCTGAGTGCTTCACCCACAATAAAATTAAAATTCTCCTGATACCATCAGTACTATGTGACTTCAGTACTCATAAAATATAACTACCCCCACTTGTATAATATGTGTTGCCAATCCATTGAACTTTATATTTGCTTACCTTTGTTTACCCATTTTTTTGGTTTGGTTATTTATTTAGTTGTTAGTGGGGCAGCTTGGCCGGTTTGTGGATGATTACTGGGTGCAATCAAGGACAATTGCAGACATGCAATAATGCATTCTGAAAACATATATATCTATATAATGTCATTCTTTAATACATACTGGTTGTAGAATACTTTCCTGAACAGGTGAGAATGCAAAATAGTAGATGTTTAAAGTTAATCTAAACACAATATATATATGTATCTATACACATCTATATTCATGTATATATATATATATATATATATATATATATATATATATATATGTGTGTGTGTGTGTGTGTGTGTGTTTATATTTATATCTATATCTATGCAAAAGCAAAACTAATGTATTTTATTAAGTGGTAAACTTTAAGCTGTCACACCAAAATTCTTCTGGACTCGATGTGCAGGTGTTATTTGATAAATTGAACTTCCTGTACAAGACCAATGACAGATGTCAGATGGTTTTGCAAGTTAGGCAACCCACCACCCTTCTGAACTTATAGTACCCATCACCACTAAAGTAGTCACTCCAGAAGATCTCACTTTCATATATACTTAGTGCTGTGAACTAAATGAAATTCCATGCTAAGATTCATCTCTCACCTATTGACAAGGCTTTCTGTGGCAGAATTTCTAGGATACACCTACATTCTTTACTTTAAGGGCCTAGAGACAAATGCAAATACTGACTAATACCACAGTGGCTTACAGGTTTTCTTCTGCAGCAGGGCAGCAAAACATTATTGATTTCAACAACTGTCTTAGCTTCTGTCATTCCAAGCAGGTACAATATATATATATATATATATATATATATATATATATATATATATATATATATATATATATATATATATATATATATATATATGTATGTATATACCCTGAGAGGATATAGTAGATAGTCATAGACTGATATGTTCACAGATGATTACCTCAGGGGCACTTTAAAAGCCTAGCCATGCTTCCCAAATGTATCTGTCAAGTTTTGATAACCTAGGGATATTTTGAAGGGTATATATAGGCTTGGGCATGGACATGGGTGGTCAAACAGCCCCAGCTGCTTTGCCAGGGATGGCCTACACCTATTCCCCCAGGCTTTTGTATATTGGATAAAAACTTGTCCGCCCCTGTAGTGCCTTTTTTTTGGAAATGTCAGTCTTCCAAAGGAAATGTCAGTCTTCCAAAGCTTCCAACATAAAAAGTAGAATATGGATAACATAAAGGTATTACTGTTCAGTGCTAGGAGCCTTAACAAAAGCACCCCCACTTGCAAGCATTCTTTCTCTTGGAAACTATTGACATATGCAACATTACTAGGACCTCATTCAAGATTAATTAGAGCACTCCATCAGTGCAGGCTTCGATGCCTACCACATGTTCAGGACCACCACATTAGATGATGGCATGAAAGGCAGCATTGTATCCATATTGTTAAAAAACATTTCACCTCCAGACTTTTATTTTATTATTTTATTTTTCATTTGTTTACCAGGAAAGTCCAAATGGGTCTTAGCAGACCCATTTTCAGTGGAGACCTGGGGAGAAAAGCTCTACAGATACAAACATAGTAGTAACTAAGTGTCAGTTACAGACATATAATGACTATCAGATTGCAGAATATTACAGGATAGTCATTGCACACAACACTTTTGACACTTAAGAATGGTAGTAACATAAAAATCTACATTCAGTTTCCTTAGGTGAATACAATCTATAGTTGGAGAACATGAGGTTGTGTTTGAATTAAGATATGAAAGCAGGAGAGAGCAGGAGTGGGAAGGTAGTAGACAGGCAGCAAATTGTAAAGTTTAAACTTTTTAGGCAAGATCATCATCATCATCTCACTTTTTTCCCACTTTCTACACAGGGTTGGGGTGCTCTGTCAACTGTTGCCATCTCTCTCTATTCATTGCCACTCTCTTGCATTCTTCAAAACTCATTTCTGACTGTTGCAAGTCATCTCTCACACAATCCATCCACCTCTTTGCTTGACACTCTTGTTTCTTCTTGCCCTCTTCCTGTGTGTCCCAAATCTTCTTCACCAGATTGTCTTGTGCTTTCCTGTTCATTTGCCGGAATCACTGTAATCTATTCCAGTGGCAGCTGGTGACTTCAAATCAAAGGGGGGCTGCAGGAGACAGCTGCATGGGTGAGGTCAATGGGAATGGATGTGGCCAACTAGAAAGGGGAGGGGCTATGCTCAAAACTACAAAAATTGTAACTTTAATTAAATACGCTGCCCTGGGTGCCAAACCATAATTATTAGAGTCCAATCAAGACAAAATGAAGTGTAGAAGAAAAATATATTTCAATGCATTGGCTACATGACAGCTTACTTAATATCTAGATGGAAACAAAAAGGATGTGAGGCATGAAAAAATAAATTGCTTTTTTAAATACATTACTGGAATGCCAGTCAAAATCAAGTATAAGAAAAACAAGCAGCACTCAACTCAAACCACTTCTCCTTGCACTACAGTTCTAATTATAATTTATATTCGGGTTTATTAAAGTAGCAAGTAACATGCTGAAAGTAGCAATCTCTGTGATACCCTTGTAAAAATGTTTCTTATCCAAAAAAGATCTGCTGCCTGACAACAACTATCTACTTGTTGTTTCATGGGGAAAACGTGATCAAAGTAAAAAAATGAAAAGTAAACAAGAAACAAGCTAAACATATATGGCTTAAAGGATTACTGCACAGGTTATGGACTACACACGATAAGAGTGGCATTCTGTTTAGTTTGCAGGTAAAGCCTGCAAAGATGACTCCAAGTCTCCAACAAATGTAATGAGCTTCTTAAAATAATGTAATCCTGTCCTTTATTACAAATACTGTCATATGCATTTTAATACCCAAGGCTTATACGTTATCTAGTTATGTAAGTAAGTATTATGTAAGTCTGCATGACAACAACAGAAAGGCTTTCAATGTTGGCAGTTCTTTAACAGTATGCTTATTAAAACTTACTTGCATCTTACAATCTCAGACAAGCTTACCTGATGGCCATTAAAGCATTTCTACTTAAACACAGAGCAACAGGCACTTTCTGAATAATAATAAGCCTAAATCAACAGTATAAAAATATGACAGAAACCAGAACATTCTGCAAAATCAAGGACAGATGAAAAACCACTGTAGTACTTGTGCTTACCTTGGATGGTGGGGAGGGGGGTACTCTGCACATTTACACTGCATAACTGCTCCTTGCCTTGCTTGGACACATCCAGAATCACTACATGGGGGAGTGGGCTGCAACATGTATGTCACAATTTGAAATGTCTCTGGCTGACTGTGATGGCCCTGACATATTTGTCATACCTCTCAGCCTCAGAGTAAGAAATCTGGACAAAGCCATACATAGAAGTGGGACAAAGGCCCAAAAATAAGGACAGTTTTTAAATATTGCTCTTATAAACTTAGAAAGATAATAGAATAGTAGGTCTTTCATTAGTATGAATTTTCTGAAGGGTATGAAATCTGAAACTGAAATGTCTGTCATTATTTTCTAACTTCAGTCTTTAATGATTTGCCACTAATTTGCCAAAAAAACACAATTTTATGAAAAATGGATAAAAAATGTGATGCAAAAATATAAAACAGTCTCACAATACAGCTGGGAACCCATCAAAGAAGGGACACTTTTTAATATTAGTACTGCTAACTTGAGCAGCTGACAAAATAAAAATCTACATGCATTTCTGAAATAAAAGTAATCTATAACTCCGATTATTACAGTTACTTATTAACGGTAAACCATCCATGTTTTCTTCCAAAATTGCCATTTTGCAGAGGGATTATTGGGGGAAGAGCAACATTTTGAGCCAAAATTGGGGACAGTTGAGAAGTTTGGATATGCCTAATTCTATAAAGCAATTTATTTGCACGTACCTCTCAACCTGTTAATGCAGGAAATCTATGTCACTCTTGTGCTGTGATATAATTTATATAGATTTAACGTCAACATTTGACAGGGTCATACACAAAACACTGAACAATAAATTAGAACAACTAGATATGGATGTACTCTTGATAAGATGGAGAGCTGCATGGCTTACAAATAACACATGGCAAGCATCATACAGCAACTGAACAGGTGAAATTTAAGGTTACAGTCAGGGTGTCCCACTGGGCTCTGTCCTGGGCTCATACTTATTTAGATTTTATCTTTCAGATCTATCTTTTTCATCTGAGGTGTTCTACAGTCTGTATGCAGTTAACCTGAAACTGAGTAAACTAATTACTTATAAGACAGATAGGGCATGTCCGCAAAAGAACTCGACTAAATTGACCATTTATGCACAGGAAAACAATATGCTGATAAATACATCAAAAACTAAGCATATGAGATTTGGAAGACATAAATTTGAAAGGGGGATATTTAAAAGAGCACACAGTGATTGAAACTGTAGATTCCTTTAAGGGCCTGGTTATATGGGTAGATCCATCTCTGGGTTTTTCTAATCATATCAACCATTTGGTTAATGATAGTTATAGAACTATAGGTTGTCATACCTCTCAACCTGGAAATATCAAAAATCTGGACAAAGGCCCATGAAAAATAGATGCAAATCTGTACGCTGATTAAAATAAAATTTGCATACATAATTATGTAACTCCACCCAGTCCAATGGAATTGTGGGATATCAACTTTCAAATGCAAACTGAAGAACAGACAATCAAAAATATGGCTCCATAGACCCAGACCCTGTAGTAAATGGTAACCGTTTTCTTTTAAATGTGTAGCAATGATGTTCATTGGGAAGGGAGAAGATTAAAAACCTTAGGATTTTATTTTTGGTGACTTGCAGTATGTGGGTTTTATGGTAAAAGTAGTGCATTTAATGGTAGACAGTTTTCTAATCTTAGCAAAAGAATATTATAGTTTGCTAGGACCTCCAAAAGTCATTCTTCATGGCCTTCTGATCAGTGGCGTAGCTACAGTTTGTGCCACCCAGGGCTGTCTTTGAGTTGGCTGTCCTTCCCCTCTCACAAAATCATGGTCAAATGGTACCTCCTCATATACTGCCCACCCCCTGCAGCCATTCCAATGTCCCATTACTTGGCTATTTTGCCCCTTTTACCATAAACACTGTAATGTGCATACTGCTTTAGTTCTACAATGATTGGGATTTCATTTAAAGGTTTTATTTTATATTTTATAGTACACACACTAACAGACATCTGCTAAACAAAGCAATGCAGTCTCACAATGAAAATAGACTTAGCATTAAAACTTCTCTGCCCTTGAAACTCACATTCATTGAAACATCATTGAAACCCACTTTCAAAGAAAATACATCTGGCCAGTGGCAGATAATGATTAACGTTGGGGTGTTTTCAAATCATAGGCCCCTTGCACATAAAACATACATGTGTTCTTTGATACACCTTCCTGATTGTATTAAATTATATTCCTAATATAATATGCTACAGTTGTTAGAGGGTGTTTTCAATTTATTGTTTTGAACATTTTATATAATATGCTACAGTTGTTAGAGGGTGTTTTAAATTTATTGTTTTGAACATTTTTCCAGTAAACAATGAAACAAAATGCATGCACCAATAATGATAAAACTGCCAAATTCAGAACATTTTCATCATAAAAGTCTACTTAAACTTCTAAAATCCACCAGTGTCAGTAAATATGCACAGAAGTAAAAGTCATCTAAATAATTCCACATTAAAGAGATCTGTAACTAATGACGAGGTTGCTGCTAGCAAACAACTTTATATTTCATTGTTTCATCTACAAATAAAAGTGCCTGTTGCCCCTGAGAAATAAATTGCCTATGTTACATTAAAAAATAAGCTAGTAATATTGCAAAAGGGAATGGATGGCAAACTGATAACAGGTTCATAGTTACTAGTTATCGCCGGCAAAGAGGACATTCTCAGGACTGCAGCATCCGCCCCCTTTAAAATTACAACACAGTACAGTATCAGCAATGCATCTACATGCTGTGGGAGTAGAACCCACAGCCTTCTACATCAAAAGCACATATTCAACCTGTTATGCTATTAACAACACAAGCAGACTCAGCATAAGCAGCACTAAACTTCTCTCCCCCTGAAGCTTTCAGCTCCTTGTAAAATCCACTCAACACAACTGTTATCTCTCAACTTTGCAGCACAGGAAATCTGAAAAAAGCCAAAATGTATTGCTGGGGACAAAAGCCCAAAAACCAGGTACACATTTTAAACATTGCTTGTATACTTTTAGAAAGTTGCTAGAATAAAATGTGTTACCACCATGTGTTTCACTGCCAAGTCTTGAACCAAGGACCTGTGCACTACAGTCAGAACAACATACCACTATGCCAAATAAGCTGCTTCCTGAAAGATAGGAAGACAAACTTAAATGGCTATCATTTAGTGTATTCAGTTCTCAGCATACCTCTCAACCTCTTAGCACAAAACACCTGGAAAAAGCCAATAATGGGGGAATACAGCCCCAAAAATAGAGACAAATTTCAAATAATGATCTTCTAAACATGGAAAATTGCTAGAATAAAGGGTTTGTGCTACCATGTATTTTCCGAAGAATATGAAGTCTGAAATTCAAATGCCTGTCATTATTTAATTAATTCAACCCTTCACTGATTTGCCACAAAAATCCAGAAACCCACAGATTTTATGAGAAACAGGACAAAAATGAGGCAAAAACCTGAAGAGTTTTCATAAGTGGTGGTGGGTAGGGAATTCAGGCTCTTGCTATCTGTAACACACACACACACACACACACACACACACACACACACACACACACACACACACACACACACACACACACACACACTTCGTAGCTTAGCATCCATCGAATAACATAAATAGCTTAGCATACATTGAATAAGACAGTCAGCAGAGAAGTTCCCAGACCAGCAGACTTTGCACCACATTCCATGAATAAATAACAAATGTTCTTCGTTGCAGCTTGTTGTATATGAACCAACCACATTCTCCTTAATGGACGTTCTCCCTTGCAATTGCATGCCCTTACAGCTTGTATACAAACCATTGCATGGACCAGCCAGCATACTTTGAATAAATAAAATGAACCAAATGTCTCCTTGCAGCTTGAAAATGAACTATATGTCTCCCTTGCAGCTTGTACAAGCAGCTGGAAATGCTCGCATGTCATCCCTGGAGGCTGGAGCTCATTTCCAACAGGCTGGCAGGCTGTTCATGGAGTTGACATCATCACGCACATCATGACATTAAAAAAGAAAGCCAGGAAACTTGGAAATTAAGGGGTGCCACTTGGGAATCATGGCACCCCATTATATGCACCTCAAAACTGGTAAATAATTAGAAATTCAGCATGGTTGAGAGGTATGTAGGTTGTATGAAAAGATTTATGAAGTTCAGGAAATCAGAAATTATGAAGTCATTTTTGTTAGTTACATTCGACCCACACTTTAATATGGAATAACAATAAGAAAACCTTATAAGAAAACAAGCATGACTAAACTGGAAAGAGTACAGTGGAAATATACCAAGAGGATTCATGGATGTGAACATTTAAGTTATTATGAAAGACTAAAATATCTGAACTTGTACTGTATCTCATATAGATATTTAAGTGGAGACCTTATTCGTGTATAGGGAATTTAGAGACAACTACTTCTGGGAATGTTTTAAGTTATCAAAAAGTAGTATAAAATCATCAGACAACCTATGTAGAAGATTCTATAGGCATAAAAAGTCTACTAATTGGATCACTGAGAGAGAAGATGATGCATGGAATAGACTACCTAATTTCAATAAAGCTAACACTAGTTTAGATATTTTTAAGAACAGTCTGGACACTTATTATGGGAACAATTTGCCTGAAATATTTATATGTATGTATGTACTCTTAACCCATATCTCCTACCTAACCAGTATGAAGTCCCTGTGCATTAAGCCAAACATCATTCTCCTAAGAGACATCAACTACACCTCCATTAACTAGGAGACATACACATACTCAAACATGCGTACCCAGAGATTTTGGACTTCATGAAACAAAATCTCTAGACCAGTTAGTCTGCAACCCAACCAAGGGTGATAAAATTCTAGACTTGGTCCTTACCAGTATGGGGCCTTTGTGCTCTACACAAATTGTAACTTCCTCCTTGTTCAAATCAGACCTCAGATTAATCACATTCCTCTTAAAACTGAAGCATAAGTATCTGCCAGTACTTCGGTATTCAGAGATTATGCCAAGTCTTATCTATTAAAACTATTAAAACTGAGTCACTAACTGGCTAAATTCAACAGCACTTTCTATCTTGATGACCTCACTGCTTATGCAGAATGTTTACTGCCGAATTCTATGCACAGGTAAACAGTTGCATAGATACATCTGTCCCCATCAGAAGTGAATACAATGCCAATTTAAAAATAAACCCAAATGGTGGAACCCTAATTTAATTTGCTTTATAATAAAAGAAAATAAACTCAGTGCATGCAAGGATAAATTTTACTGTCAAAATCCCAATAGTGTTCTTGCTAAACTTAACAATGAACTCTTGATTTTGATCAAATCAACCTAAGCCAGATGGATCTCCTTTTAAATTACCGAAATCCTGAACTGCAAAATGTTGAGACCAGAATAGCAAAAGTTCATTTTGCCGAAAGTTTAAAATTATCAGCTGTTGGAATGCTGTAATGATGTTAAGTTTCATGCAGTATCCCTTTAAAGTTTTGTAGTGTGTAGGGAAAAAGTATGGTGGCCATTAAGTGTTGACGGAGTGAAATTTTGAGTAGGTATGAAATATATTTGTTGTGTTGTTTTTGTTGTGTTGTTTTTTTTTCATGTTTATTAACTGCTACATTGGTAGGGAAGAGCTTTGTATTTGAATATGTGATTGTGTTGAACCTAGGATGTGTTGCCATACAGCAAAACAGTATTATTTACCATTTTCTCCTGTGTAGTGTGATCTCAGAGTTGATATTTATTTATTATTATTTATTTTATTTATTTCCAGTTTGATAACCGGGGAAGTCCACTGGGCTCGAAAGCCCGTTTTCAGTGGAGGCCCGGGGAGAAAAGCTCCATGATAATACAATGAAATAATACATTGCACACAAAAACACAAGCATATATTGATGATAATACATTGTAGACAAAAACACAGCAGAAAGACTGTAAACTAATACATTATACACAAAAACACTCTGAGTTCTAATAGCACAATATTTTAACAATTTTTCAAAAATGAAGTACATTAGGCAGTATACATAAGAAAATCGTGTTTTTATGCAACTGTAATGTTAAGTGAAGTAGGAAAGAAAAAGGAAAATATAGAATGAGTTTGAATGCAAGAGCAGGAAAGCATAGGAGAAGCAAAGGAGAAGGAAAAAGTTTAAAGGAGAAGAGAGGTCAGGAGGAAGATAGCAGAAGAACAGATAGAGTAGTGATCCTTTTATGATAGAGACCAGAAGAACACCTTAAGAAAAAGGCAAAAAGATTCAAATGTGAGACTAAGCATACAAGTGGGCAGAGGGATGAGAGCACTTAAAGGAAGTAAAGGGTTTAGTCATGGAGGGGGGAGGAGATAAGAGGAAGAGGGAGGGGAGTTAAGGACTGAGTCTGAAGAAGGGGAACCGGGGGGGGGGGGGGGAAAGGAACTAGGATGAAATAAGATCTAGGTAGGAAGTATACAATTACATTTCCAATTTTTGGGAAAGGTGAGAATGGAGAAGAGATTTGAACTGTTCATAGCTTGTAGTGACTCTTAGGAGGGAAGGAAGTGAGTTCCATTTTTTTGCTGTAGTGTAAGAAAGTAGGAGTTGGCCAGGGGGTCGTTTGGGTCTGTACACAGAAATAAGATTTTGGTGGCTAGATCTTAGGGGCCTTGGAGGAGTATATATGGTCATGCAATTGGATAATGAAGGGCAAGCAGTGGGGTTAAAAATTAGTTTGTGTGCAGTAGTAAGTTGGAGGAAATCGAGTTGATTAGGGAGTTCTAGCCATTGGAGACTACGGAGGCAGATGCAATGGTGTGTAGAATGGGGGGAGTTAGTAGCGAATTTGGCAATTTTATAGTAGCAACTTTCAAGTTTTGAGGAGGTAGAAGTGGTGAGATTAGATAAAATAGGGGCACCATACAGTAGAGAAGGGAGAAGGTAGGTAGTGGCGAGAGTTTGTTTTGAAGATGGAGTAAGAAAGTTTGCATTTCTATAGAGCATACCGAGTTTCTGATGAGTTTTTTTTATGTTTAGTTGAATATTTATTTATTTATTTTATTTTATTTCACATTTGTTGACCGGGAAAGTCCGACTGGATACATGTCCATTTTCAGTGGAGGCCCGGGGAGAAAAGCTCCACAGTGAATGAATATAATGCATTTCGATAATACATAGGACTCAGTAACAAAACAATACATAGAACTAAAGAACAAACAAAACAAATTAGTTTCCTATACTAGAAAATGGTACAAAGGAGATGTAGTAAAAAAAAAAAAAAAAAAAAATAAGTTGATCATAAACAATATCAGGGGTACAAACATATTAATACTACTTCTAGCATGCTGATTCTCCATCTAGTCTAACCACTTCAGTTTAGATGAGAGAGAAAGAAGTAAGAGCGAGGGGGATGCATCTAGGGAAGTATCTATACTTGTGAGAGAGAGGATTAGTCAGGACTTGAGCATTGAGAGAGCCAATATAACTTTAGATGTTGGTTTAACCTTTTTTTGAAAACGCATAGGGAGGAAGTGCAGGAAAGGCTGGCAGGAAGGGAGTTCCATATTTTGCCAATGGCATTGCTAAAAAGTGAGTCACCACCTACATTGTTAGCTTTGACTGTTTGAACTAGTAGCTTATTGGAGGAACGCAGACTACTGAGATTATTATAGGGCCTTATTAAGTTATTCAGCGCTGGGGTTTTGTCAGGTTGGTTCAGGATTTTAAATGCTTCCATGAGTTGGGTCTGCTGTAGCAGGTTAGTGAGTTCTAACCAGCCTAAGTTTCTTAGGTTAACACAGTGGTGTGTTCTATAGGGCATTCCTGTTGCAAATCTAGCAATCTGATTATAACAGCGTGTAAGTTTGTTTATTTCCACTGTTTTAAGATTAGTGAGTATAGGGGAGGCATACAGGAGGGTAGAGAGAAGATGTGAGCGGGCCATTGTCACTTTCGCTATTGGGGTTAGAAAAGTTTTGATCCGGTATAGAGACCCAAGTTTTTTATTAACGGTTTTGATGGTCTGATTAATATGGATATCAAATCTAAGTCTGTTATCTATGGAAACTCCTAATAGTTTGGTATAGGAGTCTGGAGAGATGACAGTCCCATTTTTGGATTGGATAGAAAAGGACAGAGGTGTGGTCTTTTGAGTGGGTTGGAAGAGTAGTAATTTGGTTTTGTTTGGGTTAAGGATCAATTTACGTCCTAATAGCCAGTTCTCTACTGCCCTGAAACATGTTTGGGTTTTGGATAATAGGTTGACAGGAGTAGTGTCAGCACAGACTAATGTTGAGTCATCTGCATATTGAATGCAGGTTGCTTCAGGGATGGCTTTATACAGGTCATTTATAAAAATAGTAAACAGAAGAGGCCCCAGTATGGATCCTTGGGGTACTCCTATAGTATTGGGTAGGAGGTTGGAAAGTTTAGTATGCCAAAGTACGGCTTGTTTCCTGTCAGAGAGATAGCCATGAAACCAATCTAGAACTTGTTTGTCTAGTTGGAGATTTTCTAGTGTATGATGTAGTAGCTGGTGGTTCACCATATCGAAGGCCTTCGATAAGTCAAGAAATAATGCTGAGGATATTTTTTTGTCATTTCGATTTTGATTGATAGTGTCAGTGTAAGAGAGAAGAGTAGTGGTTGTACTATGATGGGGTCTAAAACCATGTTGTGTGTCTGTTAGTAATTTGTTCATGGTAAGATAGTGAAGGAGTTGTTTGTGTATACACTTCTCCATGATTTTGGCCAATGGTGAAAGTATTGCTATGGGCCTATAATTTGATAGCTCAGTAGATAGTCCTCCTTTGTGGAGAGGGATAACATGGGATACTTTCCATATTGATGGGATAGTGGATTCTGCTATGGTTCTATTGATTAGTATTGAGATGGGGTACGCTATGACATCTGCTGCTATTTGTAAGTATTCCGCTGGGAGAAGGTCTGCAGAGAGAGTAGTTGGTTTTAGTTTCTTCAGTAAGGAACATATATATGCAGTAGGGACAGGTTGGAATTTAAAGGTCGTTTCCGACTTTAAGTTTTCAGTTTTAATGGAGTTGGTGGATGGTAGTTGGTTAGCTAAGGATTGTATAGTATCGGTGAAGAAATTGTTAAAGGAATTTGCTACGTCTTCAGGTGTTTTGTCACTTAGTGTCTTTGGGGTAGGGGTAGAGGATTTCCCTGGGTGGAGAAGATTATTTAATCCAGTCCAGAATTTTTGAGAGTTGTTTTGGTGTTTATATTGGAGTTGGCAATAGTAATTTTTCTTGTCAGATAATGTTGCTTTTTTGGTCTCATTTCTTAGTTGTTGAAATTTTATGCGGTCTGGGGTTGATTTGGTTGAACGCCAGGTGTTCCAGGTTTTGTTTCTACTTTTGATTAGTGATATGGTATTTTTTGTTAACCAGGGTGCAATATTTGTTTTATTCTAATTGATCTTATTGGGGCATGGGACTCAAGTATAGCTAGGAATGTCCTATTAAAAAGATATACTGCCTCCTCTAGTGGGAGATGCTTAAGGGGTGCCCAGTTAAAGGATTTAAGTTCCATCAGGAATTTAGTGAGGTCTAAATGCTTCTTATTTCTGACTGGCCTATACCTAGGCTGGGTGGAGTTTATTACGTTCTTTTCATAATATAGGTGATGAGATGGTCGCTTAGATTGTTTGGAAGGGTTCCGCCATATATGTTTGGGGATGACTGTTGATGAGGATCCAGTCTAGGATACTCTCTTTTGATTAATATTACCTATTCTGGTGGGGGAAGATACTAACTGACAGAATCCTTGTAAGTTGATGTGGGTAGGGTTGTCTTCTGAGGAGCATTGCTTCCAGTCTATATTGACATCACCTAGGATAATGGTTTCTTGAGGATAGTTATTTGATAGCCAGCTGAGGATATGTTCAAGGGTGTCAGAGTTATTCCTGGGGAATGTAGGTCACAATTAGATTGATACTTTTGTCTTTATTTATTTGTAGTTTTAGTGCAAGTATTTCAGCATTAGCGATCTGGGGTGGTTGAGGAGAGTTAATAGTGACATTCAGTGTGCTCTTATAGAGCACCGCTATGCCGCCTCCTTTTTTTGTCAGACGATCAGCTCTATATATATTATAGCTTGGTGGCATTAACTCATTGTCTTTGGTCCCTTGCTTTAGCCAGGTTTCAGTTAGACACATTATATCTGGGTGGTACATTGCTATTAGGGCATGTAAGTTATGAATCTTATTGTTTATACTTCTTATGTTTAAGTGATATATTTGAAGAGTGTTTGGTTGAGTAAGCGGTAGGGCATTTGCAATTGGAGTGGATAAGGGGCCTGGGTTGGGATGAATATCTCCATCTATGGTTATATTTTTTCTTAGATAGTCTAATAGTCTCATAAGCTTGAGTAATAGTTTAAGTTCATGCTTGTATTTGGGGTGCTTTAGTTTAAGTTTAAGGGGGTTGTGTTGATTGGGATGATATATTTTACTGGACAGATGGATGGTGTTAGGTTTAGTACAGCTTAGGGATGGGATGGTACTAGTTTGGCCTCTGGGGTAGTAAAAACCTGATAGTTCCTGGTCTTCATATCTAGTTATTAGATATAGTTTGATAATAAGTAGTAGAGTACAGGATACAATTTTTAGCATTGGTTTAATTGTGATGGGTGTTGTAGCCTTCATTTTCTTTGTGCAATGATTGATTAAATTGATAAGATATGATAGGGCTAGATGGAAGAATTTGCTAGAGATGTGAATATGATTATTAAATTTCAGGTGTTCATCAATGGTAACTCTGAGTAGTTTAGCACAACTAACAACTTCTATTGAGGACTGGGAGAGGCTGGAGATTATGAAGGAAGACTTGTCCAGAGTCATTGCTTTTGAGGGGGAGAAGAGAATGATGTGGGATTTGTTGGCATTAAGGGAAAGATGATTTTGAAGCATTCAATTTTCTGTGGTTGTGAAGGCCAATTGGGTTTTGGCTTGGAGCTCGGGAAGGCTAGGGGCAGAGCAGATAACAGTGGAGTTGTCTGCATATTGTACTATTTGAGAATGAGGAATTGAAGAGTGGAGATCATTGATAAAGATGTTGAAGAGCAGAGGCCCGAGAATAGAACCCTGAGGGACTCCGGTAGGGGTAGGTAGGAATTTTGAGGTACCAGTATTCCATTTCACAGCTTGGGATCTAGCAGAGAGATAGCTTCTGAACCAAGAAAGAGAGTTGTGGGAGAGACTGAGGTTAGAGAGGTGGTTGAGAAGGAGAGAGTGGGATATTGTGTCGAAGGCCTTAGAAAGGTCAAGAAGAACAGTGGAGACAATATTTCCAGAGTCACGTGCTTGGTTGATAATTTCTAGGAAGGAATGAAGAGCAGTTATGGTACTGTGGCCAGGTCGGAACCCATGTTGAGTAGGAGTGAGGAGATGGTTATTGAGGAGGTGGGGCATGAGTTGCTGGTGGATACATTTTTCAAGTATTTTTGAAATTGGAGAAAGAATAGCTATTGGTCGGAAGTTAGAGGCGGTATTATTTTTGCCTCCTTTATGGAGGGGCAGAATGTGGGCTGCTCGCCAAAGTTTGGGAACATAAGATTCTTGGATGGATCTGTTTATGAGAATGCTGATAGGTATGGCAATGCCATCTGCTGCGAGCTGGAGAAAGAGTGATGGGATGTTGTCAGGGGCATTTGAGCATGGTTTGAGTTTGAAGAGAGGTTGTTTGATACTGGTGGTAGACACGGGTTGTAGAATGAAAGTGGGAGGAGGGTTAAGAGAGTTGGAGTGAGGGATGGATGAAGAAGAAGGCTTTGTGTTAGGGGTATGGGTGGAAGTGGAGAAGGATTTAGTCAGTTGAGCTATGGAGCCAGTAAAAAAGAAGGATTAAAGAGAGTTGCGATTTCAGTGTCAGTCTTATTATTGTCTGGACAGGGATTGGATTTTGTACCTGGATGTAAGAGTGAATTGATAGAATTCCAGAATTCTTTGGGATTGTTAGTGAGGGTAGACTGAAGTTTGTTGTAGTATGATTTCTTATCTTTCATAATAAGTTTTTTAGCAAGATTGCGGAGTTGCTTAAATTGCAGTAAAGAGGCTGAGTTTTTATTTTTATTATATAGTTTCCAAGTTTTGTCCCTTTGTCGCATTAGAGTTTTAGTGTCTTTAGTTAGCCAAGGCAGAGTTGAACTTTATTCTTTGTATGGGGGCTTGGGAATCTAGGATTTTAAGGAAGGTAGTATTGAAGAGTTCTAGTGCTTCATCTAGGGGGAGAGTGTTTAGTGAATCCCAGTTTGTTAGTTTAAGGGTTTCAGAGAATACTGAAGGGTTGAAATTAGTTAGGTTACGAGAGTGGGCATAATGTTGTTGGTGTGGGAGCTGTTGGGTTTTTCGGTCAATAAAGGCTGGGAGATGATCACTTAATGAGTCTGGTAAGGTACCAGAGTTGGAGATATTGTCAGGGTGGCTGACTAGAATCCAGTCCAAGATGGACCCAGGAGGGTTAGTTTTGTTAGGTCTGGTAATGTTGTTTATTAGTTGAGTAAAGTTATAAAGATAGATAGATTGAGAGGGAGTGTTATTATTAATTATATTCCAATCAATATTTACAAAACCTAGAATGATAGTCTCCTGTTTAATGTTGTTTGAAGCCCAACAGAGAATATTTTCAAGGGTGGAGATATTGTCTCTGGGAGGGATATAGATGGTTATTATACAGATACTTTTGAAGTTGTTTATTTTGAGGATTCCTATGACTAGCTCTGCATTATTAAAGTTAGGAATGATATTTTGGTAAGGGCTGAGATTTAGCAGGCAGTTGTAGACTAAGGCTACACCACCTCCTTTTTTGTTTTGGCGATCGGACCTGAGTGCTTGGTAGCCAGGTGGTAAGATTTCAGAGTTAGTAGTTTGGGGTTTTAGCCAGGTTTCTGTTACTCCAACTATGTCAGGTTCAGTAACATTTAGCCAGGCATGGAAGTTTGTTATTTTGTTATTAAAGCTCTGGGTATTGATGGTAGTAAATTTAAGGCATTTATGATTGTGTCTATTTGTGTATATATTAAATTAGCAGGGGGTGTGGGGGGGAGAAGCTGCCCTTGCCCCCCTGCTTAAGTGTAGAGAGTTAGATACATGTTTATTTTTAGTGTTTGTTGTGTTTTACAGTGGTGCAGGGTTGGAAGGTTAGCTTCTGTATTTGTTTTCAATATTTTATATTATGGTATTTTAAACTTTCAGAGAAATTAAGTTCTGCTATTCCAGTCTCAACATTTTGTGATAGATGCTATTGGAAATTCAAATTTTAAAGTAGATCCAGCCAGATATGAGGTAAATATAGCCACCCATGTGAAGGATAACCACAACCTTCTTCAACTATGTTAGAAATTTCAAAAACAATGACCAACACTGCTCAGCTAATAGCAAAGGCTATCACATACTCAGACCAAAATGACATAACCAATATGGCAGCAGACAAATTTAGCTCAAAATTCAGGCTCTCCATCTATATTTCCAGATCACATACCTTCATCTACATCCCTCCTCATATCTCACAGAACACGTTCTCAAGGCACTATCCAAAGCTAAGAACACTATTTCTATGAAGCTAGATAACATATAGGGTGGCCTACTGGTTAGCCAGAAACATAACTAGTCAGACCCCCTACAGCAGTTATTCTATATCAGTCAACTAATAAGGCTCCTGCCAGAGGAATGGAGAACAGCAACAGTTATCCCCCTTGCACAAAGGTGGCACATCAACGGACCTAGGCAATTATAAACCCATAAGCCTTTACAGCCTCATATGTCAGGATATAAAAAGTAGTTTATTGATTATTTATTTATTTATTTAAATTTGCTAAATGGATAGAACACTGATCAAACAATGACCAGTTAGAAGCTGTGCCAGGATTACATCATAATGTAAGAAAACAAGGTACAGTATTCAAATAGCAATGATTTACATTTGTGAGTAAGAATAAATAACCTGATAATATATACAAAGAAGGTATATCAAACTAAATATATTTACACTTACATATTTGGAACAGAAAATGGAGAATAGAATTAAAGTAGGAGGAGTAGAAGTAGTGGAAATATGGGTAGTAGTAGCTAGGTCAGAAAAGCTAACAGATACCAGTAAGATTAGAGGGGATTAGATTATGTGTCATGGGTTTAGAGCACTAATGATGTAGTAAACTGGATCACAGTTTTGGATAAGTGAGGTAATCCGGTAGGTCAGGCATATGGGAGGTGAAATTCTACAAGTTGGAGATAGTAGTTTATGTGACATGTCCTTTAGATGGACAGTTGCATTAAAACTGTTTAGTAAATATTGTCTGAACTGTGGCTTGAGTGGCTTGAGCAGGGAATACTTTGTGTGATCAGTTAAAGGAAGAAGTATTATCCATAGTTTTGGGGCCAGTACAGAGAAGCAATGGCTAACAGACTGCCTCTTGAAGGAAGGGGTTTGTAGGGAGGGAGCAGATTCGGCTTGTCTTCTTAGGTTATAGGTTTGAGTTGAAGTTAAAAGCTTGGAAGAGGGAGGGGAGAGGGTGGTATTTTAAAGAGTAAGGAACCAAGAAGAAGAAGTGATGAACTGGCCTGTACTAGAAGCCAATTAGACTTTAAAAAAGTAAGGCAGTGGTATTCATTCTATGATGAGTTCGCTATAAATCAGCATATTTTATTGAGGGGTCTGAAGGATAGCAGTGTTTTCGACACAGGCCAATGCAAACAAGAGGAGACCCTCCTCAATTTGGGCAAGGAGGATGCCTTTTTCTACAGCAGACCTTGCTGGATGGGAGAGGAACTGAGAAATTTTGTTGCCCTGAACGGTAGACTGTTGATCTTGGCTCTCGGCTTTTCTATGCGCTCATGGAAGTCTAGTGACTGGTCTAGCTAGATCCTCAAATGTATAAAGGAGATGCTGCTTTCAATAGGACTTTTATCACAATCAGGAATATTAAAGGACTGGGGGCTTGGAAATGTTTTATGTGTGTTAAATAACATGGACTTTGTTTTTTTTTTGGATTTGAGCAGTAGTTTATTGGAGTTTAGCCAGTGCTGTAGCTGAAGAAGGTCATTTTGAAGTTGAGGTTTAATTCCATGATGTGAGGATCAGACCAATAGATGACTATACCATGTGCATAAAGAAGTAGTGGTAAGTGGGGCAGGTCTAGAGGAAGTTTGTGATGAAGACTGAGAATATAAGAGTGTTAGAATGGAGATGTGTGGGATTCTAGACTGAATGAGGGAACAGCTGGAAAGAGTAGGTCATATTTTTACCTGGCATTAATGGTTGGATAGAAAGTCTTTGAACCACGCAGCTGCATCAAGGCTTACCCCAGTCTCTTGCAGATGGAGGAGTAGAATTGAATCCTTATGGATTCATGATGAATATTCATTAGGGAATTAATAAATAAGGACATATGCAACCTACAAACTCTCAACCCAAGCCAGTTTGAATTCTTCAAGGACAGATCCTGCCTACTTAAACTGCTCAATTTCTTTGAGGTTATTGAAGCAATAGATGAGGACAAATCAGTATACATCTCATACCTAGATGTCATAAAGACATTAAACACCATTCCACACTCGGGCATCACAGATAAACTCTCCCAGCTAAATATAGATCCCCGTGTAACTCACTGGATAGCAAATCGGCTCACAAACAGAGCTCAGGAAATTAGAGTAGATGGTTCTACTTCATCCAAAAGACCCATCAGAAGTGGTGTAGCCCAGGATTCAGACTTTGAGGCACTCCAGTTTGGCATTTACCTCTCAGTGGTCAAAGCAAATGTTAAGGGTTTATGGCTGACCAAATCTGCAGATAACTGTAAGCTTGGTGTCATTGTAAATTCCCCCAGAGGGCACCGAAATCCTCCAAGAGGGCCTTTCTCAAATCATAGACAAAAACTAAATGCAAACAAATGAATAATGATATATTTTAGTAACCATAAATTCCCTTGTGACTGTCACATGACTGTTACATTGACATCACACTTCTGTGCCAAGAGCCTAAATCACAAAAACTATGCAGACTTTCTCATAGCTTTGTCCCTTTACTTGATGTAATGCAGACAGCCTGCTAAGATATGAATCTCAAAAAGACCCTATCCTCTCACATTAATTACACATTTGCAAGTGCAATGTTAATATGGATATCCACTCAAAGGATTTCTGTCTCTTTTGCAATATGAATAGAACATGTCAGAGAGGTTAATATGTATCACAGAGAATACTTTTTCTATGAGATCGCGTTCAGCTCCACATAAAGCATAGTTCTTCTCTTACACTATTCAAATGTAATTTGTATGAATGAATAGGAAATTGCAAATTCACCCCTGGTTTAATACCCTTGCCTCTCATGGATAGGACAAATAAATGCCCGGGCATATCATTGTTCTATCTGCTTCTGAGTTATTCATAAATAAAATATAAGATCTTTAAATTAACATGGGAATATGGCTAGGCTTCTTAAGATCCTCACATACCAATAACCTTGTACATACTTATGAAACTATGACCGTATGACATTCTGTAACTGCAATATCAGCCTCATATACTGGCCCAATATGACAGACACTGATTTCAGTTTACATATTATCATTATGTACTTTTCCCAATTTTTCTTAAAAATTATATCTCTTCCACTTTTCTCAATTTTCCCTAAGCCATTCCCTGAGTCATCATATTTCTCCTCATTTAAAATGAGGTATATCTTTTACATTCTGGCTCCCCTTCTACAACTGAGATTTTAGATTGTGAACATCTATGCTTTTATCCTGAGTAGATAACATCATCCCCAATTTTACTAATCATGCCTTAATTGCTATCTGCTACTGTCTGTATCATAAGTGCTGACTTCATTTAACCTATATAGTTCTCTGCAATGGGTACATCTCCTAAACATTTTTACAACTTCTTCCTCTTCTCATGAACACAACAAATCATCCACCATCCTAATCTTTTCCTCTTTCAAGTTAATACAGCTAACGTTATTCCCCTATACCAGTATACTGGCATTATTCCAGATTTGGTCACCAAACACCAGTAGAAAAAGTAAATCTGTCACACCCTTTAATTTCTATAAATTCAAAAATACTTCCCATAGTTTAATTTCATCACAATTCTGATTCACTTGTGCCTTTTTCCTTACTAGACTCTCTAAATAAGAAGGTAGGAAGGATGGCCTTACCACCACCACCACCATATACCTTTTAAAATCTAACACACCACACTCCTCTCCACCTCTTAGAAAACCTTAACTTTTTCTTAGTGATTCTGTATCTTTTATTGCTCCACACACATCTGTCACAATGTATTGTATCTTTTGAACCCAGTGATCATTCCACTGCAAAGAAATAAAGAACACATGGTAATATAATTTGTATAACATCTACCCTTCACAGCAAAGTACCAAATGCAGTAGACCATTGCCTTAAGAGCACTGTAATCTACACAAGTATCTTTTCATAACTCAGGCTCATCCCTTGATCATTAAATAACCAGTTCCTTCCTTTTTACCAATTAAATGTTTTATTTATACTTTTCTGTTTTTCCACATTGTTCAAATTTTTCAAGGATTCATAAACTTTATAAAAAGCATGAAATGTATTAGTATTAATGACATCATTGCTACTTGATTGTTTAATAGGACATATTTACCAATTAAATTTTCCATAATTACCCCCTTCAATTCTCCTACTCTTCCCTGTACCATTTTATCCCTGTTACACTCCATGCCAAAAGAAGACTTAAAAGCCTTGAATAACATCCAACCCTCATTGACCACTAACTTTGTAGTTGGCTTACAATCAACTGCACGTAGCCTTAGCAATTTCCAATGACAGGGGAGTGTTTTCCCAAAACATTCTAACAATGTGCCAAAACTTTTATTACTATCACAATCAAAGTTGGGGATAATGGGCAGCTCTGCCATATGCTCCTTTGTACTGCCATTTACATAATTTCCTAATTAACAGCCTCATCGTTGTGGAGAGATATAGCACATTTATTGAAGTTATGAATGTTTTAACCAAGCTTACATCTTCCAAAACCTTAAAGAAGGTCCACTCCACTGGGGCAAATGCTTTTTAAATAATATATGTATGCATGTGTGTGTGTATATATGGGTCTACTTCGACCCATCAAAAACTCACATCAACGAACTCCAGATAAATGAGTCCAATTCAGAGAAAGTGCATTTACACAAAAATGCACTTTCGTAAAAAACACATCACCGAATGAAAAAAAAAAAAATACAGCAAGCACAATTATGCAGGGGGCTTGCCCCCTGCACCCCCCATGTGGGGATCTGTGCCTCCTACACCCCTGCAACTTATATATACTAACTCTGAGATCACACCACAGTGGGGGAAAAGGGAATATTCCCTTATCCTCACTGTACCGCAATCTATAACAACTGATATAAACATTAAAGGTTCCCTTCCCATACACCACATAACAATGAACATACCTGTACCACCACAGGATCCCAGAAACTGTGAACACTCTTTGGTGATGTGTTTTTCACAAAACTGCATTTATGTGTGTGTGTGTGTGTGTGTGTGTGTGTGTGTGTGTGTGTGTGTGTGTGTGTGTGTGTGTGTGTGTGTGTGTGTGTGAAATCCCTGCCTGCTTCCATTAC
Source organism: Protopterus annectens (assembly GCF_019279795.1). Lineage (NCBI taxonomy): Eukaryota > Metazoa > Chordata > Ceratodontiformes > Protopteridae > Protopterus > Protopterus annectens. Next base: position 290,789,831 of record NC_056729.1, read on the forward strand.
TCTACTTCAGCTAAGTAAAATCTGTCAACTGCAACCAGCTTCCTTCTGTAGGCCTACCCTAAACAAACTCTTGTAGTCCCTTAATGGTAAATAGTAAAAGCTTTTTCTCCAATCTCTTGGCCAAACCATTATCAAAGGTTTTGCATCATCATTAACATGAGAAGTTAGTCTGTAGCATCCATAATAATTAATTGCTTGGTAACCTTTGGGTATCCAAACTACCTTAGCCCTAGTAAAAGAGGTTGGCAATATACTTTCTACTGTCCCCTCATTAAATACTTCACATAATTCCCTTACAAAAATGTTCTTCCATATTTTATAAAAGTCTCATATTAAGCTGTTTTCTTGTGTTTTGTTTTTTTTTTCTTGGCCAATTGCCTGAAACTCCCACTCACTTCCTCCAAATGTATATCCCTTCCCAGCTCTGTCATATCTTTCTTCTTTACTCTCAGCTCCCTTCATCCTAACTGCATATAACTCTCCACTCCTCCTCACTTCCTTTTTTTTTCAAACACCTTTACTGAATTATCACTTGTGACATAGGCAAATTTACATTCATATAAAAATAATCAAACTATATTAGCATAACAAACATTATACTTTACATATATTGCTATAAATCATATAACCTAAGCAATATTACATAAATTATTCAATTATTGCCTTTTTTTAAATAAGAAACATCTTTATTAAACCATCACTTACTAGATCTTAATACATAGGCAATCATACATTTTTGCAAATGAAAGCAAACCACAGAGGCACAATTTTAGTCACAAGCATTTTACATCACAAACCATACTGACACACTCCCATTTGCAAACATTATACATCACTTATAATCGACCCAATCTTTCTCACTCAAACATTACATAGCTCAAGTCCTGCTGCCTTTTAGACCTCATTCCTCCCTTGTATTTATTGTTCCCACAATTCCCATTTTTTTCCTATGCAGTTTACTCCTACCCTTTTCTAAAGATCTCAATTCCAGTTGTTTTATCTTTGTTACTATATTCACTACTTTCAGTATCGCTGGTTTTGATTTTGCTTTCCATTTTCTAGTAATTGCTTTTTTGGCAGCTACCATTATTAGAGACAGCAAGGCCTTATCATGTCTAAGCAATTCTGATTTTGTATCACAGCTGAGAAAAATCATCTGGCTTGTCAGACCAATCTGCCCACCCAGCATCTTTGACAGTGCATCCCAGAGGGAATCCTAAAATTCCGCCAACTCACTGCACTCTGAGCAAATATATTCCCAATTACCTCTTTCTTCCCCTTCACACCTCCAACATTTATTGCCTGCATGAGGAAAATTTCTCTGGAGTCTACTTGGGGTCTATGTAAACAATTCAAGGCAAAAATTCTAAATCTTCTAGATTTTGTTGCATATTTAGGAGACATGCATATATCCTCCCATTGTTTCTTTGTGAATTGCTTATCCACTCTTTCTTCCCAATCCTTTCTAACCCCCTCTGATTGATTCTTGCAGTTATCATGCAATATTGTATATGCTCTACTGATTATTCCTTTTTTAATGGCAGCTTCTGTTGTAGATTCTATTAAATACTCTACCAGTGCTGGTCTTTTGTTTAGGAACCCCTATTTCTTTTTCTTTGCCTATACTCAGATATCAATCCCTGATAGGGAAGGCAATCAAATTCTTGGTGTCTTCCCATTTTATCATATTTCCCTCTGTAGTTATTTGCTCCCAATACCTTGGTTTCTTTGCCAGTTTTCTCCATACATTCCAGCCTCCTCTTGCCTATTGTCTGTATCCCTGATTGCAGAAATCCCTATTGGAAGAATCTCCTTTCTCCATTCCTTTGGTGGTTTAGTTCTTAGAATACTTTCTGCTACTTTATGGATATAATATTCTGCATGATTATTGTTATTCTCCTTACAGGTCTGCATCCAAAATCCCAGTCTCTCCTTGTTTCTTGAGCTTTCCCCATATTTCATCATCAGCCCTTTCCACTTTGAGTTATATTTTTCTGCTTGTGCTATGTATAGGAATCTTAACTGTGTAGTTCTGAAATACTCCTTCAAATTGGGTAATCCTAATCTGCCCTGTTCTACTGGAAGAATCAACTTATCCCACTTGGACTCTTGCCATCTTCCCCTCCCAAATAAAGTCCTTCAGCTCTTTATTAATTGCTACCCACAACTTCTTCTCTGGTTGATAAAAAGATGCCCAACATATATATATATATATATAAGACTAAAGGGATTAAAAACATTTTAACTGCTTGTATCTTACTATCCATATCCATATAACAAAGCTTCCATTTTCTCAGTTTTTGTATTATCTTTTGTTTAGTCTCTTCCCACATATCCTTAGCTACCACACTAGAATAATTTTTCATCCATACTCCTAAATATTTCATTTTATCATGTCCCCATAAATATGGATATTCCTGAACCAATTTGTGTGTGGGGTACATAATTTACCATTATTGCCTTTGTTTTAGCTTTATTAATTTTGTATCCTGAAAAAATCTGAAATGTTCCACAACACTGTAATGTCTTTTTCTGGTTTTGTCAGGTATAAACTAATATCATTTGAAAATAAAGCCAGGTTTACTTGACTACCATATCAATTATATCCTTGAATTTCTGAGTCCCTTATTTTCTTTGCCAATGGTTCTAAATATAATGCAAATAATAAAGGAGAAAGAGGACACCCTGCCTGGTTTTGGTTCCTCTGCTCAAGCAGAAATTATCTGAGAGGACCCCTCCCACTTTAATTTTCACCTTTGATCCATCATATATTCTTCTAATCAACCTTATAATGTTTTTCAGGAAATGCAAACGCTTCCATTGCCCTGCACCTAAAGTCCCAGCTTACTCTGTCAAATGCTTTCCCTGTATCAAGACCCGCCAACAACAATGGTATTTTCTTACATTCTGCTTCCCTCTGGATCATCAATGTTCTGTTACTGTTGGCAAATGTTTGCCTACCCTCCACAAAACCACATTGATCCATATCTGTCAGTTTTGGCATTATTTTTGCAATTCTTTTAGCCATTATAGACATGAACACTTTATAATCATGGCTTAGTATTAAAATGGGCCTGTATGAACCTGGATCTGATGGGCTCTTACCCTCCTTAGGTATTTCAGCTACCACAGCTTTCTTCCAGAATGGTAGGACTTCTCCTGCTCTTGAGTTACCGTTAAACAAAACCTTCTAGATCTTTATAAGTTTTTTCCTCCTAGTTTCCAAACTTCAAAAGGAATACCATCTATTCCTGGGGACTTTCCTGTAGATTGGTTTATACATCACAATTTGTATCACTTTTCCTCCTATCCTAACTGTTAGTAATTGAGCCTCATCTACCTCTAACCTTGGCATATATAAGTCTTCCATAAACATTTCCATCTGTATCTTTTCTTGATTTTCAAATGTCTCTGCTTTATGGAGACTCTCATAGAATTTCCTAAATATTTCTAATACCTCTACAAGATGTATTGTTACCTTCTTTGTTATAGGCTCTCTAAGTTTGGTGACAGTTCTTTCTACTTTCTATTGCCTGAGTCGTTGTGCTAAAAGTTTTTGTGCTCCAGTGTTATTATCAAAAAACAGTTGCTTAACAGCAATCTTTCTAAGCTTGTGCATATTATCGAAGTAATCCCTTATTTTTTGCCTAGCATTCTGCAGTTGATCCTCCTCTTGTTCTGTGAGACTCCCCCTATTCTGCAATACTTTACCATTTGCCAGTCCCTCTAAATAATTCTTGTTACTTCTTAACCATAGCTCCCTTTCTTTTTTTTTCCACCCAACTTTTAAACTCCACCTTAATTTTATCCCACTCCCTAGCTATATTTTCAGAATAAATTTCTATCTTGTCTAACAGCTCCTGAATAATCTCCACTAACCATTCCTTAAGTTCCTCTCTTTTCAACAGATAGGTAGGAAAGCACCAATGATTCATTTTTATTTCATTACCCTGTGTTTTTATTTATTGGGGAATAATATGTAAATTTTCTCCAAACTCCTATTACTGAATTCACATCTTCCATGCCAAATATTTTCATAAATTTCTTCAAAAATCTACCCTCTTTTGTTATATTTTCAATTCTGGGCCCCAGACACATCTTCAGTGCTGCAAATCAAATTCCAGTCCCTACCTATAAGTAATATTCCTTGCTGAAAACTGATTCTTTCTTCCAGAATTTTCTTGAGCTCCATTATAGCAGTTTTAGGTTTAATGTAAATTCCTGCCAGTGTAATCCTCTTTCCTTGCCAGTAGCCCCTTAGCACTACAAATCTGCCATTATCTTTTTTATCTTCATCTATCACTATTGGAGCTCATCTTGCAATTAATATAAGTACTCCTCTTTTCCTTTGTCAATGGTATTCCACTGAATAATCATCCTGAAAACCTTTCTTTATTAAATTCACGTTTAGTTCTTTCTAAGTGTGTTTCCTGTAACATAACTATTTGCACTCTACATTTTTAATATAGCTCACTACTCTTTTGTTTGTATTTATCTATGAGACCATTTACATTTAAAGGCATTAAAGAAAGCATCATTGTATTAAAAAATGATTATTCTCTCCTTTTAAGTATAGCACTTTTTTTTGTTAAATGTCTAGCTCCAGGTTTTGTGTTACATGCATACATTGTTTAGCAGGTTGAATTTTGTTGTTTCTTGTCAAATACATTTGAGCCTAAGTCACATCTTATAAAACTTTTTGTTTTATTGAAAGCCCCAAACAAAGAAAAAATTAAAATAAACACACCACAATATCCCGCTAAAATCTATTAGCTTAATACTAACACACAAAACAAAGTACACTTTCAAATATTGAAGTTTTACAATCCTAACAAAAGTTTCAAACTGACAGCCACACTCACAGACTTGAGTTAACCTAAAAGAAAGTTCATCCATGCTTAGATGCATAGTGCAGCCTATGCTTCTACTAAGTGCTGATTGATTTTGTCTTATTTTTATAGTACTTCCAGCTGGGAAAACCCCTGAATGTTTTCAGAAAACATTATCATCTTTGGGAAAACCCCTTAACACTTTCAGAAAACATTATCTCCTAGCCAATTTATCATGTTTTTTTTTCCACAGCCAATCATTCTCTACCAAACTGTAGCCAGTTCCACCATGGAAACATGAGAACCATGCAGACAGTTTCTCTTTATCAGATTGTTTCCATGGAAACATGAATACCAACTGCATAATTGTTACTGAGCATACATGTATTTGCTAGATAAAAAGCATCATAATATTCAATGTTCTTATTCAATTACTTTCTCTCTCAAAATGCATTACTAAATCAATCTAAGGTCTTTAATCAAGTCATCTCCCCATGCAAGAATGAGAAAAAAGACATCAATTTTTCTTTTATCATGCCTTTTAACCAGGCTTTTTTATACATTGCAGTACCTGCATTTCTTAAAACTGAACAAGAAGAGAGAGTAACGTGAGAAAGAAAAGAAAAAAAAAAGATGAACAGCACCTGTTTACAATCTCCATTACACTTAAAAATAACTGAAAAAAACTTTACTTTATAGCATGTAAAGAAAACCACATGCCACAAAATTGATACTATTTAAGAAAAAAAAATCTTTATTTACAGTTATCCTTTTCCCATCCCCAAAACCCTTTTCCGAACATCAATGACATGAAGTAGGGCATATGGATTAGAGTCCCCCACAAGTCCAACAGATTCAGAAAATATCCAATATTTCCAGATTTTCTTGTCCTGTCATATTTCACAAATATAATTATTGCATTATAATCCCATATTAAGTTACTGTTTTTTACTGTTCATCTCTGAAATACTGTCTCTTCTTCATTTCCAACATACGCTTAATTCTTCTAGTCAGCTCTCCTGCTCCCTTCCTTCTCTCCAACATTTTCCATTGAAAAATGTGAAAAGGTTTCACATGTACAGTTCCCCTGTGGTCTTTATTATGAGAAGAACAATAAGCGAAATCTCCTTTTGTTTTACAGCTTACTTTTTGTTGGACAGACCTTTGTATTTCCTCCTTAGCATGTACTTCATCAAAAAATTATTTTGTCCTTCCAAGGAAGAATACCTTGAAAACAGCTGGGTACAGCAGTTTGAATCTTACACCTGCATCATGACATTCCCTGAACAGAAAAATAAAATTGTTTCTCTTCTGTCTGGTGTACAATGAGTAGTCATTCTCTAAAAACACTCTGCTGTCTCCCACTTTTAGTACTTTCTGCCACAACTGTGTTAGAATCAACTCAGTTTGCTGGTAGGATTGCATCTTTACTATTAAAGGTCTAAGTTGCTTTCTTATAGCCAGGTTTGGAGCATACACATGGTGTGCCCTTTAATTAACAACTTGTGCTGTGGCATACCAGTCCAGTTGCTTATTTGTGCTTTTATAAAATTAATGCAGTCTATTCCTTCCAGCTTCTCTGGTATAGCTGAAAATCTCAGGTTTTCCCTACATGCTCTGTCCCCTAATTGTATTATTTTTTTAAACATCTCTTCCTAAGCAGTCTCATATTCAGCCATCATTTTCTTTACTTCAGTCTCTGATTTTTGCAGCTTTATCATTTCATCTGAATATCTGTTTAAAGCTTCTTCTATTTTTTCCAGCCTTTTGTTGTTTGTGTTGATATACTCCATCAGTGTCTCCATCAGTGTTTTGTTTATTTTAACCAGGTCTGTAGGCAGTTGTCTTACATCTTCCTGCAGGTTACTGGAAGTCATGTCTGAAGGTTACATTGCTGAACAGCTGCAGAACTTTCCCAATTCATGTTTCTTCCTGACTTGATGCAGCCGATTTTTCCAGGTCTTTTGTGTTTCTTTTTTCCTGGCATCCAGGCAGTGTACTTACTAGCCAATTACTGAAATTTATCTATAAACAGAAGTCTACTGGCCTTCTCTGCTGAGTTTCTATTTTTATACTGGAAGAGCCAGAATTCACCTGTTACTTAATGTGCAGCCATCTTAGAAGTCCTCCCCTCTTCACTTCCTTCATCTCTTGTGGATTGATACACCTTATTATAAAACTGCCAAATCACTTTTTATCATTTTCCTTGCAATAGTAGAGAGAACCATATTCTCACATCAAACCCTCTGTCATTCTATCTTTGCTTTTGTTTTGCAACTTCAAAGTAAAAAATCTCCTTGCTTTATCCCCTTGTACCAGCTGAAGTCCTTCCTATCACTCACCCCTTCTCAAGAGGCATTGTCTCCCACTCTTCTATCAGCAGGTTTAAATCTCCCACTAACAAACTCACCACATATGAACTGGCATTCAGCTCAACTACCCCTAATTTTGCCTACAAGTTGATTGAGATCAAGAAGTTTGAGTAGTGACTAAAAGGATGAGAGTGCAGTTAGAAGAGGCAGATGTGCAGTTTCTTTTCAAGGCAGCTGGGATCATTCTCCATACTGGTGTTAGGAGCTGGCAATCTGGAAATATCATGGAGTATAGCTGTGAGGCTTCCTCTTTGTGCTATCCAGCAGAGGAGTACCAGAAACAGCACACTGGGAAGAGACCTTGTGGCAGACTTTGAACATATTGAAGTATTTATATCTCTAGTTCTGCATGGGAATGTCTAAGAATCTCACAGGATGTTGCACAGACTATTGTTGGAGACAGTAAAGTCTGGTCTACCTCGCTTAACCTGCTACTACTGCTAGTATACCCAGGTTAGGGTATGCATGAATAAGTGAATACTTAAATAGCAACATTCCTGCACTTCACTAGTAATTGCAGAGCAGTATTTAACATTGTACAGAAGTACCACCAAGTTACTTAGTAGGGGTCCCAGTTTAAGATGACACCAACAAGTCAGAACCTCCATACTAGAGCAGAACTCTGGTGTATCTATCTGAATATAGATCCTGGGGGATTGAACTCTCTGCCTTCTGTTCTTCATAGGATAAAAAAAATGTTGAATCTCGGATACTGACAGGCAGTATTGTAACCCATCTCCTCCTACTGTGCTATGTGGTCTTAACTGCACTGACTTGATATTTTATGCTATGACCATTTTGTTATCAATAAACTCACATTTTTCCTGTTTTGCTAATGGTTCTGCACATTTTTTCAGTATCTAAAATATTGGTACTTGGCTACATTCCTACCAGGCTTGGCTTCTGCCACAGTGTTTATCAACATTAAAATTACCAGGTGTTACTGGATCCATCCATCCATCCATCCATCCATCCATCCATCCATCCACAAGCCCATTATTCGATTTTTCCACATGGGGTTGGGTTGTCATTTCAACAGTGACAATCATCTAGAGCCAAGGTATACACCATTGGGTGGCTAACCCTGGCGCAGGTGTTACTGGATATATAGCAAGGAAAAAAATAATATCAGAAAATGGAAAATTATATTAAAAAAATCAAGGACTTTCTTCAACTCTTACAAAATTACAATAATTAAAGAGACTGAGGTAAACAAGCTGAAAACTACCAGGAAGGAAACAGCTCTTATTTTTATTGGGAAATGTAACATTGATGGCATTTCTACCTCTGAATGGAGTGAATTGCAACCTATTAAAAACATTTTATCTTATATTTGTTATGAAACATTCTTTGAATCAGTTGAATATTTCTCTTCATTATTGCTTAAGTAACTAATTTGTAACAGGGACGAATTATATATACTGTATATAGTTTTATTTACATAGTGTTGGTATAAACAGAAATTATTTTGGTTGTCACAGTGAATGTTAAAAGTAAAATTAATCTATATTACTGTAAATCAATGAAAAGTAATCAGATTTTTTCTTCAGTCCAGTCTCTTTTGCTCTCTTTCAGAAGTAAATTCTCTTGGTACCCTTGCCTCCTCTGAAAACAGTGAATTAACCATACCCACAAGTATAGAACTTTTGTTTTGCAGGGACTTTAAAAGCATTTTTACCAGACAATCCAAATGGTAACATGTGTGATCACTACACTTGTCTCTCCTGTCTAAGGAATCAGAAGCAGTTTTTTTAAAACACTTGGGGAAAAAAGTCCAAAAATCATGAACACATTTAAGAAATGTTTAGAAATAAAAACTGATCTTTTAAAAATATGATCTTTTTTGAATGTCTAATGAATTATCCTTCATTTCTAATTTATTTACCATATCTCCATCTAAAATGCAGATGTATGTAAGTGACATTGGAGAACTTTGAATAAAGATGAAGGAGTCTTTTGCTCTTTACTTCGGAAAATTGAACAGAATGCATATGTTTTTCAAACAAATAAGTACTGAAATAGAGATGTAACTGAGATGAGAACATCAGTTTTGCATTCACTGATTTTGGCAGCCTACTGATGTTAATTATCTGTCAGACTCATGTTTCCAGTCATGCTACAAAAACATTTGGCTTTTCTTAGTGACTAAGAAATCTAGAGGTATAATTCAACAGTTCATCAGGTGCATATATGTAATAGTGCCAAACAAAAGTTCCACTTGCTGCAGGTCACAGCCCAGCTTCATGTCAGAGCTGCTTAAAAACAATAGTCACATGTGATTTATTTGTGTGGCTGATAACCTTTGTAGCTGTGATTTAATTCATGTTTTCGTAATGCAAAGTAACTGGGCAAGCTTTTCTGCCAGTTGAAGATTTAGTCTGTGTCTGAGTAAGTGAAGAGATATTCTTTAGTGATATTAATAAAAGACCAGTTTGGTACGAGTCGACTGCTTGCATGGAAATGCCATACAGTTAAGCTAGCTGTATTCAGCAGGTACATAGAACATTATCAGTGGGTCCCAGCAGCATTTGTTCACTGTCATGATGATCATTAGAGGAAGCTGGGTGTCCTGGGTTAGTGCTGATGCTTTATTGCAGACATGAAGTTTTTTCAGACATGCATAACACTTTTAAATATGGAATTTATTCTGACACTGATGTCACTTAATGCGGTTCTCTGTATTGTAAAATTGCAACTATCATGACACTGAATATTCAGGTGTCATAGGTCTTCGCAGAACAATTCCCACACAGCCCAAAAGTATAACAAGCTCGGCAGACAGATTCTTGATACATGTGTGTCCTTTGCTCTTTTTTTCTATCTTCTCTGGTACATCATTCAGACACAGATTGCCCGTTTCTTTAGGCACAAATGAAAGGTATGTAGGCTAGTGTATATTAGTTTGGTTCTGGTTAACACAGCAGCTGTTATATCATCTTTCTGTGATTCTGTTCACAGGCAGTCAGCACAGGCAATGGGAATGCAGAACATAAGCTCTGACTACAGTTATAAGCAGAGTGTTTTGCCATGCAGAGCAGACTGGTCCCCTAAAAAACAACAGATGAGCTGGAAAAGGCCTGCAGTAGCTGAACCCAGAGCCGAATCCTAGGCAGGATAATGTGCTGGGACCTCAACAGCCAAATCCATATCCCATTATTTGGCTGTCTCTCCAAAATCACCATAAACTGTTCAAACCTATATGTGCACATGCTATTTTTCTTTCTTTCTTTTTTACTTTTACAAAGATCATAGAGATTTAGTTGTAATTTAAAACTGCTATTTCAGATTTTACAGCATAAAATAATGACAAGCATTGGCTAAACAAAACAAAACAATCTCACAATGAAAACAAGACTTAGCATGAGTACCAGTAAACTTCTCTTCTACTGAAACTCACATTAATTGAAAAATCATCTGGAAACCCATTAATGTACAAGACATGCGTTGGGGCTTATAGCCAAACAGCATATAGTAAAGCATTAAATAGTGTCTAAGTGACAGGTATAGGAATTCAAAAGACAAACAAGTAATGCATTTGCTAACAGCTTAGGGCAGCTCACTGGATGCAACCGTCCCTTTTCAGGGGCAGCCTAGAGTCATTATCTGGTGAAGATTCATGATACATGTGTGTCCTTTGTTATTTGTCATAGTTGCACAGAAGATAAAATGAATGCTGAAGGACTCAAACCCTGCACTACAGAAGCAAGCCATAGCCTTAATCATCTGTGCCAAGTACCAAACAGACTGTTGTAGCCCAACATGGTGCATTTCATACTCATGTGCCTGCAAAAAATAAGGTAAATTAAAATGTATTCACAGTTAAATATTAACATTAAATCCATAGATGTCACCCTGTCCAGCTTATTCATAGCCAAATAATAAACAAAACAAGGAAACCAAGGATTGTACCCAAAGAACATGGCTCATGTGATGATGCTATGTTGTACTATAAATCAGTTCCTTCTTTTTCACCACTACTGTAGATTGTAGGAACCAAGTATTTACTACTTACACACACACACACACACACACACACACACACACACACACACACACACACACACACACACACACACACACACACACACACACACACACACACACACAAATTATAATCACTTGTTTGACTGCGCACTTCAGATATTTACTTGAGAACAAGTGAATACCTACGTTTAGAAATAATCGCTAGAAATTTATCTCAGCTTATTGCTGTCAAAACTATACAGTGGAACAGATAGCAACCCACACCTGCTCTCTCAATGTCTTAGCTCAAATCAAAGGCAAAGACTGAGAAATCAGGAAACCAGGAACAGATATTAAATGTTTGTCTTATAGACTTAAAAAATTGCTAGAATAACTCTGGATTCTCTTGGTGAAGAACCTCTGTTATCTCTCCAGATGCTGCATGTGCTTTGTGAAGTACATGCCGAAAGGAGCATTGTACTCAATAATGGGTCTTATAAGGAAAAATACAAGGACGTTATAACCTCCTTGTCCCTGGATGAGATACCCTTACTAATGAGGTGGGATGAGATACCCTTACTAATGAGGTGGGCCATGTAGAAAGCTTTCTGTACAATGGGGGCAATATAGTGGTCAAAAGTCAGTTTGCTATCAACCTAGGTGCCCAAGTCCCTCACAACGGATTGCATTCATAGGACCTCGTTATTAATATGATAATTTCTGGGGACATCATTCTTCCCAAAGGGGATGATGATGTATTTTTTGGCATTCAGTTTGAGGCCATATTTCTGGCACCAGTTATTTGTTTGGGTGAGATGCTCTTGGAGGATGTCCACATCACTAGGGGGATTGGTGACAGTGCCCAGCTTGCAGTCATATGCAAACTTTGTCAGCCATAGTCCACTGGTTTTGGCCTACACCACAGAAAAGTATATCCCAAACAACACATGCCCCCCAAGACTGATCCCTGGGGTACACCGCTTGATACGGGCCTACTGCTTGATGGTGAGCCAGTCTGCTACCCATCTGGTAACATATGGATTGATGCCTAGTTGAGAGAGTTTATCTATCATACCTGAGTGGGGAATAGTATCAAAGGATTTGACCAAGTCATGGTAGATGGTGTGTACTGTCTTCCCTTATCCATGGCTTTGGTGACTGTCTCAAAGAAGTTGACCAAATTTAACAGGCATGACCTCCCTTTGACAAAACCAAACTATGTGTGATCGAGTGTTTGGAGGTTGCCAATAACCTTGTTAAATGAGGTCCATGATAATCCATTCCATGACCTTGCAGATCAGGCTAGTTAGGCTGATGTGTCTATAATTTCCTGGATCAGTGGAAGATCCACCTTTGTGCAAAGGGATGACACTGGCTGTCCTCCACTCAGCTGGATGAAGTCGGTACTCAGACTTACTGGCTGTCCTCCACTCAGCTGGGATGAAGTTGGTACTTAGACTTTGGTTGAATAGGGTACTTGATGGTGCTACTAGTTTCTGCCTCAGTCCATGTAGGATGCAGCCTGGGATATTATCGGGTCCAATGGAGGCTGTATTTTTTGCCTTTGAGAAGGCAATAATGACTTGCTCCCTAGCGATAAGGAGAGGGTGGCAGGTGCTATGCATGTCCTGATTTACTGATTGGGGGGACAGAGGGGTGAAGCCTTCACTGAATCTGTCTGAAGTAGGTTGACTATATCTACAGCATTTGTGCATGTGGTGTCCTTGACCACCAGTGCTGAGCAGATTTGAGTGCTTCCCTTGAGATTGTGGACATGTGTGAAGAAGGCCTTATGATTGTCTTTAGTAGATGTGGCCAGTTTAAACTTGAAGTTTGCTTTGGAGGATTTCACTGGTGCTCTTATTTACTTGTTCAGGCTAAGGAGAGATTGCTTCCAGTTAGCCACCTGTGCCTTCTTGGTCCTGGACAGCATTTTTTTTCTTTTATTATAGAGTTTATTTATTGCAGATGCCCACCAGACAGGTTTACTCTTCCTTGAGGAGGAGGATTTTGTCCTGTCTGGTATTCACGATTCCATGCAGCTATATAAATGTTCGTATAGTACTTTGGTATAGATTTGTACATGTGTGGCAGTTCCTATGGAGGGGGAGGGGCAGGGGCTGTGAAGTTGTTTACTCCTTACCTCAGGAGGTTGTAATCAGCTTTGGAGAGGTTTTCTTTGTTTGACCCTAGCTAGGGGGTCAGGGAAGATGGTGATTTCAAAGGTGACCACTTTGTGGTCTAATCTTACCAGGGAGGACAACACTGTAGTGATGCTGCAGTGGTTACTGATGTTGGTTAATATCAAGTTCAAGATATCACCTCTCGTGGGGGTGTCGACCAGCTGTTCCAAGGCATTTGCATTGACAAAAATCAAGGACTCTCTGGGCATTTGTCTTTTGGCATGAGCAGTTCTTCCAATATATGGTTGAGTAGTTAAAGTCACATAGGATCAGGGTAAAGGACTGAACTTTGATAGCTTTGAATAGGTCCAGATAGGAGAAGTAGGCATATTGAGTCAAAGTTGGGTGCCTGTAACTAGCTATGATTTGAATATGGGTCTTGCCAACAGTTAACTACACCTGGAGTGCCTCCTCTGTGTCATACTGTTTGACTGGCCTGCAGGTGTGCGTGTCTTTAATAGATATTGCAACTCCACCTCCTTTTGCTTTGCCAGCCATGGTTTGGGGTCTTAATGTATGATAGATGAATAACCTGGTATGGCTGGGATGCCCTCCACAGCTTTGAACCAGGTTTCTGTGACTACACAGATGTCAGAATATTCTAGGTTTAAGAATGCTTGCAATGAGTGCAGTTTCATGTTTAGACTCCTTGCATTTAACAGCATGACCTTTAATTTGCATTTTGATGAAATGTTCATGTTGGTAGTTTTGACCTCATGGCATTGCCTAAAAAAGGCACTATTGTGGGGGAGGCAAGATCCTTTGCCAGAAGCCTGAAGCCCAAGGGAGACAGATGCAGGATATCTCTGGCAAAGCATCATGGTCTGTCGATCATGTCTTCCCAGGCTGTCAGGTACTGGATCCCCTTGGAATGACACCAGAAACTAAGCCAATTGTTAAAGTCAATAATTTTCTGCTTGTATTGAGCCATCATTCTGGGTGATGGTAAAATGCTGCTTAAGGCTAGGAATATACTGCCTGGGACACATTCAGAGAGCTCAACTGTATCTCTCTTCATATAGTCCAGAGAGGTAGATCTCAAGTAATTTGTGCCAACATGGACTATGACAGAGTCATAACAGTACCTGTTGTTGAGAGATTTGAGTGCATGGGTTATATGGTGGATTCTGGCACCTGAAAAACAACTAACCATGACTTTCTCTTTATCCAGCCTGGTGAGGGGCACATATTTGTGTCTCACACTGGAGTCTCCTATGACTAATAGGTTGGGTTTATGTTTAGGCCTTAGTAGCTGTGAGACACAGGTGTGTGGACTATGTGTGATGTGGTGGGCAGTGGAGTTCATGTGGGTTTTTGCCTCGGAGGTCTCTCTTGTTTGGGTATGTTTTTGTTGAGGAACTCTTCATATGTGGTTGTGTATTGTGTAGGTGTGGGTGGTGTTTGAGATGTGGTGTTTGTGTTGACAACCTTCTCAGTGCCAGATATACTACCAGACTTGCAGGAGAAACCATAGGAAACTGTCTGTCCACATTTGTCAGAATCTGAGGGAGAGAGGCGAGAGAGAGCTAAGGGGGTAAGGGGTGGAAGATCTAAGATGAGTACTACTAGGTGATCCCTGATGTGCTACTTGTGATGCCCATGCAGTGGCCCAGTAATCAAGGAGCCTCAATCCTCACCACTAACACCAGTGATGATTGTGCACAGTAAAGTACAATTTCCCTTAAGAGCACACAGGGATCAGTCAGTCTGAGGTTGGTTTCTCCCTTTCTCTCCAGATCCCCAGTAAGACTCCCCACTGGCACAGCTCTGGGGTCCGGATCTCAGCCTAGTGGTCAAGCTAAAATCTCCAGCACTCTCTCTGTCCAAGCAGTGCTTTGTGTCCCTGCCCAAGTAGCTGACAGACACACACGTTAAGATTTGATTTAGATATAAATGCACAGACACTTCTGGGGAAGGCTGGCCCAGGTTCTCCAGCTGTGCCCCCTTTCTGCCCAGACTATAAGGTAATAATCCACTACCACCAACCACTATGTATCAGCTACTAATAAGGCCCTTATCAAAGGGTGTCCAATTTTACTGTGCAATATTATTATCCAAACCGTAAGTGTGACTGAGACTTGAAGGCTATTTAGGAGTGGTTGGTACAGTATCACCAAATACATGCAAGTACTCTACAGCTTAATTTATCTCGACACAAGAGAGCCACAGTTGAAGAGTTTAAAAACATTTAATAATAAATAATAAAAACACAAGACAATACTTATTACTTCAACACAATGACATTACATTGCTCAGAGATCATAGGAAACTTTTAAAATAATGTTGTAGAATAGTCTGACATAAATATAGAAAACAGCTAGACTAATCTTAATATTTCTATCTATCCCTAAGAGAAATACTAACATCTAAGATCTGACTTACATACAGAGCAAAGGAAGAGTGCTGGTGAGTTGAGGAGTTCAGGTTCAGACAAAATCCAAAATGCTCTCTTCTTTCTCTCTGAGAAAGTCTTAAATTGATAAACACCCAGTACTGCCAAGTAATTTTTACATTACATCATTTTTATCACTTCTTTAGATCCCAGGCTAAAAGAAAATTTACATTTCTCTGCAAGTGCACCTGGCCAGGAAGCCACAGCAATAAAATACATTTTTACATGTAAAATCTAGTAATTAACTCTGTCTTAATAATAGAAAGAATTTGCTAGCCCAGACATCCTGTTTCCAAGCTTTGAGATCAAACACAGTTGTAATTATTTACTTAACAGCTTTCTTCCAGCAGAGTACACTGTAGTTACATTTTTGAAGCTCAGTACAACATACAGTTTAATCATAATTGTAAACGAAGCCTGTGGATTATATTAATATTTACAAATACCATAGACTTATTTACAAGAGCCTATCTGGCAGCCCCTCAGTTTTTCACAGTACTAAGGGAAAATTTGTAGCTGGAGTACTTTGCAACAGGTTAAAAAAAGTGCAACTGTGGTGTGTGATGTGTAAACAAGCCCAAACCAGTTCAAATGTGCGGTTTAAATAGCACATAAAATAGAAGGTTCTAGTAACAGAGAAGTCTAGCCAGTCCTGCTAGTCCCTGCTTTGTTTACCAGCCTGTGCCAGACAAGGTCCAGGGCAGTCCTGCTACTCTCATTATCAGAGGAGATAGCCCCCTATCAACACAATATGGCTGCCAGGAGCACAGACGGAAAACAGAAAATGGCTGCTAGAGACACAGAAGGCAAAAACAAACAGCTCTTTAATGATTGCACTCTATATCAATTTGCCTGAAAGACACAAATTTTACAAGGAATGGATAAAAATATCAGATTCCTTGCCCAAGAATTCTGCTCAAAGACAAAAAGAACGAGGGGGTCAAAGTTCACATTTTAAATACCATTTTCTTTTATCTATTTGTTAACCTGATAAACACACTGAACAAAGTGTCTTTTGGAGTTGACCAAGGAGCACTGTCTGAATGACTTGTTTTGACATAAGTAAAAGGATTCATATCCTGAACTTTTGACTACAAGAACCAGTTTGTTAACAGCTTTGAGACTTGTGTCAAACACCTCTAATTAACAGCAGGTATAAAACTGCAATGACTAGCATTACTGCCTGACTGTTATCCTCAGTGATTTATCCAAACATGAAGAAATCAAGGAAGGTTCTGGCAGTTGGCCTAACATTGACTGTGCGCATCAAAATATAATTATGCATGATGCACGTAGGGCATTTCTTAGCTCATGCAAAATCAGCAAAAACACACACACGCACACACACAAAAAACATTCACACGAGAAGACAAACTTCCCATCACTCGCTATACCCCATTGCTAACTGTGCATACTAAATCAGAGATCACACAATATGGGGGAAGGTGAACATTCCCCAACCATGGGGATTATGCATTTTCACACAACGGTCAGTTATCTGTTAATTCGACAAAATTCATAGACAATAGTTTTTGCTGTATGGAATTTTTAAAGTAAAATTGTTATTTTGGGACAGAAGGAAAAGACCAAAGTTTCAATAGAAAGTTTATATATTTCGTGAAACTAGAAGGTATATATTTCGTGAAACTAGAAGGCAGTATGCTGAGTTATCTGTTTGATCTATAATAAAGTGATTCTTACAGTGCTTCCTTTCAAGTGCTTTTTTGTTCTTTAGTTCAGTAAGCATTTGTTAGAACACCATTCCAACTATCAGAATGGATGTTGGTATCTTTTGCCACAATGGTGTCAGTGAACTTTGTGTATTTTAGTTTCTAGACTGCTCAGAGCCCAGCTTATCTGCTCTCTAACACTATCTTTATTAGACTGTCAGTGTAAGTGGCAATAAACAGCAAATATTCTGTCATACTTCAAAACTGATGTGAAAAGCAGGGCGGCCCATGTTTTAGAAACCTATAGAATGAAATATTTTATTGCCATCCTCTCTTTAGATTCATGAAGGCCCTGTTGGCACTGTTGAGTGATGATATCCACATTTGGTTCTGTGAAGCAAAGAGTCACAGTATTGCACTATTAAAATGCATGATCTTGCCCAGGCATCCTCTTGGAAGCACTTTTACACTGTGGACGTGTTAGTATGCCACCCATGTCACTTAAAATCTGTCCTATATAGTGCTCAACAAAGAAATTCCCATTTTGATCTTCTGGCGTAGCACAGGATCATCCTGTGTACCCCACTAAGTTTATAACAATGCAAGCTGGCCCACTGTTACAAAAATAGTCTACATTCCTGCAGCCCTACACTCTGACTTTACATTCATTGGGTTGGTGCACCAAGCATGACAACCTTCTCCCAAGCAATCTTCAGTGTTGTCATACTTCTGATCTCTTCTGTTGTTAAATAAACACACTTGTCACCTAGCCCATGTTGCATTAGTCACAATCACATCTTTGTATCTTTCCCCATTTGTAATGTTGTTGATCTTCTGTAATAGTAATTAAATAGCAGACCACGCCTCCCTGCTGAATATCTGTTAACCTGTTACCTCAAGACTGAGGCATAATGCCAAAAGGGATTAAAGACAAAGGGCACACATGAGGGATACTTTTAAAGATTTTTACTATTTAGTTAGAACACTGCCAGGATTATAGGATATGCCTAAGCATGTATTTTCTGAAGAGTAAGATGTTTTTAATTTTAATACCCATTGCAATTTTCTTACTGCAATTCTCACTGTTGTGTCATAAATTTAAAACATTTAAAAGGAACAGATAAAAAAATATGACCAAAATAAGGGATGTTCATGAAACCAGGTACAGCTAAAAGGACACACAGATGTTATGTCCTCAGTATCTCATCTTTGTAAGTAAAGCCCTTCCCATCTTCCAGCTTGTTGACATACCTTATTTGCATTTACATGTAAAGCATTACGCTTTTGTCCACCCAATTGAAATGTCATGTTCCTGGCTACAATTACTGACAAGAAGAAAGCACTCTCACGTCACACCACTGCTGTTGGTTCATGAGTGTTAATTTTGCACCTATAGTATTACATTGACTTATTCAATATAGTGGACATCCCTGATTCATGAAACAAACCTAGCTCTGTCCTGTTTAAACACTGATAGAGTAGTAGGTGATTGTTATGGAATATTAGTACAGCATAGTCCCTAACTACCCTAAAATATTAACTCTGCACAGAGAAGAGGGCATGATGGAGAGTGGGAGTTCATGTTAGGAGGCTTACTAAACATACAGAGACAATAGATGTGGTCTAACCTCCATGAGGTCTATGATTTCTCTAGAAGCAAGTGTATACCACATGACAAGCAGATCACGGAGCTACCTCACAAGCCTTAGTACTTGCTGTACACGCATGTACAACATCTATCTTTTAAACAAGCTGGAATAAAATATGCATTAAGTTATACTGACCACTTAGAATTCACATTAAAATTAGGTATGAGACATAAAATACAGCATTTTGTACATATTTAAAATACTTTTAATTGGGTAACTTTTCATTTTACAGTGTTACTCTTCATCATGAAAAAAAAAAATAACTATGTTTTTTCATGGTCAGTGATATATGGAACTTTTTCAGGACTATATATTTTATTCTTACACCGTTTCTTGCTTCACTGCAGATATATTTGGAAACAGCTTCAGAGTCTGTCTTTAGAGAGTTTTTGACTATCACAATTTTCACAGCTATGTTTTCTTGTGACAAGACTAGTCTGATATTTTCAGCTGCTGTTCTTCAAACTTCACATGAATTTGTTTTGTACAAATGTCACTGATTTCTTCTTTATAGCTCATCAGCTTGCCCATGATTTTTACAGAATCTGGATTCAGTGGGCATAGTATTTGAGCTTCAGGCTGCCAACCTTTCTTTAGGTTTTGGATTCTTCCTTTTTTTCCAAGCTTTAAATCAAATAGTCTTCTGCAGTTTCTATTATAGCAGTATTTCTGTTTCTTCTGATTTATTTTCAGTATTATCTTTACCTCGTTTTAATTTTCTGGTATCAACAATACAGCCAAAGAAGTTTATCTGTTTTTTCAACTTTCTACCCTTAAACAGTTAACCTGTTAATACCTATATTCCAAGATCATAGAAAGGCGATCTTTATAGATTTTGCCGCACGTCTTTCTCATAAGATTCAACATTCCAGACAATTCGTTCACTTATTGATTAGACTGTCTATAGCATGAAATGGATATTATATGTCTTAATTTCTCATCCTGTATGAAAGTTCTGAACTATTAATATGTGTATTATGAATCACTCTCAGACATGACCGTATCTGGTATCCCCTGTCATGAAATATAGATTTTAGTACACTAATCATACTTGCATGTGTCATGTTCTGTCAGTTTGATTATTTCAGAGAGCTCAGAATAGTGATCCAGGCATATGAGATGCATTGAATTTCTAAAGTGGAGCAAATCAGTGCCCAATCACCCCTAAGGAAGATCTTTAGATGGATATGCTAGCACCTCTTTCTTTTAGATTTTTATGTGTATGCATACCAGATGGTGCAACTGTGTAATGGTTATTCTTCATAAGTTTAATACATAGCTAAAATATTACAACTCATGTACTTTCTTTGTGCTTGATGTGTTTTCTATACTTTTTCAAGCACTTGCTTTCTCAGCTAACTGGGAACTACTTTGACATCTACCATGGATGTTGAGTATTTAATCTCTGAAGAGGGAGAAAAACAAGACTGATGATTTTTTGCTCATGGCAGCCATTGTTACTACCACCATTCAGTAGTTGCATTTCTAATACAATATTAGTATTCCTCTGAAATTCTTTTACTTTTTCTTCCATTATTGGTTTTCACAGTGTTATTCAAAATATTTCTATTTATTCTTCTAGCAGCTGTTTGTTCTTCTTTGGGAAATATGCTGTACTCAAAAATCTACTATATGTAGTTCTTTGTCTGTTCTGTATAACATTAAAAATACTTCTTTCTGAAACCCAGGAGGCTCTGAATATGCTTTAGAAGGGATTGCAATCTGTGTCTGACTTTCTTTGTCTTGGACATAAAATGTTCACATCTATATATCATTTCTAATAGTTCTTTTTCTATTGGAATATATTGTTCATCCTTCGATAACCACATCGCCACAACAGTCAGGAAATCCTTCTATGTGGCACACCTCATCACGAAGGGCTTTTCATCCAGAAAAAAGGAGGTCATTGTCCCACTGTACTCATCCCTCATTAGACCCATTATAGAATACAATGCCCCATTTGGTATGTACCTCTCAAGACATCTGCAACAACTGGAAAGGTCTCAGAAATACCTCACAGGCCTAAAGCAGATGCCCTACGCTGACCACCTTAAAAAACTCCAGCTATACTCTGCTTAACATACAAGGCCATATCAAACCCAGAGCTGTTGGACATGCTACACTTAAAGAAATCCCAATCCTTCAGAGCTACACGCCCAGGGATCTAAACCTTGTCATCACAATAAACAAAACATGCTGGAGGGATAGGTTCCTGACCCAGAGATTCCCCAGACTCTGGAATAGATTGCCCATACATGTCAAGCAGAGTGCCTCTTTGGACCTCTTCAAGAGGAACCAAACAGGGGTCCAGGAATAGGCCCTAGGGCTGATAGCCTAGTACCAACCTATGAACCTATGAACCTAATCCATATATGCTCTTGATGCATAAGCGACTGTGCTTCTCTCCAGTAGCATTACAGCTTCTGTACTGTTTGGACTGCGACCTACTTGCAACACAACTAGCTTATTCATCTCATGCTATTTTAATGTGGAAGTGTCAGCGAGAAGTTTTGTTCATTTCAAAACTCTTTTTCCTGTTTAGTGCTCAAGTCTCAGGCTACATCACAGGCTTTCTTACAGGCATTGCTACTTCAGACATATTATGTACGACTTTTGCAGTATATGGCATTATACCACGGAACTTTTGTAATGTCCACTTGTCTTTTGGCATTGGAATTTGCACAGCAGCATATTTATTTATTAATTAATTTATTTATAATATTACAGATTTGCACTCTTTTTTCAAATGTACTGTCGTTGTGATATGAAGTTGTACTCCTTAGGTTGGCAGCCTAAAAAGAAGTTTAGGTCTCACAGGAATGGAATGTGAAACAGTGGAAAGAGAATTGTTCATAGGTTCATAGGTTCATAAGTGTGTACTAGGCTAATGGCCCTGCAGCCTTTACAAGCCTAGCCCATAGAAGTACCCTGGCATCATGCCACCCAACGTTAGATCCAAGTGCCTCTATCAAGTAGAGCCACTGGAGTGATGCCCGGGGTGAACTTTCTATTTCCCATTCACTCATCAAGATTTCTCTTGAAGAGGGCCAGTGAGGTACTCTGCTTGACATATATGGGAAGTCTATTCCAGAGCATGGGCAGTCTCTGGGTTATGAACCTGTCCCTCCAGCATGTTATATTGATTGTGGTAATGAGGCTGAGGTCTCTGGAGTGTGTGTTGTTGATCACCTCTTAGTAGATGATATAAGACAGAGAATAGCTGGAAGGTTTTGAGTCTGTCCATGTAGGACATGTGTTTAATGCTAGGATCCTCTTCGTGTGGTACTTTTGTGGCCTCTCCAGCTGTTGCAGGTGTCTAGTGAGGTACATGCCAAATGGGACATTATACTCAATGATTGGTCTAATGAGGGAAGAGTAGAGAGAGATGATGACTTCTTTCTTCCTGGTGCAAAACCCTTGGTAATGAGATGTGCCACATAGAAGTATTTTCTGACCACAGTGGCAATATGTTGGTCAAAGGAGAGGTTGGTGTCAACCTGTGTCCCCAGATCTCCTATAACACCTTCAGTGTTCAGTGGGCTCCTATCGATGTGGTAATTAGTGGGAACTGAGTTTTTACCCTAAGGGGATGATGATGCATTTTTTGGTATTAAGCTTAAGGCCATGGATTCGACACCAGTCATCGATCTCAGTGAGGATTTTCTGTAGGATGTCTGCATCACTTGATTAATTAATAATGGCTCCCAGCTTGCAGTTGCCCATGAATTTGGTCAGCCAGAGTCTCTCTGTGTTTGCCTGGACTTCTGAGAAGTAGATGCCAAACAGGAGAGGACTCAGGACCGAACCCTGTGGGACTTTACTCGTGACTGGTCAGCAGTCTGACTTGGAGTCCACTACTTTCACACTGTGGGTTCTATCAGTGAGCCAATTTGCAACCCACCTACTGATATAGGGGTTGATGCCTAGTTTGGTGAGTTTATCAATGATTCCTGAGTGAGAAATGGTATCAAAGGCCTTGGCCAGATCGAGGTAGACTGTATGAACTGCCTTACCCTCATCCACAGCTCTGGCGACTGTCTCAAAGAAGTCAACCAGGTTGAGCAGGCACAATCTACACTTCACAAAACCAATCTGCATGGGATCTAGAGTTTTGGAGATTCCCTCTATCCTTGGTAATTAGGTCCATGATGATGTGCTCTATAGCCTTACATATCAGACTCATCAGGCTAATGGGGCAATAATTCTCAGGGTCTGTAGTCGCTCCCCCTTTATGGAGAGGAATGACTGTAGCAGTGCATCATTTGGTAGGGACAAAGTCTGAGGTGAGGCTGTGTGTGAAAAGCGCACACAGATGTGGTGCCAGTTCACTTTGTAGTTCATGTAGAAAATAGCCAGGGATATTGTCAGGTCCCATGAAATCTGTATTTCTTGGCCTTGGACAATGCAGCTTTAACCTGTGCTGCAGTGATGCTGGGTGCCTGGCATTCTTCCGGTATAGTGATTGGTCCTTGGGGGGGGAGGGATAAAGTTGGCACTGCATCTGTTGGCCAGTATATTACTTCCATCTGGGTAAGAAGAATTCATTGCTTCTCTTTTAGATGATTTCTTTTTTCTTTCATACAATACTCCACACTTTCCTGATGCCCACTTTTATTTAACTTTGATGATACTGAAAAACAATGAGGTATTCTCCATTTTATATCTGTGTATGTGTTTATTAAAATGTAATAATATCTTGCCTAGCACTGATTACAATGACACATTTGAAAGAGTCAAAAGACACACCGAAGAATAAACTGAATTGTATCATGGGATCATAGAATCATAGCAGAGTACTATATTAAGAACACTAATGTGCTTTTTAAGCCTAGCTAGGTTTCTCAGAAATATTAGAATGCTGTTGGACCGATAAAGTTATGTGGGGGTGTATATAAACTTAGACATGAATGACTGATAATTTATAAGCTTCATCTCACTAATATAGACATAGGTGCCAGACCAGGGGTACATTTATGATTCCCCATCCACTGATCTAAGTTTTGCTTCAATAAATGTGAGGAAGAACTTTGCTTCACTTGGATGGGAAGCCTGTTACAGAGAAAAGGCAGCCTCTGAGACACATATCTATCCCTCTAGCATGTTCTAGTTAGGATTCAGGCTGGGCTTAGTTTCCTGAATTAGGTGTTTCTGGTGCTGAATGTTTTGTGGATGTGCAACAGGTGCAACAGCTCCATTAAGGCTGAATGAGAGGATACTTTGTAGGCCAGGCATAGGTCACCTGTAAGCAGTCTACATAGTCTGTATGAGACTGAGGATTAGGACAATGAGTCTGCATATGACTTGTTTTTTTATACCAATTATTCTTTTTGTGAGGACCCTCTGTGGTTGTTACAGTTGTTACATACATCTGGTCAGGTACATGCTGAAAAGTAAATTGCACTCATGAAACAGTGACATCTTTGGACATGGATGCTATGCTTGTGCTTATAAGATGTGCAACAAGGAATTATTTTCTTACTACTGTATAGACATGATGGTCAAAGGCCAAGTCACAGTCACTGTCTATATGTCTTCCCAAATCCCTGACTCTGGGTCTAGTCTTAAGATGTATTGTTGAAGCAGTAATTTTCAGGGGTAGTCATCTTACAGAAGGATACTATTATGCCCTCCTTAATATTGAGTTTAAGACCATAACTCTGACACGGGTTATTAGTCTGTGTCATGACCTCTTGGAGGACGTTTATGTCTTGGGGAGATTCAATGACTGCACCTAATTTGCAATCATCTGTGAATTTGGTTAGCCAGAGGCCTTTGACATTAGTCTTGTCTTCAGATAAATAAATACCAAATAGGAATGGCCCCAAGACTGAGCCCTGAAGGACTTTGCAAGTGACTGGCCTATTTGTGGAGGTAGTCTCTCTTATCTTAACTTCTTGGTTCCTATCTGTGATCTAGTTGGGTATTCAGTGGGGCATGTAGGGGTTTATACTATATTTCATAATATAATTCAGTAAGCTTGCCTACAATGCCTGAGTGAGGAACTGTGTTAAATGCTTTGGCCAGGTTGAGGTATGCAGTATGTACCATTTTACCCATACATTGCTTTGGTGACTTTCTTAAAGAAGTCCACCAGTTTAGTCACCATGACCTTACCTTAACAAACCAAAATGAGTTGGGTCCAGTGTTTGAAGGTTTCCTATGTTGTCATTTATCATGTCCAAGATAATTCTTTCCTTAGTCTTGCATAGGAGACTAGTCAGGCTTATGGTTTGTCAATTTTCTGAGTCCCTGGATGACCTGCCCTTGTGTAGTGGGATAACAGTTGCAGTCTTCCATTCATTTAGCATTAAGCCTGTTTGGAGGTTATGACTGAATAATGCTCCTATAGGCCCTGAAATATCCTGTATCATGCTATTAAGGAGGCATTATTAGTTATTTTCAGGTCCCATTGATGCATTATTTTTTTTCCTTGAAGGGTATATTGATGACTTGTTCCCTGGTGATAGTTGGGAGAGTTATGGTTGAGGGTATTTCTAGACAAGAGTCTAGGGGACAAATCAGGTTAAAATTGGAGCTGAATTTATTGACCAGTAGGCTTGCTATGTCCTCAAGCTCAGTATAGCTGGGTCCATTTACAATTATTGAGATTTCAAATGGACATAACGGAATAATGCCTATGAGGATACTTTTACCTCAAATTTGTCTTCAGTGTACTTAATTACTCCTCTGAGTTGTTTATTTAACTTGATGTGGGAGTTCTTACCTTGCTGGGCATTACATTCTTATTTTTGGCCAGGATTAACTTGATGAGGGAGTTATTAATTTACTGGATATTGCATTCCTATTTTTGCCGAGGATTTTCTTCCCTTTTTATATAACTTACCGATGCTGTGATTTCATCAGAGTGGCATGTTTTTTGAGTTTGTTGTGAAATTATTTTGGATTGGCACTGAAGCTTCTATACAGCTGTGCACATGATTGGAGAGGGTCTTATGAATTACTCAATGTAGGCAGCAGTGTCCCATGAGCTCAGGGGACTTGACATTTTGCCAGGGTGTCACTTAAAAGTAGGAAATCTGCCTTGAAATAATTTCTTAAAGATTCAGGGTTCCAGTTTTTATTTTTGTTTCAAAGGAGACGGCTGTATAGTCTTACCTGAAAAATGAGAACAAAGCACTTTAGGGGGTGCAACATTCTGTCATATTGATGAAGACTAGGTCTGGGCTGTTAGCACCTCTAGTGGATGCATGAAATATCTGGTCCCAGGTATTTGTTTTCATAAATTCCCGGAATCTCTTGGCATGCATTTTAGGGGTCATGTATGTTTTCCAATTCATAGTGGGGTAGTTAAAGTCATCCATGAATAAGGTGTTGGGCTGAATGATGAGCTTCTTCAGTATGTTAAAGTATGTGTTATGGGTTTCCTGAGTCATGCAATTTGGACACAGATAAGCACAAGAGTGTTATACCGTTTGCCCAGCCTTGAAGTGTGTTTGTTTTTGATAAAGATTCAGACACCTCCATCTTTTGTCCCTTCCTGTGCAGTAACAGGTTTAAATGTGTAGAAGCCATTATAGCCCTACACTGGCAAGGAGCTCTCCGAGAGTCTTGGGTGGGGAGATCTTTCTGGGGGTGTACCTCCTTGTTTAGACTTCTGACAGTAACACCTTTAGA
>NC_056729.1:290821523-290969023 GCF_019279795.1 Protopterus annectens
AATACTTTTTATCACCAGTGATCTAATATTATCTAGAAATGCTGTTTAGAATAGTATAGGTATTAAACTGCATCTTTTATTGACCATCTCCTGAAGAGGTTGGCATTTTGTGATTCTTAGTAGTGCCTTTTGGCCTAATCTAATGACACTGAGTCATGCTCCTTGGACCAATAGCAAAAGTGGATTTGTCCCAAGATTCCTCACCACTTATACTATCAGTGTGAAGTGGGTCATTTGACAGAGCCATCTGGAAAGACAATGTGAAATCTAAGGCAGTGAGATTTAGTTTAATTTATTTGTTAACTGGTCATTACTTCCAGATCTTTATTACCCCCCCCCCCCCCAAAAAACAAAACGACCACAAGAATAACAGTAAATTCAGTATATATATTTTTTATATATATACATTATATATATATATATATATATATATATATATATATATATATATATAAAATCAAAGAAAGGTGGCACGATGCCAGGGCACTTCTATGGGCTAGGCTTATAAAGGCTCCAGGGCCATTAGCCTAGTACACACCTATGAACCTGTGAACCTACGAAATACTGATATTAGCTATTGTTTTAAGAGCAGATTATAAGGTGAACAGATAACATAAAAGAAATATGCTTCCTTCTCTAAAGTAAACCACATGAAAAGGAAATTAGCCTCACTTCTTTTGGCAAACACAGTTAAGCACAAATTTTCTATTTCTTTAGGCTCGGATACAATATGATTTTACACAGAGCATTCTGGCCAAAATCAGTTCAGTTTCAAATCAGCATTCCCTTACAGACTGGGTTTTGTCAAATAACTAGTTAAAACAAACAGATAGTACTTACAGATACCATAGAGACAAACCTGAATCCATGTAACATCTCTTTAGCCTTCTTTACAGGTAGGGATAAGCTGAAATACCTTCTCCCCTATAGAGTAACGACTCCTTTCCCTCAAAGATACACCCTTCAGATTTTCTTCCTTCTGGTACAAGTAAATCTATTTAGAATCCTTACAGGACCTTCTTCAATCCCAGTGGTTACAAACTCTCTTCACTAGCATAGAACTGGGTCTTAATTGGGCCTGTTTGGACCTGTGCCTCATTAAAGTTTACCTGTCTGCCTATTTCTGAGTAATCATATTTAAAGCAACAAGACACTGCTATTGTAGATGATTCAGCAGCTGACACAAGTGACACACAAGTCTTGATTCTGAAAACAGTTTTACTTTATAGAACTTAAAGTAAAAACATTTAATTTCACTACAAATAAAGCAGCACCTGTAATAAACAGGAAACATTTAAACAGTACATTTAATAATTCAGCTGTTAAATAAAAATAAAGTCACCTTAAAATATCTGGTTCTGTTCCACTTCCAGGCAATAAAGCACCAGCTCTTCCACTAATATATAATTCTTACTAAAATGCCTTTTCTCCAAAACTGATACTATTAGTCTCCAATCATCTTTTCACATGCCCACATTCCTCTTGCTCTCTCTGATTCTGATTGGGATTATCCAGATCTTGCTTTTGATTCACCTTTTGTCAGTGATTCTTTGAGTTTTGCTTAAAGGAGTATGCATTCCACATGCACAAGTTATATAGAAAACACCTATACAATGCATTCAAAGAGATCCTCATACACTCTGTTGGAGAAAACAGCTATGCTATGTTACATTACACATACACACACACACACACACACACACACACACACACACACACACACATATATGGATCTAGTTCATTTAGTCGAATGGCCACAATTTCAAACAAAAAACAGAACATCAAACAAGGTCAAAAGGAAAATATGCCCCCCACACCTTTTACAAATTATGCTTACTGACTCCAAGATAGGACCACAGGGGAAGAGCAAACCCACTGATCTATGATCTCAAATAATGGATGTCTCACGCTTCTTCTGTTCGATATTCTACCAGTCAATAATTTATTCTTAATGTTTTGAACTTCAAGACTGTGGTCATTCAACTACCTGAAATAGACATACACACACACACACACACACACACACACACACATATATATATATATATATATATATATATATATATATATATATTTGAATTTGTTAACTGTGACAGTGTGCTGATCAGAAATGATTAGTTTCAGTCTCAGCCTTGGCAAGGGAATTATAGAATAATAATACAGACACACAAAGAAATTTCAAAGTTTCAATTTCATATTATGCAACAGCAAAATATGTATATATAATATATATATACCAGCTGTACACACTAGATTATCTACCAGTAAATGTAGAATTATATATACTTAGCTGTAGAGATGCTGCAGAAAGCTCTGCAATGAGATGGCTGAATATGGAAAAGTTGTGAAGGAAGTATGTAAGCCTGGGGTAGTGTGGTGGGATAAAGTTACATGGTTAAAGGTGTTACACTGACATGTTATTTTTTGGAGTTGTGCTTTTAGTCATCTGAAGTCATTTGGGGAGGGAGATATGTCTTTAAGATGGAGGGATAGAGTTGTACAGCTTAGGACCAAATACAGAGAGGCAGTGACCTATACATTGGAGTTTTGCTTATGAGCTTGAAATAAGGGCTCGAGTTGTAAAGATTTCTGATATTGTAGGGCTGGAATTCTATTAATTTGTCTGCAAGGGTAGAAAATGTATGATTGTGTAGAAATTTAGATAGTTGTAAGCAAATAGAAGGTTAGCCCTTTGCTTCACTAATATTCAAAATATATGGGCAGTTTTAGTATAATAAATTAACCAGCCTGTTCTTGAGAGGTGGGGAAGTTAGAGTAAACTGGAATAACTGGAGGAAATCCACAATGACATAGGCAGAGAATGCAATTCCTCAAAAATACTGACTGAAGGTCAGGATTCAGCCCTGGATATTTGAGGCACATTGTGCCCCATGGTGCTAGTGAGGTGCATCATTTCCTTTTAACGGGCTCTATTATTACTCCAGCCTAAGGACTGCAAAATAATGAGTGTCTATAAAGTGCATAGAAATGAATAGTGGAGGATGTGTCTGCACTCCTCTAGGGGCAATGTGTTTCATGGTAGCATACGATGCAGTACTATAACTGCTTAGGTGATTTCCTGAGGATTAAAGGAGACCTCTTCATCACGATTTACTGGCTATAGGTAAAGTGCAGTATAATCTAGGTGAGACCAGCATTCAAAACATATAATTGATTTATTTTTTACTAATTACACTTTTGAAACAGTATGTTACTTTCTAGTTCAGATTTTGAATTAATAGCACAGCATTTGAAATAGCATTCATAGTGACTGACTGTAATCATCCTTTCTGTAGCTTGCATGTATGTTTTTCATTATTTTTTAATTTCTTAACATGTGATTAAATGAGCCATATGCAGTAAACTATGGCTATTATCCTGTGTATCAACTCCAGTCAGTATTTGCATGAATGAATATGTGGATGATGTATATTGTATAATACTATTATTATAATGTCATAATAAATAAATCAGTCATTCACACTGTATAGTTGCAAGGACTGGATCAGCAACTGGAGTAAATCCTTCTGTGTTTAGCTGTAAAACATTTCTAATGTATCACAGGCATACCACATAGGCATGAGTTATTTTTTATTTATGCTTTTATACTGGTCAGTCATACCAGGCAAGTTAATTCTGGTGCTCTTGCAAGTGTTGTTGACTTAAGGTAATTGAATAAGTTATACTTTATTTATTAATTATTACAGTTTAGTACCCAGTTAGTTTGATGACATAGCCCCTTAACTTATTCTCACCAGTTCAGCTCTTTTGAGTGTGTACCTTTAACTCCCAGTGGGTGTGGCTTGAGCCTTTACAAAATGAAGTCATCCCCTTACAGTAGGGTTGCCAGCTGTCCGTTTTTTTGACCGGACTGTCCAGTTTTCTGACAAATTGTCTGGTTACAAATTTCATTCAAAACCGGACACGTGAAGTCCGGGTTTTCAATGAGCCAAAATTAGGGACACCTTGTGGGGTAAACATAGATGCGATTTTTGTCCTTTTGCATAGGCGCCGGAATCATAGAGCAAGGGGGAGGTGGCTTTTACAGCTGCAACGTGCAGGACTTGTAATGTTTTAGGACCCAATGGAGGACTCATGCGTGTCCGTGCATCATGATCACAAGCAAACGTGAATTTTAAAAAGTACGCAGGTTCCCTATCAACACTAAGCCTGCTATCAGAGTTATCCACCCACAGTAAGCAAACTCTGTTTTATGTCATAAAGCCTGTAAGCAGCTTTGTTTTTTTCTGAAGGCAAGCAGGGTCTGTTTTCTGAAGTGTGTGGCTGTGTTAAACATACTCATGAGGAATATTATCTTTATTGTCGCAGGAAAAAGTTGTGGTAAGGTGATGTTACTACCTTCCAATGTGGCTAGGCTTGTCCTAGGTATGCAGCAGTTCGCAGTGAGAAAAGAGATTATTCCTAGTTTTGCTTTGTCCAACTTTTTTGGGGGGGTTAGTTTTTGATTGTTTGGTATAATTTTTGATGATTTATAAATTATAAGCCTGTAAGCAGCTCCGTTTTCTAAGCCTGTAAGCAGCTCAGTTTTTCTGAGGGCAAGCAGGTAAGCAGCTCCGTGTTCTAAGTCTGTAAGCAGCTCCGTTTTTCTGAGCAGGGCAGTGCTCTTACTGTTATTATTTTACAAATGTGCCAAACTTTTTTTTTTAATTCTAAGTAAATGTTTATTTTATTTTTCTAAATTTGGGTAGTGTACTTTGCAATTCTGACCAAGTAAACTGAAGAAAGAGTTTTCATAACTAAATTATAAACATTTTTAGTGGGTGTACTGTGACTTGTATATTGTTGATGCCTGCACTGTGTCTCCTTTGACTTTAGTTCCATGAAAAATCTTAGATAGCTGTTTAGCTGAATTAATATGATTTTGTATTATTTACCATGGGTATCAGTGAAAAAAGTCTTAGCACTGTATGTGTGACAGACTCTTTCAATATGGATTGTTGACTATTTAAGATTCAGAATGAGGTACACTTGAGAGCTATGCCTGCTCCATTAATTTAGTTTACTTTGGTTTCATACCTCACAGCTGTTCCTGATCTTGGCTCAGAATGTTGCTTCCCCCAATCCCAAACAAAACTGGTGATTTTGGAAGAAGAGGAGGTGGATTGCACTTAATAAATAATAATAATTAGTGTTGTAGACTAATTTTACTTCAGAAAATGCATGCTAATTCACATTCACTAATTCTGTCAACTTCACAAGTTAACAGTACTAATACTTTTAAAAATGCCCCTATTTTTTCTGGATTTGACCCCTGATTCTGGCAGTAGGGATTTGAGAACTCTGCTCACTTTGAGTTCCATTACTTGTCTTGGGACCTTTTTTGCTGGTGCACTGTTTGGCCTGGTGAACATTAGGCCCTGCCTAATCCCTGCAGTTGATAGCAGTAGTAAATGATGATGTCTGTGAGTGTGACCTGGAGTGTTAAGGATGTGACCTATTTTTAGATTCAGATAGGAATATAGAAAAGAATAGCTTAGATGTTTTCTTTATTTATCTGAGACTGTCCTGTGATGATGTTTTAAATATTTCCTGTGATTTTGAACTCTGAAATTAATGTGCTGATTTACTGAGTATTGTCTTGTTCTTTGATTATTAAATATATTTAAACCAATCTTTGTGGCTGATATTTGTGAGACATATTTAAGCTCTTAGGGTACTTGCATATCTATATGGTGACACTGTACAGGCCACTCCTAAATAACCTTGCTCTTAGTCAGACTACTATTTGGATAATAGCAACATTACACAGTAGGATTAGATACCCTTTGTTATGGGCCTTAAATTAACTGGCTGTTAACAGAAAAGCATAGTAAATCGGCTGAAAGCAGGCATCCGGAACAGAAAAAGAGGGCGTTCCCATCAGCGGATGTCATGATGGTGTCACAAAATGGGAGGGGCATGTATGGGAGAAAGGGTGGGGATGGGTGGAGTTATGGGTGATGCGAGGTGCATGACCTTAGTCCGGTTTTAGCCACAAAGAAAGCTGGCAACCCTACCTTACAGTTTTAACAAAGGCTCATTAACAGGATCAAATATCAATACAATTGTGTTTGCCATGATGTATGCTTCAAGATAAAATATTCTGATACCATGTATGTAGCATGTTTTGGAATTAATAATGCAAATATGAACAAGCAATATTTGACACCTAGAGGCACAGTAGGAGGTAACTGCAGAAATGCCTGGAGGTGCACTCACCTGTAATGAGTTAAAAACAGAAACACAGGGAGAAAAGCTCCATCAGTAAATTATGGACTATACAATACCGCTAATAAACTAAAATGGAAATAAGAATGATACATTAAACAGTGCATAGAGCTGTCACACTTCTCTTAAAAAGCATTCACATGTCAAATAACTGATCCATTAAAAATGCAGTATAAAATTTAAACATGGATTTCATGTACATCATTGATAATATTCAAACAGGTTATACAGTTATCTATGTGATACACAGACAGTACAGCATAAGAAGTTATTAGAAATGTTGGACAGCTCACTGTTACATCATTTAACAGGAGAAATAATACTGTCACAGGGCTGGCCACCCGGTGGTGTAAACCTGGGGTCTAGATGATTGTCACTGTTGGAGTGACACTCTGACCCCGTGTACAGAAATAGGTAAAAGGTGTTATGGATGGATGGATGGATGGATGGATGGATAATAGAAGTGATAATGGTTTCTGCCTTACAAACTGTCATTTTTTTCTTTGATAGTTTGGTGAACTTACAAATCAGTGACCATGCAATGTGCCCAATTTCTCCACCTTTCCTATGCTACTGTTTGCTACAGGAAGGGCACATCTATTTTACAAGTATTAAACTAAGTCCAGCAATGGCTCCTGAGAGACTTTCATTTATGAGACATTTGGTCATGTTGTAGGAGATTCTCACTTGACAGATTGGGTATGACTGGATACATAACTCTGAAACCACATGAGAACTCTTGGGTCAACACCATAAAGTCTCAGTAATTACATCAAAAAGGAATATCTATATGTCAAAAGCCTTTGTGAGCTCAAGAAACATGGTCCCAGAAGATGTATTTTTGTCAAAGTTACAGCATGATTTTGTTATTGTAAACAGAGTAGCAACATCACTATGATTAATTCAAAGTCCATGCTGTAGTTTAGACACAAGACAGTCTTCTTCTTTTGGCTTTTTTCCCGGTGAGGGATTACCACAGTGGATCACCTGTCTGCTCATGATTAGTTTTACAGTGTTGAGTTGCCAGCCCAGCACCCAACCTTCCACCGAAGGCACACACATGCTCGCACTCACGCCTAGGGCTGATTTAGAATATTTAGTCTACCTACAGCATGTCTTTGGGATGTGGGAGGAAACTGGAGCATCCAGAGGAAACCCACATGACCACAGGGAGGACATGCAGACTCCGCACAGAAGGCACCCCAGCCGAGGATCGAACTGGAGAACCTCTTGCTGTGAGGCAGTAACGCTAACCTCTACACCACTGCAGCTGCCCTTTAGACACAAAACAGTACATGTGAAAATATGACCCAAATAAGAAGTGGACAGTTTTGATACATTTGCTCTGTGATATAGGAGTGTGGTGGGCCTACAGTTATTATCTTGATTGAGGTCAGTCTCCTTGGGATAAGAACAAGTGCAGACTTTCATACCTGTAGTATGGTGTGATCATCTGGTGAAATCAGCCAAGTAATAGGCTTTGTGCTATAGAAATCTTTATTAATTTTGCAAGAAAAACATTAACTGAAGATGGGCACTTGTCACCTTTGGACAAAAATTTAACACCCACATTTATACTGATGAACTAGAGACTGAAAGGATGGTGTGGTTGAGCACACTGAGCTGTATGACACTACACAAGTCAATGGCCTGCAGAGAGATGCTGACTGACATTTCTGCCAAAGGATGATCAAAAATGCCAGAAAAAGTTATCTGACTCTTGCTGGTTGCCCATCACTTCATGGCTTTAAGGCTTGTCGAGAAAGCCACTTTTGTTTATTTTGTATTTTAATTTAAGATTTATAAAATCATATAAGTAAATTGGTCTGTTGACCCTTCTCAGTCTCAGTCTACAATAAAATGAAAGAACAAACAATAATAGTACATTCATAACAATTAATTACCATTATATTAAGCAGTCAAGACATAAATAAAAACATACAAGATCATATGAGTGCAGATATTTATAAGGAAAACATTTTGTAAGTAAAAAATCTGTGACATCCCTCCTCTGGGCCACTGATCAAGGATCCTCAATCTTTACCTGTTACACCATAGGAAAAAAATAGACACACACAGTATTTTCAGATGCAGCTCTCTGCACCAAGTCCAATTTCACTTAAGAGCACACGGGAAATCCACATTCCAGTCCTGTGGCTAGGCTTTCTCTCCATGCCCTAAATAAGACTCTCCTCTGACACAGCTATAGAGTTAAGTCTTTAGGCAGGTGTTTCACTCCAAGTTCTCCACCACCCTCTCTGTGAAATCAGTGCTCTCAGTGTCCCTGTTCAAAGTAGCTGACACAACACTCCCTTTGAGATTTGATTTTCACACAGACATATACACACACACACACACACACACACACACACACACACACACACACACACACACACACACACACACACACACACACACACACACACACACACACACACACACACACACTTGGGAAAGGCTGGCACAGCTTATCCGCTTTGCTACCTTTACCCAGACTATAAGGTAGACACACTGGCACCAGAACTTAAGCCAGCTACTCTAAGGGTCTTACCAGAGTACACAATCTTCAAAAGAATACTTTCACACATATGGCAAAGTGCAGAGGGCAAAATCAGTTCCAGAAACAACAAAAACAGCCAGCACACAATGTGTGAGGTTCAATTAATTTAGAATAATTTATTGAGCGGCAAAATAAATCTCATCACAAGATGAGAACCTGGCCTGAATTAACATGTTTCTAGTGAACCTATTTTAAAGTCTCATAGATTGCAGAAAGTATGACTGTTTTTATAGTTTATTTTTATTATATATATTTAGATGTTTTTTGTGTATATTGCTCTTTAAGTGTTTTGGCTTTTCTTAGAATGCACTCCATTCACTTACATTGCAGCACTTTTAATGGTTAGTTTGATCTAGGTTGCTTATGTCATACTATTTAAATATCAAAGTGTATTGTGTGTTTTATATATGAAAGCACTCATCTGATTTTATTTTTTTATATTAAAGTTCATTTTCTGTACAGTTTCCAGCTGTCTGTGTTTGAACTTTGGATTACTTGTTCCTTTGCTGCCTGTTTGGAACTGTGCATGTTTTTGCTGCTGCTCTGCTTGCCTGTGTTTGGAGTCACCCTGTTTGATTTTTCCTGGTCCTTTTTTAGCTTGCTGGTTCCATTTATTCCCTGTGGAGTTCTTCTTGGATTTTACAAGATGAGAACAATGCACACCACTTTTGGCATACTGCTTTCATCAGTGTTCACCTAGCTCAATAAATACAAACACATATGCGAGCAAACAAACTGTCATTGGATAATTATAGGTGCTTATTTAGACCTGGTGAGGCTCATTTAGACTCAAAGATCTACACTTTAATTTCCAATCTGGCAGAAGCATTTTGAATAATAATTTGTCCAAACTGGAACTTGGGGCTTTGGATAACCTTAAAAATAATAAAAATGTTGTCATAATTTCAGTTGATAAGGGATGCTCAATAGTTCTACTATTACTACATTGGGCTGGCTTGATGGCATTAGATTATTGGCTCCATCATATTTCACACTACAGTCCTGGATTTAATACTTTCCTTCTGTGCTTAACTGAACATTTGCTTAACAAAATTTGTTTCTATTTTAATGGTGAGTGTTATTTGCGATTGTAGGGTACAGCCATGGGGACATCTTTTGCCCCTATTTATGCTGACCTTTACGTGGGCTACCTGGAGGAACATATTATTTATGACATTAGTCAAAATTTGTTTCTGGATGAGCTAGCTATATGGAATAGGTATTTAGATGATTGTTGGATGGTGTGGAGGTCAGATTTGAATTATCTAAATTAATTTGTTCAGTATTTGAATGAAAATAAGTGGGGCATTCAATTTACCATTAAATGTGATGCCAGTCAGATTTTCTTCTTCGATGTTGATATTACTAGGAAAAATGATGGTACTTTAGATAGTAATGTTTGTCATAAACACCCTCAATTTAACACCATGTTACATGCCTCTAACTGTCACCCTAAACAGATCATACGTAATATATTCCTAAATTCCAGTTTTTACATATTCGCATCATTTGTTCATCTGAACAAAGTTTTACACAACAACAAAGAGACACAGTTACCAGATTTTGTCATAAGGGATATAATAGGAACCATACAATTCAAATCAGTAATTTTGTAGAAAATCAGGACAGGTCTCAGTTATTACAATATAAAAGTAAGGAATATAGGAGTGAGTATGTTGCCAGATAAATTACCATTTACGGTCGTAATACATCTTTATTCAATGATGTGGTACAGGAATACTGGAATATTTTATTATCTGATGATAAACTGTGTAATATTTTGACCTCTAGATGTCTCTTCTCATTTAGAAGAGGCAAAACATTAGGTGGTTTATTTAATCACTATAAGAAGAAATCCATTTACACCAGCTCACATCAAACTAAGATTGTTTTTCTTTTAATTGGTTGTGTCCCATATTTTGATGATTATGCTATTGTCGTCAGTGCTCTGCCATCTTGGTACATGTGTTTTGTTTATTTAAGTGATACTGATTATGAACGATTGTGAATCCTTGTGAAGTTTTGTGGAACATCATTGGGATCAAGTGACAGACTCTATCGATTTGGGGCCATTATCAGATTGAGAGACAATAAATGTTAACCTTACCATCCTGGTGAATGTGGCTTTTTAACATCTCAATAAGGATTTTTGCTTTGAAAACATTGTCAAGTCTTTTCAGCATCTTAAGAAGGATTTTCTGCATCAGAAACATTGTCAGTGTTATGTGACTTTGACTTTTGTTCAGTTCAAGTGTATGCAAGTGGTAATTATTCTTGGCCTCAACATTTTGCAATACTTGCTGGGTTCATTATATGAGCGAGAAACAATAACTTGATTTTGATATTTTGACATCTTTAATTACATGTGGCTTATAATTTTACTGAATACATAGCATTTATTATGTAATATCATTGTGGGCATTATTAGTGTCTCATTTTATTCCTGTATGAGACACAACAACGGTTAATCTGAACAATTTTTTATATTGAAATGTCATTGTGCCACAAGGTTTTGGTTGGCTTTTTGGAACTAAAGATTAATATGGCATTTATTGTTGCACTTAAAACTATAGACATTTAACCCAGCTATTCTGACTGTTAACCATTGGTCCATTCATCAGTTAAATATATGTACATTTGGATGTTTGGTATGTGCCTTGAAACTATTGGAGAGATGATATTAACTCTCTATAGTCTAGGGACTTTTCATCAGGCCTAATGAGGCATTGTTATGAGCAAAATAACAGTTTGCTTTGATGCACTTTAATGGTATGACATCTCTTCTGGTTAGTGGAAATAAGTATTGTCATTTGCAGTCCTATTTTTAATGCCAATTTGTGTTTTTTTGCCATTACGAAAAATGTTGGTTCTGTTAAGTCAATTCTTCATTTATTGCTTGAACCAACACAGTACTTAAACAATGTTCATATTCATATGTGAGTCAAAAGGTTCATTGTTTTGATAACAAAGAATATATGTGGAACATATTAGTGTAAAATTCTATTAATTTGAGACCACTTTTATTGAATTATTGTCAATATGGATATGATGGCTATATTAAATGGCCTATCTACTGACAAAGATGATATACAGGTTTTTGGGGAACTATCTGCTTATGGTACATCAACAAGCCTGAATGACAGTAGCCCTGCCATGTTATGCAATAGTGCATTTTCTAAACTTACTAAGTCCATGAAAAGTTTATGTTCCAATGGTTGGCATTTAAATTTGTTTAAAGCTTACAATCAAAGGGTATAACCCCACAGGAATTATGTACACACGTACAACCCCTTGTTAGTCAACCTGATGATATTTTCTTAAAGGAATGGGCTGAAGCCCAACAGATTGCTTCTACATATTTTGTTAATGTACTGCTAGCTTTTTTATGACCAAAATGTTTCCAAAACTATTACTGAGATCACCAAAATACGTGAAGAGGTTAAATCCTTTGAAAAACAACCTGTTTTTAAAAGTTGCTTTTACAAGTTAACTAAAGACTTGATAGAAGTTGAGAAACAACTAAAGAATAGAAAAATTAGCAAATTTAACAAGGACCTTAGAGACTATAATGACGGTAAACCACTTGGTTTTCAGAAAAGCATAAAAACTTTTAGTAGTGATCAGGGACTAAAAGGAAAAAAAGAAATCTATCCTCAAAAAGACCATGAGTGCAAGTGAAGCTTCTAGGGAAGATTCTTCCTCTGTTATAGACACTGAAAATGAACATAGGCAAGGGCCCCCCAAAAACAGAGTCTGGTTAACCCTTTAGGACCAGAAAACGGGCTGGTGGAAAACATAAATCAGGTTTCCACACTAGAAACGCTGCTACCTCTGTTAGTACCTCAGTAGACACTGGTTGTAATGTGCATAATATTTCTTCTGTGCAACTATCTGATGTGGATTATTGAATAATGGACTGAACTTTGATACTGGTTATTTTGTGTCTGAAGAGGTATTTGCTAATGACGTAGTTTCTTTTCTTTCTGTAGATTGTTGAATCACAAATTCCATTTTGGTGTTAATGATTATAGATTGTTGAATCTCAAACTGCATTTTGGTGTTAACGATTATATAAGTTAATGTTAATTCAAAACCAATTATGCTAGCAAGTGTGTACATTTAAAAGAGCAACATTTATAGTCTGTCCCTATTTTTGGGCATTTGCTCCTGCGTTATATTTGGCTATGTCCAGATGTATTGCTCTAAGAGATTGAGATGTATGTATACTGGTGACATAACCATGTGGCACCTATAAAAAAAATACCAGTGTCTGGTGCTCTAAATTACCACTGAAGAATGCAGAGCTCAGACAAAAGTATACACTATCCGCAAAGGCATGCCAGTATACCTGTACCTGAAATCATACCTCTCGAAATCTTAGTGCAAGAAATATGGACAAAGCCTCAAATAATGGGGGGACAAAGGCCCAAAAACAGGGACAGATTTTTAAAGAGTGTCCTTATACTCTTAGAAAGTTGCTAGATTAACAGGATTTGTGTAAGCATGCATTTTCTGAAGGTTGTAAAGTCTGAATCTCAAATGTGTGTTATTATTTAGAGACCAGTCCTCTGTGATTTGTCAGAAAATGCTAATGTCATGCAAAATTCAGATGAACTCACCCAAAATGCCTTCATCTCCACTAAAACCTGGATGTGTAATAACAATTTAGCCCTAAATGCAAATAAAACCAAGCTCATGTTATTCATCCCCCAATAAATAACACCCCTAACCAAAAATGAATTTACCATCAACTCACTCAACAACACTTGCCTTGAAGTACCATACACCAAACCTGCAGGGGTCATCATAGACAAACACCTAAGTTTTGACCAGAGCTGTGGTGACCCCTAACCAGGAAAAGCTGAAAGAAGACACATTAACACAAACATCAAAAAAACCCCATCAGAATCTAGGGATCCTGTACAGGCATAAACACTTCGTCACCAATGCAGCAAGACTATCCCTTGCCTCTTCCTTTCTACTTCCATCCTTGGTATATGGTGCACCTCTCCTTACTAATATACAATCCTCTCTTAAATCCAAACTGGACTCATGCTACAAACATACCTGCAACTAACCACAGCTCATAAGCTAATGTAGAAACCTTCTAGATGTCTTGTCTTCTCCTCTCTGTTCACCATATATCACCCAAATAGATCTCTGCGATCAATCAGATGCTCCTTAATGTAGCAAAACCTAACCTTTCTGCCAGTCAGATACATTACCCATATGCTATAGCAAAACTATGGAATAATCTCCCTCCTTCAATTAGGTCTACTAGCAACTCTGAATGCTTTAAGACTTTGCTATTTTCCCATTGGCTATGAACATGCACCAACACTGACTATAAAAAAACAATATTCCTAGCCTTCCTACATTTCCTCCCCATCTCACTTAAGGCTCAGACTCCTCATATATACATTCAGTCCTTCAAACTTACTAAGTCCAACATGCACCACCCAGCTTCCATATCTTCTATTCAATCTTGATAGCAGTAGCTCTAAGGCTACACCTCACTCTCAGCATCCTTAATCTGCTGCTCTCCATGCTTCCCTCTCTGCTGCAGAACTGCAATACTGTATTGTTCACACATCTGCCATTATCCCATGTCATCAATTGTATTGGCTTGTATACTTAAAATCTAACATCTGTATAACTAGTATATTATCTATTTTAATGTATCACCTATTCTGTAATGTAGTGTTCTGTACCATTGTGGCTTGATTTCTGTATTTTGATTCTGTAGCTTCATTGTGTTGTTTGTCTTTGGAGCTTTTCTCCCTGTGCCTCTACTGAAAATGGGCTTACCCTGGCCCAGCAGACCTCCTGCTAAACAAATGCAAATACATAAATAATAAATAAATAAAATCACAAATTTTATCAGGAGCGGCCCAAAAATATGAAGCAAAAATTCTGGATATTCTGCAAAAATCTGGACACAGGTATGCCTGAAATATAGAAGCACTTAGAAAAAAAAAACTTCAGAAAGGCTTCCTGTCATTTATAAGGTCTAAAGTACTATGCATTTAGCAGCAGAAGGAAGTATTTATGAAGTCATTTGTCATTAGGCTGTATGTTTCTGCAGTATGTACACCTGGTTTGCAGCCATCCAGCAATTCACATGTCCTTCCTCTACAAACTTTAAGCAAAATATTGCATTAAGAAATTCAGGTTGTACTCAGAAAAGAGTAGCTCAAATGGCAGTGCTTTTATTCCAGGAATGTCAATATCCTTTTATCTTATTTGTTCCTAATACCCAAATTAATGTGTCATTTATACTGGGTGTAAGTCAACCTAACCAAATAAAAAGAATGCACATTTATATCCTTGATTGTTGCTGTTTTTAAAGTAAAGAGGTTGTGTATCTGAGACATAAAGAGCTCTCTGGTATCTATTTTAAACCATATCATACTGGACCATTTTTTCAGTTGTATAGTGGTTACTTCCATTCCTTGCGAAAAGCATTTTGTATTTTCTCATACATGGAAATTTGATATCTAACAGTCCCAACTGCTATTGCAACATAACTTTTTTTTGGCCGATCAAGCTAGTCAGAAGTTAACGAAGAGCAAGGCATACTGCTTGGAAGCTGTGGAAAATGAACTGCAATCTCACTCAACAAGCCATAAGTTACTGTACCTCTCTGCTGAGGGCATGTCAATAAGAAATATCCACGTAAAATGATGTTGCATATTAAACTGCAGTAGCCAGCTAGCTAAGATATCTACTATATCAATGTACTTCCCACTCAGTCAAACTCAGGCCAACAATCTTACTGTTGTCATCCTCCAGGCCACCATGGGCCTTCAGCATTAATTCTTGTCATATTCATATAATGCACATTTATACTGTATTTTGTTGTGCTGGAATTTTCTTTATTATGTAAGATATCTATTAATGTATGTTTTTTTGAGTTTGTATTTTGAATGAAAACAACTACTTAAAGTGGAATTTGAATTCTGCATTTCTAGGAAGGCAGCAAAGGCTCCCTTCTGCCCTTGCAGGAAGATTGGCTATAGCATCCCCTTTTATTTATGTACTCAAGTCTGGGGTCACTCTTTGTTCAAGAGTGGCCTCTTTCAACAAAGTGTGATATTGAACAGCTGTGCATTACAGGCAGTAGTGTAGCAAAGGTAGGATGAAAGGGGGTATCTGCCCCAGACAGGAAGTGTTAGAAGATGCAATTGAGGAGTGAAAAGTGCACTTCCTTAATTATTTTACACTATACCATATTTTTTTTGCTCTTTGCTTGAAGAGCTGTGGGGCTGTTGTAGGAAGCCAACCGATACAAAAATACCATGGTTTAAGTGGCGGTGCTTTTTATTTTTCTATTTTTTGCTGTTCGTTGAAGGGCTGATGAGGGTGTGGATTGGCTGTAGGAAGTAGGATCCCAGTTGGTAAAAAAATGTACCATCTGGCTTGCTACAAAGTATGCCAAAGTGGGGGTGGGGCATTATACTGGGTATGGGTACCAGATGCTTTATGAACCAGCTAAAGCACTGCAAAACCCAATTAAGGTTATGCACAATTATACATCAAAATACATTATCTTATAGTTTCATAGTTTCATACTTTAGTACTAGGCTATCTGCCAGGGGGCATTTGTAAGCCTAGCCATAGTGATGTGGCTTTCGCCACCCCATAAAATGGTACAAAATGCACAGAGTAGATTTAGAATACTGTGCCTCTGTCTAGTAGTGACACAGTGAAGGTCCCCTTATATAATAGAATTAGTTTACTGTGCCCCTGTCTAGTAGTGGCACAGATGTGACCCCCTCATCAAGATTTCTCTTAAAGAGAGTCAGTGAGGGGCTCTGCCTAACATGAACTGGGATCTTGTTCCAGAGCATGGGAAGCCTCTGGGTTATGAATCTATCCCTCCAGCATGTCCTATTCATACTTGTGCCGAGGTTTAAGTCTTTAGCTCTCGTGGTTCTGATGGATTTGGATTTTTTGAGGTGGAGCATGTCCATCAGTTCCTGATTGGACATGGCCTTGTACGTCAGGCAGAGATCACCTCTGAGCAGGCGGTATGCTACTGAATAGAGCTGGAGTTTCTTTAGTCTGGCAGAATAAGACATATGTTGGAGACCCTTGATCCTCTTGGTGAGGTACTTTTGTGGTCTCTCCAGCAGTTGCAAATGCCAGGTGAGGTACATACCAAATGGGGCATTGTACTCAATCATGGGTCTGATGAGGGAGGAGTATAGGGGTACAATGATATCCTTGGATCTGGATGTGAATCCCTTCATGATAAGGTGTGCAAGGTAGAATGTTTTTCTAACCACTTTGGCAACATGGGTGTCAAATGAGAGGTCGCTGTCCCTAGGTCTCTGATTACGTACTTTGTTTTTCCCAAAGGGATGACTATAGATTTTTTGGAATTTAGTTTAAGGCCATGAACCAGTTGTCCATTTCTGTGAGGCCTTTAACATCTGAGAAATAAATGCCAAACAAGAGGGGTCCCAGGACGACTGGCATTGAATCTGACATTGCTCTAGCAATTTTAACTTTATGGGTTCTGTCCTTTAGCCAGTTTGCAACCCATCTAGTGACATAAGGGTTTACATTTAAGCTGTTGAGCTTATCTATGATGCCTGAGTGGGGTATTGTGTCGCCGCATAGCCAAGTCCAGGTAGGCTGTATGGACTGCTTTGCCCTCATCAATGGCTCTAGTGACTGTTTTGAAAAAGTCAACCAGGTTCAAAAGGCAGGATCTGCCCTTTACATGATTCTTTCCATAGCTTTGCAGACTAGGCTGGTTTTATGGGGCGGTAGTTCCCAGGGTCTGTAGAGGTACCCCTTTGTGGAGTGGGACCACTGTTGCTGTATGCCAGTGTTCAGGTACATATCCTGTAGTAAGGCTAAGGTTAAATAGCATTTTTATGTAGAGTAATTTTGGAGGCAGGTGTGAGGTAATGATTTTGTTGGTAGAGCATACCTAGTTTTTGATGGGTTTTTTTGATATTTTTTTGTATGTGGGAGTTGAATTTGAGCTGGCTATCAATTTGGACTCTGAGTAACTTGGTGTCTGTCACCAGTTCTAGAGGTGAGTTATTTTGACTAGTAATTGAGAATGCATTGATATCGACAGGAGTGACTTTGGAAGGGGTAAATACCATTAGTTTAGTTTTAGAAGCATTGAGTGCTAGGTGATTTTTTTTCATCCAATATTCAGTGGTTGAGAAAGCTTCTTGTGTAAG
This sequence comes from Protopterus annectens, assembly GCF_019279795.1. NCBI lineage: Eukaryota > Metazoa > Chordata > Ceratodontiformes > Protopteridae > Protopterus > Protopterus annectens. Next base: position 290,839,515 of record NC_056729.1, read on the forward strand.
TTTTGTGAGTGTGGGGATAGATGTGGCAGAGCAGATAATAGTGGAATCATCAGCATATTGAATGATGTTTGAGAATGGAATTGATTTGTGGAAATCATTTATAAATATGTTGAAGATATGGAGCCCTGTGGTACTGAGGAATGAGGAGGTGGCCTTTTTCCATTTTACAGCTTGGTATCTATTGGATAAATAGCTGGAGAACCAGTTCAGGGAGGGGGGAGATAGGTTAAGTTCTGAGAGTTTAGTTAAAAGCAGGCTATGTGAAGGCCTTGGAGAGGTCAAGTAGTAGGGTGGAGACAAGTAGACCAGAGTCGCGGGCTTTATTTACAATTTCGAGGAAGGAGAGGAGGGCTGTCATGGTACTGTGATTTGGTCTGAAACCGTGTTGTGTAGGAGTTAGAAGGTTATTATCTAAGAGATGTGGTAGTAGCTGAAGTTGGACACACTTTTCTAGGAGTTTAGAAATGGGAGACAGGATAGCGATATTGATAATATTGTTATTGTTACCACCCTTATGTAAAGGTATGATAAAGGCCTGTTTCAGATTTGAGGTACTATACATTCTTGGAGAGAAGGTTAATTAAGATGCTGATGGGGGAGGTAGTTGATTCAGCAGCTATGCTGAGAAAGTAAGATGGGATATTGTCGGAGGCGTTAGAGCATGGCTTCAATTTCAGGAGGAGTTTTTTTATGATAGAAGTGAGAATAGGTTTTAATGAGAATTCAGGGGAGTGGGGAAGGAGCATTAGGGGTGATGGGGATGATGAGGAAGTTACAGTAGGAGAGGAGGTGGAGAGTAGAAGATTGAGAAGAGGGAGTGGTAACAGTGCTGGACACAGTGTTGGTAGTGAAGGGTGGGGGTGTATTAGAGAATGTGGAGGTGTTTGAAAATGAACATGTTAATTTGGCAATAGATTCAGTAAAAAAATAATTAAATTGGGTAGCTAGGTCTAATTCAGTAGCATTGGGGTCTGGGGTTGGGGTGCCTGGTTTACTGGGGTTAAGTAGGATAGAAATACCTTTCCAGAATCTTTGAGGGTTTGTTTTATTTTTATTTTGGAGTATAGAGAAGTAGTTTTGTCTATCAGAGATGATGAGTTTTTTTACTTTATTTCGAAGTGTTTTGTATTCATTATGAAGTAAGGGGATCTTGTTTTTCTGATAGTGTGCCCAGGCTTTATCTCTAAGCCGCATGGTTGAAAGTGTGTTCTTGGTCAACCAAGGCGCGGATTTAAGTTTAATTCTTTTTGTTTGTAAGGGGGCCTGTGAGTCTAGTAGTTTTAGGAATGTTGAGTTAAAGTGGGCAACTGCATCATCTAGGGGTAATGTTTTTAGACAGTTCCAAATAAATCTCCAAATAAAGTTGCTAAATTAACAGGATTTGTGTAAGCATGCATTTTCTGAAGGTTGTAAAGTCTAAAACTCAAATGTGTGTTATTATTTAGAGACCAGTCCTCTGTGATTTGTCAGAAAATGCTAATGTCATGCAAAATTCAGATGAACTCACCCAAAATGCCTTCATCTCCACTGACACCTGGATGTGTAATAACCATTTATCCATAAATGATAATAAAACTAAGCTCATGTTATTCACCCCCCCCAATAAACAACACCCCTAACCAAAAATGAATTTACCATCAACTCACTCAACAACACTTGCCATGAAGTACCATACACCAAACTCGCAGGGGTCATCATAGACGAACACCTAAGTTTTGACCAGTGCTGTGGCGACCCCTAACCAGGAAAAGCTGAAAGAAGACACATTAACACAAACATTAAAAAAAAAAAACATCAGAATCTAGGGATCCTGCACAGGCACAAACACTTCCTCACCACTGCAGCAAGACTATCCCTTGCCTCTTCCTTTCTACTTCCATCTTTGCTATATGGTGCAACTCTCCTTGGACTGGACTCATGCTACAATAAAATCACAAAATTTGTAACCAGCATCAAACACTCCTCCCACCACTGCATATCACTCCAACGTTTAAACTGGCTAGAACTTCCCCAACATCTAACATACCTGCAACTAACCACAGCTCATAAGCTAATGTATAAACCTTCTAGTTGTCTTGCCTTCTCCTCTCTGTTCACCATATATCACCCAAATAGACCTCTGCGATCAATCAGATGCTCCTTAATGTAGCAAAACCTAACCTTTCTGCCAGTCAGATACGTTACCCATATGCTATAGGAAAACTATGGAATAATCTCTCTCCTTCAATTAGGACTACTAGCAACTCTGAATGCTTTAAGACTTTGCTATTTTCCCATTGGCTATGTACATGCACCGGCACTGACTATAAAAAAACAATATTCCTAGCCTTCCTACTTTTCCTCCCCATCTCACTTATGGCTCAGACTCCTCATATATGCATTCAGTCCTTCAAACTTACTAAGTCCAACATGCACCACCCAGCCACACATAATCTATATTATTAGTTACCTTCCATATCTTCTATTCAATCTTGATAGCAATAGTCTAAGGCTATACCTCACTCTCAGAATATTTAATCTGCTGTTCTCCATCTTCCCCTCTCTACTGCAAAACTGCAATACTGTATTGTTCACACATCTGCTATTATCCAATGTCATCAATTGTATTGGCTTGCATACTTAAAATCTAACATCTGTATAACTAGTATATTATCTATTTTATTGTATCACCTATTCTGTAATGTAGTGTTCTGTACCATTGTGGCTTGATTTCTGTATTTTGATTCTGTAGCTTCATTGCGTTGTTTGTCTTTGGAGCTTTTCTCCCCATGCCTCCACTGAAAATGGGCTTACCCTGGCCCAGTAGACTTCTTGGAAAACAAATGCAAATACATAAATAATAAATAAATAAAATCACAAATTTTATCAGGAGCAGCCCAAAAATATGAAGCAAAAATTCTGGATATTCTGCAAAAATATGGACACAGGTATGCCTGAAATATAGAAGCACTTAAAAAAAAAACTTCAGAAAGGCTTCCTGTCATTTATAAGGTCTAAAGTACTATGCCTTTAGCAGCAGAAGGAAGTATTTATGAAGTCATTTGTCATTAGGCTGTATGTTTCTGCAATATGTATGTCTGGTTTGCAGCCATCCAGCAATTCACATGTCCTTCCTCTACAAACTTTAAGCAAAATATTGCATTAAGAAATTCAGGTTTTACTCCAAAAAGAGTAGCTCAAATGGCAGTGCTTTTATTCCAGGAATGTCAATATCCTTTGTGACTTATAAAATCATATTGTCTCCTGCTTTTTCGATCGGGCTTGTTTTCCCAAATGACTCTGTAAGTCAACCCTGCTCTGCCAGTTTTGATGTTTTCCCATTTGTTCCATTGATGAACCTTTCTGGTACATTCATACAACTGATCCATACCTGTCAGATGTGTTCAAAGGTGAACCACTCCATCACTTAGATTAAATGTGGTAGTACATTCCTCTATACGCTTTAGGGATAGGGTAGGAGAGAGTACTGTGAGTTGTTAGCATTCCTAAGTCCCTTTAGATAGCCAATTATTTGCTGTGGATTTCCCACTATTTAATTTTGGGATGATGTCAGATTATGCCTGTGGGGCCATTACCCCAAGTGAGTTCAAATACTTTCAGGCATTCATTATATATTTGATCTATACACTCCTTGGGGAGGCATAACATGTTTTTCACTGTTACATCATCCTCTATTATCATACCTCACTCTTCAAATAAGATGCATCTGCTGAAAATCCACTACATAACTATCTACATGAGGGCCAAGTTCCCCTCGAAATTTGGGGATGTAAGCTAGAGTTGCTGAGATTCTTCCTTTTCTCTCCCCTAAGATTGTCTCATGGATGAGATCTTGTATATCTAATAGACTCTGTGGGTGGGTGGCACAAGAATATTCCTGAAATATAAGATGTGGGCAAGACCATAACTGGATCTGCGCTTGTCCTTCCTATTACAGCTTAAAACTTAGCTACCTTAAGTAGGAGACTCTGTACCTTGGCTCTTAACTCTGTAGGTTGACTCCCACTGCCTTTCTGAGTGCTCCCTTTAGCTTTAGTCCCAAGTAGATGGAACCCCTGCACCACCTGTATGGAGGGGCTGTCCAGTTCATAGTTACCATTTTCACATTTGATTATAGCTGATTTTGACAGATTAAGTTTCAGCCCTGAGACTTTCCTGAAAAATTGGACTTTTTCCTGGACTTCATTTATGATCCCTGCTAAATTAGGTAACAGTCATCCGCAAACATAAGAAAGGCATTTGTGGCCCTTTTTGAAACAGTCTTGGCTTCCAGCGTCAGTCATATCTGGTGTGCTAGTCCTTCCATTATCAGTAGAAAGGGGCTAGGGAATAGTGGGCACCCTTGTCTGGTTCCCTTCCCTATTACTTCTGAGCTAGAAAGACTCCATTGATTAAGACATTGAATGAAAGGAATGCGTAGAGTTTTTATCCAACTAAGAAACTCATCCAAAGTTTTAATACTGGAGTAGAAAAGCCCATTCAGTCATATCAAAAGCATTCCGAATATCAACTAGAACCAGTTGTGCTTTACATTTTACTGTCCATGTCTATGTAAGAAGGCCATAAACTCACATTAATTATTGGTTAGCTCTCTTCTCTTGACAAACCAGTTTTCAGTTTTTAGAACCAGGCATTGTAACAGTGCTTCTAATCTAATGGCCAGGACTTTGGCAAAAAATCTTTGAGTCCAGGTTGATGATAGAGATGAGGCAGAAGTCCCCGGTTGTTTGAGTGCCCCCTTTTAGTTTCAGGATAACCATTAAGACTGCTTGATTACAGTATGTGCACAGAGCTGGATCTAGCAGTAGGCAACCTAGGCAGCTGCCTCCTGGCCACAGTATTGATTTAATATAAAAATTGAAAAAACTTCATATATTATTTTTGTATCCACTGCTTTAAGGACACACTCTCTGTATGCTCTGTCTAATTGTGTACATCATAATCTTAAAGCAGTAAGACTCATGCACGCAGAGTAACTCGCAAGATTTGATTTCTGAAAATGCATTGGAGCAGCATTAGTATATGTCTTGCCTTACTACTGCTTTAAGATTTTACATCTTTCCTTTTTAGGATTTATTGCAGATACATCTTGCCTTCCTGCTTTAGGATTTAACCCATATAAAAGAATTGGACAAGACTGGTCCCCCCTTACTAATTGATTTTTATCTACAGGTATGTGGGTTTGTGTGTGTGTGTGTGTGTGTGTGTGTGTGTGTGTGTGTGTGTGTGTGTGTGTGTGTGTGTTTGTGTGTGTGTGTGTGTGTGTGTGTGTGTTTGTGTGTGTGTGTGTTGGATTGTTAATGCTGTCAGTCTTCCTTTCAGGAAATTCCTAGTTTGTTGTGCTTTTGCCAGTTATTGTAATCATTCTCACACTGACACAAATGTTCTCCAGGAGGGGCTGACACAGACAAACAACTGGTGTCAGAGCCATGGAATAAAACTAAATGCCAAAAAATGTATAATAGTATCCTTTGGGAAGTCATCCATCCCTGATAACTATCATATTGACAACACACCCCTTAGAGTTGACCCAGTAGTCAGGGACTTAGGTACACACATAGATAGTAATCTAGTCTTTGATCATCACTTGTCTACAGTGGTGAGGAAATCATTTTATGTTGCGCAACTTATAAACAAAGGTATGGCATCTAAGTCCAAGGAAGTCATTGTTCCATTGCATTTAGCATTCATCAGGCCTATCATTGAGTACAATGCCTCCTTTGGTATGTACCTAACCAGGCATATCCAAAAACTGGAACGTCCACAGAGGTTCCTTACTAAAAGAATACAGGGCATAAGTAATATGTCCTATGCAGACCACCTCAAGGCCCTATCCCTGTTTTCTGTCTCCTACAGGCTTTTGTGGGGAGATCTATGCCTGGCATACAGGTCATTGTCAGACCCCACTCTGATGAACCTCCTGCATATCCACAAAACAAACATTACCAGAATTACCTGTTCTAAAGACTTAAACTTTGCCTGTGATATAAATAGGACCTGCTGGAGAGATAAGTATGTATCCTAGAGACTACCTCTTCTATGGAACAGGCTCCCCATCCATGTGAAGCAGAGTTCCTCCTTAACCCAATTCAAGTGCAACTTGGACAATTGGATGGGAAAACAGAAATTCATCCCTGGTTTGGCACCTATGTCTCTAATGCAAATAGGTAACCTGTAAACGGTTCATCTCCCAGGCCCATGCTTACACTTATCAAGGGTATCAGAACTTGTCAGAGATTTGAGATGCATGGCTAGGCTTAAAAAGGCCCTTGTGGTTGTTAACCTAGTAAACACCTATGAACCTATTTTGAATGTTACTGTATTTCCAAACACATTTTGCCATGCTATGTATTGTTGTAGCTGCATTTCTAAAGTACAGAGTAGTTCATTTGCTACGTAAGCTCTTATTTAGTAATGCTTTCTGCCTGTGAGGGAAATGTATGATCCTTAAAGGAAGTTTAATGCATACTAATCCTGGTGTGCTGTACTCTGTTTCTGAACAATAGTTATTCACAACCTTGAGTTATGTCTGGTCCTACATTCTCTAATGAAAATATAACTGTTTTTTGTTTGTTTTAATTTTCTGTTATGAAGATTTGTGCATGATTTTTGAATTCAGAATGATACTGTGCATATAAAAATTGTTTTTGTTTAAGAAAAATGGAACCATTATAGTAAATAAGTTGTTGCATATAAATGTCTGTAGACAATTCTGACTTCACTTTGTTTTGATTGTTTATTTTAGTATAGTTTCTTCAGTCCTGTATATTTACCTGCATATTTTCAATAAATGTTCTGATTAACTGTGGTAATCTAAAAAAATAATTCAATAGGTAAGATGCTTTTTCAATTATAATTGATGTTAAGGCTGACTTTAAGCCATGTGGCTCCAACTAGACCACAGTATTCAGTCATATTTCCCTAGCTGTGCATGTTAGAAAGGGTACTTGCTCAGGCTCAAATCCTAAACAGGTTAACAGGAGCCTTAATCCTCTACAACAACTACCAGATGATTAAAATGTTCTGAAATAGGCACTATAGTTGTTTATTGGTCCATACATTTTTTCACTGCTTAATGGAAACAAATTTTCAAAAATCAAATTTAAAATGCTCTGTAATAATGTTACTCTTTTTAAGAAGAAACACATTAAATGAGGAAGATGAGTCAAATAACATCATTTATACATTGCCCTAAATTTTTATATGGGGTCTGTGGTGTGAAAACAGCACAAGGGCCAAAATATACTGGCTGGGTACATTTTTAATGAATGTGATTTTCAATGCATTTTCAATGAATGTGAGTTTCAAGGGAAGAGAAGTTTGCTGTTGCTCATGCTAGGTCTGTTTTCAGTCTTGTTTGAGCTACAAGATTTGAAAGCAATAGCAGCAGCGCAACAGGTAGCAAACTTGCCTTTCATATACAAGGCTGTGGATTCTATTTCCACACCATGTAGCTGGATTACTGATACTACAGTGCAGTATAAGGAGGTGCTGCACTCCTGAGTGTGTCATTCCTCTGATGAGATGTTAAACCAAGGCACCATCTGTGTGCATTGGTAGTAGGTGCTGGGAGATCTTTCAGATCCATCTGAGCTATTGAAAAGAGTAGGGTGAGTTCCCAGATGGCCTGGCTGAATTTCCCCTAATAATATATGTGACAAAAAGAGATACTGCCAACACAGCTATCTGGAAGGTTGTAAATAATTATATGGCATTTGTGAATATCAACATGATCTATATAAGATTCTTGTGTTACAAATGTATTAGAACTGTGTGTCGTGTATATCAAACTGCTGGTACAGAAGTATGTGTTGAAAAGGTTTTTGCAAAGTGCTTGAAATGTATCCACAGTGTACCCTACTAGAAAAGAACAGAAATGTACATGCACTATTGTAACTGTTTAGATATATGTATTTTAACAGTGGAAACTGGGATATAGGAGGTCAAGCTCAGGCTAGTAAATTTTAGAAAAATAGCTAAAATTAGATTACTTTATAGGCTAGGATGGAGACCCAAAGTCTGTGCTGAGAAGCTTTCTGTATTGTCTTGGATGTGTTTTATTGTTTTATGACTTCCAGCATTTCCCAAAGATCTGAGGAAAAGCCCTTGTCTATGTATTTTTACAAATAGATGCTAAGTATTACCAGCTGCCATCAATGGTTGTTTTGGGCCTGGGAACTAGAAGTCAGATGACAAGAAGTGATGTCATTCTGCAAGCTAGACCAGCAGTAATATTTAAGATATTAATTTGAGAACTGTCTGAGAGACATGTCATTCTGTATTCTGTTTTTGACCAGACAACAACAACAAGAGAAGATCCATTCACCATATCTGACTTGCTCTGTACATTTCTAGGGAATACTAACTCTCTTAGATATAGTTAGGAATATAGCAATGCTTCATTTAGATATTTTTCTTCATTTATTTGAGACTGTAATGCAATGTTGTTTTAAATGTTTCCTGTGATTTTGAACTCTGATGTCACTGTAAATATATATTTAGTATTGCCTTGTTATTTTATTATTTATTATTACATATATTTAAACATTTCATTTTGGTTGATCTGTCTAGAGATATTTAAGTTCTGAGAGTCGTTGCACATTTATTTTGTGATACTGTGGGTCACTCCTAATAACCTTGCTCTTGGTCAAACTACCATTTGGATTAATAGTAACATTACACAGTAAAATTGGACACCCTTTCTTAAGGGCCTGTTAAGGTGTCAGCTGGTGGTAGTGATAACTACCTTATAGTCTGGGCAAAAGGGGGCATAGCTAGTCAGCCTGTGCCAGCCTTTCCCAGGTGTGTGTGTGTGTGTGTGTGTGTGTGTGTGTGTGTGTGTGTGTGTGTGTGTGTGTGTGTGTGTGTGTGTGTGTGTGTGTGTGTGTGTGTGTGTGTGTGTGTGTGTGTGTGTGTGTGTAAATCAAACCTCAATGAGTGTGTGTGTGTCAGCTACTTGGGCAGGGACATGAAGCACTGGTCGGACAGAGAGAGTTCTGGAGGTCTTATTTGGCCACTCAGCTGAGATCTCACCTCTATAGCTGTGCCAGTGGGGAGTCTTACTGGGGATCTGGAGAAAGAGGGAGAAACTAGCCCCGGACTGACTGTGGTCTCTGTCTGCTCTTAAGGAAAATTGCACTTAATGCAGAGAGCTGTAGCTGGAAATACTGTATGTGTACTTGCTATCCTCTAAGTGTATGCCCCCACTGGTGCCAGTGGTGAGGATTTAAGCACCTTAATTACTGGTATAGTGGTGGGTCATCACAGTATAAATACCACCAAGAGTCTACCCTGAAAAGAAGCTACTAGCCAAGTGGGACTAACCTGATCAACAAAGGAAAATAAATTAAAAGTTTTAAATGAAATCCACATCTCTGTCTTCATTTCAACAGGAAAGAAAAAAAAAGTATGCACACTGACAATATGGTGGAGAAACAAGTAATAGGACACCAGAATGGCTACTGGTATATTATCCTGCCTGAGGCTACATTTCTCCATGATCTGCTTCTGTCTGTGCACTTGTTTTAATGAGAGCTTCAGCATTAAAGACTCTTATTAGCACTTGACTTAACTGTGCCTTCTCCCTATTATAAAATTCTGATAGGAAGCAATCTGCCCCTATGCATTATGGTGGCTTAGTCTGGGAATTGCTTTAGCTATCTTACCAGAGTGAGGGGGTGGCATAAATTTTCATCTTCTGAGTGTCTTGCTATTCTGTGCCACTACAAAGTTCCTTTCTGCTCCAGACTCCACAAAGTCTATGTTATACAAAGAATTTAAGAAACGTTATTCTAATGTTTTCATCTATGATGACCAATTCCCCTGCACCTGTTCTACTTGTTGGTATCATAGACCTAATAGAAAAGTGTTTTAAGATGTGTGCTATGCCTCTTGGGTCACCTTCCCTCCCTTGCCACAAAAAACATCCTTTCTGGAGAGTCATTGCTTCCACTTTTGTAAAGTCAATAAAGTTGATCTCTGTTATCAGTGTTCTTTCTATATTCTTAAGGTCCCTTATCTCTTCTGCAGTATCTTTGGGTCCCAGGCATCTGGTTGAGGATGTTGCACTTATTTTTATTTCTTAATACCTCAATATCCATAATCTTTCTCCTTATGGCTGCCTTGCAACCTTCCCACCATATCAGTATCTAGGCACGTGTTCCTGTATATTACATCTGAAATGTTAGTTCTTAATTCCTCTCTAACTCTCATTGAGGACCAGTAGAAATGTGCCCATCTTCTAGATTTTGGTTCTTGTGGGTACACGTTTATAAGCAAGGTAATTCACTTGTGACCGCAGAGGTTCAAAGTGCTGTGGATGATGGGTGTGTGCACTTTGAACCTATAATGTTGCAGAACAAAAATGAGATCAAGTCTGCTACCTTATTAAGTAAGATTGCTACGGAAGGTTGGGGTGAATGTCTCAGGATGCACTTTCCCCCAAATATCTAGCCAACCCTCCGAGGACATCCAAGACCTCAATATATTTTAGCACTACTTATGAGACTATTTTTTTCTGATACAGACTTCAGTCTGATCAGCTATCACTACACTGACATCCTCTGATAGCACAGGACATTTGGAAGGGGCTGGTCACTTCCAGACATACTTTTAAAAAGTCTTCAAAAAAACTTTTTTTTTTTTTTTGCTTGAATTAGGTGCATGACTATTCCCTGAAACCCACTTCATTTTGTTGATGGCTTCTTTCCAAATGAGCCTTCTGTCCCTCCTACTCATATTAAGCTGGGTTGTAAAACCATTTGCTAGCTTCTCACAGCTTGAATTTTGTATCCTACAATTTGGGCACCTTCTCTTTTAGCCTTTGCAGGATCTTGGGACTTTGAATAGGATTGGAGCTCTCTGCTAAGACAGTTGTGTTCTGTTTGTGTCAGATCCTGAGACTGCCTGCCAAGATATGGTGCATTCTGTTCTGTGTACTTCAGGAGGCTGCATTATTCTCCCTCTACAGCAGAAAAGGTCCAAAGCCCTCTCCCCTGTTGGTAACTTTCAGTCTCCATGGGTGCCAAGTCTGCACTTACACCCAGTTGGAGAGCTTTATTGACTGTTACAAGTTGCAATAAACCCTAATGGATATGAACCAGACCACCCCTTTCTCCCATGTCCTGGACACAAAATTAGAAAAAAAAGTAAAGTATAACTCCTATCTTTGTTATGCAGTGATATCAAAATACAACTGTTATCAGTTGTTGGGGGTTATAGTGGGCCTAATACAATGTGACCATCAATGTTATATTATATATATGATATATAAAGCCCTGGTATGTTTACCTATTACAGTTGAATATATGTCCAAAGGCCATATTTGATACAGGCTATATAAACATTTCATATCACATAGGTGTCAATGCAATTAATTTTAATAGTTCCCAGATCTCACATCTAGAACACAAATAAAATCAGCAAATTAACAATCTTATCTTCATGCATATCTGAAGTTTTGCCAGTCATACATTACTGTAATTTACTTACTTCTCCCTTGGAGGCATTCAGCAAATGATATTAACAATGATGGGATCTAGATTATATTGATGTAGAAAATATTAGAACATATTCCAAACAGACGTCTGATAGTCAAAAGAGATAGAGCCCACCACATCACAAAATACCAAAAGGAGAGGGTTTCAATAAGACACATGTGACATCCCCATGCTGGGCCAGAACTCAAGGAGCCTGAATCCACACCCCAGACACTGGAGAGGGATGTTCATTTGGAATACAAATGGATACACTCCGCATTTCCAGATGCAGACTTCTCTGCATCAAACACAATTTCTCTTAAGAACTCCCAGGGAAAATTGCTCAGTCCTGGGACTGCTTCCTCTCTATATCTGCCCAGACCCCCAATAAGAATCCCCACTGGCACAGCTTAAAGTTGAGTCCTTAGCTGAGGTTCCAAGCTAAGTCCTCTCACACCCTCTCTGTGAAACCAGTCCTTTGTGTCCCTGCTCTAAGCAGTTGACACTTACACACTCTTTCAGATTTGATTTGCATACACACACACACACACACACACACACACACACACACACACACACACACACACACACACACACACACATCCCTGGGAAAGGCTGGCACAGATTCACCTGCTGTGCCCCCTTCTGCCCAGACTATAAAGTAGTTATCACTGCCACCAGAACTCCTGCCAACTACTTTAAGGCTCTTACAATGGTGCCTAATTATAAGGAGTGAAACTAATATTAATACAAATGGTAATGTTGACCAGACAACAAGGCTTTCAGGAGTGGCCAGAGTTATCACCAAATAACTATATGCAAATACTCTCAAATTTTAAATATTTTCTAAAAATGACCAGCCACAATGAAAAGTTTAAATATATTTAATAATAAATAATAAAAGAACATGAAAATACTAAATATCTATTTACAGTAAACACCAGAGTCTCAGTCACATGAAATATTAAAAATAGCACACATGGAAAGTTTCACATAGTTATAGAAAAACAGCATTTAGCTAGTCTCACTAACTATTCCTGATTGACTAAAATAATTACTGTTCCTTCTTACTGAATAGAGCATGGCAAGATGGATGAGTGGTCCTTGTTGTCAGACCCAAGACAGAATGCAGAATGCTGAGAGCAATTTCCTACTAATATCTAAATATTATTTCAGTGTTGATTACACAATGATATCACATCTGGTCATTTGACTCTGTTTCCAACACTATCCCCCATTACTAGAAGCTGACAGGATTTCAGCACCTATGTGTTACCAGACACACAGATAGAGCTTTGCTCAGATGCGGTGCAGCTGCTGGAAGCCATAAAACCATAAAACTATTCTACTTTTCCTACAAGAGCTATAACCTATTCTCTAGTATAGACATTGTGTCTCTGGCTCCCTTCAAAACTGTGGGGTAACATCTTCATGGCTTAACTCATAAAGTAATTCAATTTCAAGAATATTTTGCAAAGTCATGTAGATTAAGATTAACCTCTTCTCTTCCAGTATATGCTGTTACAATGTATACATTTAAACAGTTACAATAATGCATGTATATCTCTTTTCCTTCCAGCAGGGAACACTGTGATACATTTTAACATTAGCAAACCTTAGAAATACATTTTCAGCACAAGCATCTGTATAAATCAGTTTGATATATAAATGCCATATAATTATTTACAAAATTCCAGCTAGTTGTGCTGACATATGTTACAAATTTATTGTCCTGTTTCTCCTAGCATGGCTAGCAGTACCTCCTATCATCACAATACGCAAGAAAAACAACTCGCATACCTCAGTTGCTTACCATAGCTCAGTCTTACTAACTAATAAAATGAGAAGGAGCAGAGAAGAGATAAAATAGAGTTAGTTAATCCATTTTAATATCACCTCTACTACCCTTATCCTTACGCCTTTTAAACAACAGGAATGCTCCCATTAACATACTCTCTCACAGTAACAATGATGTCAAGAATAGTTACAAATGCAAAAGTTTATGCTTGTCTAGGCCAGCTGGATTCAGTATGTTCTGTAATCCAATGTCTTGGGGAAAACCTGTTAGGTTCAAAGTATTTCCTTCCCTAGCTCTTTTGGTCATAAATTGAATGTAAGCAGTGTAACATGCTAAGATACCCTAGTGTTCAGCCATCTAACATGTTCCTATCAAGTTTATTTAATCACATTGAACTCCAACAATGTTCATCAGCCATATCAGAGGATCTGGAAAATATCTCCAACCATATCTTCCCACTTGCAGGGCTTAATTTCTTAGGAGCTGTGGGTCATAATCAAATGATTTCTGTACTCTCATGGGCCTTGTTTATTCCTTCACTGAGGCATTTTTCCTTGATCATGAGGAGGGATCATTGGTGCCATCTTCTACCCTTCCTTGCTATCCTAACATTTTCCTGATAGTCCTTTGGTTGCTTCTTGGTCTTGGGCTGATGCAATTTGTGATCAGATAAGCAGTGATGACTCTGGCACGTTGATAACATGGAGAAAATATATGCTTGCATTAAACTTATTACTACATGAATGTTTACATTTGTTATATGATGGGGATTTGGTGGGAGGTGATGACCTCAGCCTTTTGTGGGCCAGCTCCCATTCCATTTCCTTGTCCAGTGGCCATCCCTTTCCTCCATGTCTGTCTGGCTTTGTTAGGCCTTCATCCCTTTTACAATTTTTTGCACCTCATGAGCACTATGGAATAAAATTCTGCAACCCTCTTTCTCTGCTATAACAATTGCAGGATAGATCAGATGTCTCTAAATCCACATTTAGTTAGTTCCCTTTTGAATGTCAACATTTTCTGACATAGGCCATAAACCAGTGTGAGTAGTAAGGAAGTAATGAAAGCATTTACCACAGCGAATGACTCCGGTTTTTCTACTGTGTCATATCAGCAAGTCTCTCATTCAAGCTGATTGCAGAGCAAGCAAAATGTGTCTCAGACTGCACTATGGACCCAGTCTGTGAAATTTTTCAATTGTATTAGTTAGGAAAGTAGGTACCTGAAGCATTTTTGAACAAATATTCAAAGAAAGATCTCAAGTCTCATTCAGAGATGTTCACTGGTATGCCCCTCTTCCTTACATTGATCCATTGGGTCCTGTCCCTGATGTCATCCACATTTCCATTGAATAGAGAGGCTAGCTGCCAGTATAGAGCACATCTTGACATTTTTTGCTGAAGTGTCCTGCGATGTTTAAACAGGTTTTTGAGTTCATCTTCCTCCAACTTGAGCTGATTAACATGGGATTGCTGTCTCATGTTATACACCTCTGCTTTAGACACCATGAAGGAGAGTTACTCAAATAGGATCAATGATCTCTCTTTTGTTGGGGCACTTGTTAAGCACTCTAGTAACTCATCCATTTCAGATGTTGAAATGCATCCCTTTTCCATGTGTATGGGGGCACTTTGGGGTTTGGATAACATAAAACAGCAGCGTTAATTCTGAGACAGACTGGAGAAGTTGAGTTGTGTCCACCTTGCTTTGGGCCAGCCAAACCCCATCTTTCTGCTCTCCTTAAGAATGGCTGTGTAACTTAGCAAAACTACTTATGTTTAATGAACATAGCCAAAATAATGAGGTATCCCATCATAATTGAAACCATGTTGCGAGCAAGTGTCAGGAGGTTTAGTGGTGCATGCATGTGTTTGGCAGTGTGTGTTAATGTCTCCAGGGGTATGAGTGGTCAGGGGTGACTCTATGTGTGTGTGTGTGTGTGTGTGTGTGTGTGTGTGTGTGTGTGTGTGTGTGTGTGTGTGTGTGTGTGCGTAGGTATGTGGGTCAGCAGGTTTATGAATACTGTCTAATTACTCTGTGTGTATTTGTGTGTGTATATGTATGTGTGCATGTGTCTATATCTGTTGGTGAATGATGGTTACCTGTGCCAAAATGATGCATGGGCCACCAGTGGTAATTACCTCCAAAAAGTGCTGTTTAATACTGTCAGTAATTATATCAGATTAAAAGACATGTGAATTAGCTGATAATGAGGTCTTTCTCATTGATGCTAAACATGTCTCTGAATTTAATTTCCTATGTTCTTATAAACTGTAACTTTTGTCTGATACTGTTTACATGAGTACAGGGCTGTTTTTCTGAATCACAACTGTACACAACAGGTACTTTTCCAAACACTGTTTATGACCATAATCCAGCATACTTGATCTTGAAAGAGACTGAAATTGAAAAGATAACAAAGTATATGTTATCAAGTTTAAGAAAACATTTTAAGGAGGCTATAGCTTACTCTAACAATGTAACTGAACTTCACTAAAATACCCAAACTAGAAGAAGCAGATTGCAACTTCGGATAAACTTTCTGATGCATCTTAAACCCAGTCCCACATTTGTAGACAATTAAAATCAAAAGGACTATCCAAAAAAGTAAAGAAAGTTATGTCAGACAGGTGCATTTCTGGGTTACATGAAAAATCTAACAAACTCCACACACTTTAGAAAAATATAAAACTTAGAAACAAGGTTAAATCCACACAAATCCAAAGTCCATCATCTGAAGTAAAACTACTTTCATGAGGTCCTATCTGAGAATAATAATAACCCTTAAGAGTTCTGGAAAGTAATCCATATCCAAATAAAATTAGGAAAATGCTCTCAACCAACCAACCAATGCCCTCTCCCCTCAACACATGAATCCAGATACACCATGGTTTGCAAAATAAGTGCTTTCCTTCCACTGAATTTACAATAGCTAAAATGGTACTTTCAACCAGCAAGCAGTCTCAATAAAATAGGCCCATATATTTCTGCTAAAACTCAAGCCAACAGTACTGACCACTGATAATATACCATCTGAATTCCTATAAGTTACCACCAGTACTTTAGCATACTGAATAGAAATTCTCATCATGTAATCTATAAAAATGTGTTTTGATACTGTGGAAGAAATTACATAAAAAAAAACACTTTGAAGGTGGGCAAGATCACAGTCTGTTAAACTTCAGACTCATAGCCATCCTATCAGCTCTACCCATAAATCCACAGAATATGCATTAATAAACATCTCCAACTTTACAGATTAAAAATGAATCTTTTATCAACAGACTTAACATGATGTCCATCTTGGACACAGTGCAGACATAGCAGTCCTGTTTCCTAAACAAAAGGTACACCCACCTCAACAATTGTCTATTCACTGTCACAATCTTCTTAGATTTTTTGAAAGACTTTAATACTGTATGACATGATATACTATTAGCATACCTGTCCAATCTAGGAATAAGTTCCAGTAAATTAAATTAGTTGAGAAATTACCTTACTGGAAGATCTCACTTGGTAAAGTAGATTAACACAGACTCATCATTTCTTCCTAGTAAAGTAAGTGTACCTCAAGGCTTCATCTTTGGACATCTGAAGTTCAATATATTTATCAATAACATGTATACCACAGCAGCAGATTCCACTCTCATACAATATGCAAATGATTCAACTCTGATATGCTTACCAGAAACTCTCAACTCAAAAAAAACACTTTCAGTAATATACAAACATGTTCATAGGTTCATAGGTTCATAGGTTTATACTAGGCTATCTGCCCTAAGGCATTTATAAGCCTAGCCCAAAGTTATGTGGCTTACGCCACCCCTTATGTTAGAAATAATGTGCCCATTAGTTTGTTGCGCCTCTGTCCAGCAGTGACACAGAGATGATTCCTGGGGTAAACCTACGATCTCCCATCCACCGGTCAAGATTTCTCTTGAACAGAGCCAGCGAGGTGCTCTGCCTCACATGGACCGGGATTTTATTCCACAGCATGGGGAGTCTCTGGGTGATAAATCTATCCCTCCAGCACGTCCTATTTATATCCGTGCTAAGGTTTAAGTCACTTGCTCTAGTGGTTCTGGTGGATTTGGATTTTTTGAGGTGGAGCATGTCCATTAATTCCAGGTTGGTCATGGCCTTGTATGTCAGGCACAGGTCACCTCTGAGCAGACAGTATGCAATTGAATAGAGTTGGAGTTTCTTCAGTCTGGCAGTATATGACAGGTTTTGGAGTCCCTTTATCCTTTGGTGAGGAACTTTTGGGGTCTCTCCAATTGCTGCAGGTGTCGGGTGAGATACATCCCGAATGGGGCATTGTACTCGATCATTGGTCTGATAAGTGAAGAGTACAGGGGAACAATGACCTCACTTGATCTGGATGTGAATCCCTTCATGATCAGATGGGCAATGTAGAAGGTCTTTCGAACCACTTTAGCAACGTGAGTGTCAAACGAGAGGCCACTGTCAACCTGGGTACCCAGGTCCCTGATAACCTCTTCTGTGCTTAGTGGGTTGCCATCTATATGGTAGCTTGGGGTTACCTTGTTTTTCCCGAAGGGTATGACTATACACTTTTTTGCTTTTAACTTCAGGCCATGGCTCTGACACCAGCTCTCAGTTTCTGTGAGACCCCTTTGAAGGATGTCTGTGTCCGATGTACTATCCACTATGGCACCCAGTTTGCAAACTTGGTCAGCCATAGTCCTCCTATGTTTGCCTGTACTTCTGAGAAGTAGATGCCGAACAATAAGGGGCCAAGGACTGAGCCCTGTGGGACACCACTTGTAAGCGGCTTGGAGTCTGACATGGCTCCAGCAACTCTAACCCTGTGGGTTCTGTCCTTTAGCCAGTTTGCAACCCATCTTGTGACATATGGGTTTACATTTAAGCTGGTAAGTTTCTCTATGATACCCAAGTGGGGTATTGTGTCGAAAGCTTTTGCAAAGTCAAGGTAGGCTGTATGGACTGCCTTTCCCTCATCAATGGCCTTGGTAACTGTTTCGAAGAAGTCGACCAAGTTCAAAAGGCAAGATCAGCCCTTGACAAAGCCAAACTGGGTTGGGTCCAAGGTCTGCAAGTCCCCTATGTCCTTGTTTATGAGGTCCATTATGATCCTCTCCATAGCTTTGCAGACCAGGCTTGTTAAGCTTATGGGGCGGTAATTACCAGGGTCCATAGAGGCACCGCCTTTGTGGAGTGGGACCACAGTTGCCGTACGCCACTCCTTGGGCACATGTCCTGTGGTAAGGCTAAGATTAAACAGCTGCCTTATGTGCGGGTTTAGTTCTTCATTGAGTTTATGTAGCACACAGCTGGGGACACCATCCGGTCCCATTGATGCTGTGTTTTTAGCTTTAGAGAGAGCAGCTTTCACCTGCGCATTTGAGATGTCTGGGAGGCTACGCTCTGTTGGGATAGTTATCTCTCCTTTTGGGGGAGGGGTGAAGTTTCGCTGAACCTGTCTGCCAGTATGTTGGCAATGTCTGTGGGTTCAGTGATTTTTGTATCATTTTGGACTAATTCTGAGCATATCTGGGAGTTTCCACCCAGGTTTCTGACATAGCTGAAGAAGGCCTTATGATTGTCTTTTGAATCTATGGCAATTTTTTTCTCAAAGTTGGCCTTGTATGATTTTATGAGGGATCGTAGTTTCTTGCTAGTACTGATCAAGTATGCCTTCCTTTTGGGATTTTGCTCTATCATGTAATAGCTTTCTCCTCTTATTGTAAAGTTTGTTTATGGCTGGGGTCCACCAGACTGGACGCTTGCCCTGGCTTGGAAAGAGTCTTGGTTTTATTTGGGATTGCCTGATCCATGCAGTCCTGAAGGTGTTCATAGAAGGCATTTGTAAGATTGGGTTGTGGTTTCCATTGGCTCGGGGGCCTTGAAGGATACCACACCTGTCTTGAGTAGTGTGAAGTTTGCTTTAGAGAAGTTCTTCACTGTGGTCTTTTTGTTTGGGGTGGGGGCGGGATGTGGATTTCTAGTGAGATTAGTTTATGATCTGATCTCACCAATGAGGGATATACTTCGTGTGGAGCATTTTGTCCCCATGTTTGTGATGATGAGATCTAGTATATTTTCTCCTCTTGTGGGGACGGTGACTAGTTGTTCCATGGCATTTGAATTTATGAACTCCAGGAACCTTTGGGCTAGAAAGTTGGGGCTTGAGTAATGTTCCCAGTCTATATTCGGTAGTTGAAGTCACCCAATATGATGGTGTTTGGTGATACATTTATACCCTCCAGTGTCTTCAGGAAGGCTGTGTGGGTTTCCTGAGTTTGAGAGGGTGGCCTGTAGCATGTTACAAATTGTAGAGCAGTTTTGCCTATGGTTAATTGCACCTGGATGGTTTCCGATGCTTAGATGGTGCCACCAACCTGGAGGTGTGGGTATCCTTGATGAATATGGATACACCCCTCCTTTTGTGTATGGTCTGGGTTTTGGGCGGGGAATGATATGAGGTAAAACCTGATAGTGCCGGGGTGCTCTCAGGAGCCTTGAACCAGGTTTCAGTCACAGCACAGACATCGATGTTCTCCATACTGAGAAGGGCCTTGAGTGCATGCATTTTGAGATTTAGACTTCTGGCATTGAGCAGCATTACCCTTAGTTTCTTCCTGTTTTTGTTTTCTAGGGTGGTAGGTTTAGAATTTGAGCCTTGCCTAAAAAAGGCACTATGGGGGTGGCAAGAGCCTTAGCCAATATCCGGAATCCCAGGGGTGACAGGTGCAAATGTCAGATGTCAGAAATTATCACAGATAAATTTAAATAATACAAACTAAACCTGTGATTTTTTTTCCCACTGACAATATACAGGATGTCCATCAGTTGATAGAAGAACAGATGACTGAAACTCACATGGCTGAGAAAATTTGACTGAAAAGCATTTTGACTGAAATTTCACTTTACCGAACTCCAGTTTAACTAAATATTCATTTCACTGACTCACAAATCACAGAAAACATTCTAGGTAACACAATACACCACAACATTATTTTTTTGCAAGAGAGGCAAGCAAATCTTATTCTCAGAAATGATACCATAGCATACTACATATGCACTAATACACTTTTCTGTCATTTGTGATTTAGTGAACTGAAGATTCAGTCAAATGGGAATTTGGTCAAGTAAAATTTCAGTTAAAGTGCTTTTCCATCAGTTTTTCAGACATGTGAGTTACAGTCAAATACAATTCTATATAAAATTAACTCAAGCTGTTGACCTGAGGTCCCATCTGTCATAGCTGGTGGTAGCTTGGGTGGCTGTAAATGATAGCACTATACTTGCCAAAAAGGGTAGGGGAAATTCCACAGTGCCCTACCAAATTTCCCTTCATTAGTATGAGCACCACCTCAGGTGTCCCACAGAAATAGGCTGTTGTGGCCCACTGGGACTTATCTAGTCAAAAGGGTAAATAAATAAACGTAGTAACACAATCAAGGCTGCAAACCGCTCAAGCACACCTTCTAGTTCTGTTTTATGCATCCCGAGTTATAACTGTCATGCAAAAAAGACAGCTAATTAAATTTAAAAAAATACTAGGGGATCATTTCAACAGCCTTGCTTGAGAGGGGCACAAGGAACTAACATGCAGCAGCAGAACGACTGGGTATTTTTTTGGGCTAGGCTCGTGTTGGCTCCAGGGCTATTAGCCTAGTACTCACCCATGAACCTATGAACCTATGAACTAGAACTGAATGCTATAAAGAAAACACATCACTGCATAGCTCTAAATGTGCTGAAAATGTTAGAACTCCAACAAAACCTAAAACTGAAATAGCTAACATACATCAAATCCTAACAAACCGAGAATTTGTCCAGCAACAAGTGAACTTATCAGTGAATATAACCCACCCAGAACACTTCAGTCACTAATTTGTAATGAAACAGTTGTGCTCTAATCAAACATCCCCCATGATGACTGCTTTGTCTGTGTGTCCAAATTATGAAACACAATACCTTCTGAATGTTCATAGCAAACAAGTCAAAACATTTGTTTATTTAGGTGCTTTTTAACAATATACATTGCAAGTAAAGTGACATACAATAATAACCTAGACCACAAAACTTAGTAATATAATACAACTCCAAACATAAATACAGTAAATAAACAATATAAGCAAACCATGAAACTACATGGGTATAACATTAGTCCACAAACTTTTTACCCAGAAACTAAGAAATACTCAACAGCTAAAAGGATCTGTCCCTGTGATATAATATGAGAGTCAAACATTACAAGTCAGTTTAACTATGTTTCTACTTGGATATACTTAAAATAATGTTAAGACTCTACTTTTATACTAGATGTAATACACAATAGTTTGTTATCTCCATCAGCACCCCACCCTTTCTATTATTTTAATTTCTATCACTCCTAACTCAGGACTCCATCTACCTTTATCACCCGTTTCTTTTCCTTGTAACCTGTCGCTATTCCATATAATAGAATATACATCTGAAACTTAAAGAAAATGTTTTAGCATTTATTTTTATAATTATTTTCTTTTTGTGCTCTTATTCCTGCAGTTGTCTTGTCTTTAGCCTTAGTGTATTGCCTAACCAGCAATAATTAATTTCTGTGTTTAGAGCTTTTATCCAGCAGCGCCCCAGTGAAAATGGACTATTATAACTCTGACAAGCTAAGCTGGTCACAGAAGAGAAATCAATAAATAAATAAAAAGCCAAACACAGCAAAATCACTGCTGGCATATAATTCAAAACCTTATTGGCACTGATTTCCTATAGAAAACAATGATCAGAGAGTTCAGTGTTGCACAACCTTGATCAGTTGTGTCACTGTTCACTTACAGGATATGGAGGTTAACCATTTATATCTTCAGAATCATGTGAACACTAAAGAGGTGTAAATGGCAAACTATTAGCACAAAGCCATTTTATATCAATGCCATTTATTTCATTGTGTCTTAAAATTGATTTTATATTGCAGATTACTATCTATTTTTGCAAAAATTGTAATATTTTTGAACAAAATTTTAAGTTGCATATTTGTTTACAAATGTGGATAATATGATTTTCATTTTTTTTAAATAACAGTTTTGTTGTTTGCTGTTATTTATGTAATTTCAACTGCTATCTGATGATTACTTGGATTGTGACCATGCAACCTGTTTTTACTAATGGTTGTTAGGTTTTAATGAAGTCTTTACTTTTAAGACAAAAGTGCTATATCATTTGAAGAGTTTCCTTGCTTGGAAGCATTTCTGTGTGCTATTGGTTTCTAGCAATACTTCTCCAGGTCCTCCAATTCATCAGAAAATATTTCTGTCCAAGTTCTGATGCTGAGGTGCCTCTCTCTCCTATATTTGCTCTTTCTGAATGTCTTATATCATCTCAATGACCTTTTCATGTCTTGGTAAACTGTAAATCTTGAGTGATGTCCTGTGTGGTTCTTGTGTATCCTCTCTGTTTAGGATATCAGACTGCTATATTCCTCTTATTTCCTAGAGAACACTGGAATCAGCCTGACCCGTGCATCTGTGCTGATTTAATTTGGGCTGACACTTTGGATCTTTCTCACCAGGGATTCAGATGAAGAAAAGAGTACATAGGGTGATTGGGTTCATATTAAAAACAAAAATGTTTACTTACCCGTACACCTAAACTCCGACATGTCTTCATCGAACCGTAAAAACATAGATCGTCCTGAAGCGCGAAATCCGAAACATCGGATTGTCATGGTTGGCCCTTCTGCAGTATAGCTCCATAAGGTAAGTGTGGGATAGTTACGGACCTTAGGGTTAGGGTGCAGGTTAAGGTAAGTGCATAGATGGTAATGTATGTTAAGTTTAGTGTAGGGTTAGAAGTAGGGTTTTATTAAGTGCATGTGTGTGGATTATTTAGTTTGTTTGGGTATAGCTTTTTAACGTTAGTGTGTGATAGTTACGGACCTTAGGGTTAGGGTGTGGGTTAAGTTAAGTGCATACATGGTGGTATATGCAAGATTTAGTGTAGGGTTAGAAGTAGGGTTTAGTTTAGGGCAGTGGTGGCTGGTGACTTCAAATCAAAGGGGGGGCTGCAGGAGACAGCTGAATGGGTGGGGTCAAGGGAAGGGGTGTGGCCAACCAGAAAGGGGAGGAGCTATGCTCAAAACCACAAAAACTAACTTTAATTAAATACGCTGCCCTGGGTGGCAAACCATCATTATGAGAGTCCAATCAAGACAAAAATAAGTGTAGAAGAATAAAAATATTTCAATGCATTGGCTGCATGACAGCTTACTTAATATCTAGATGGAAACAAAAGGTTGTGAGGCATGAAAAAATAAATTATTTTTTAAATACATTACTGGAATGCCAGTCAAAATCATGTACAAGCAAAACCAGAAGCACTCAACTCAAACCACTTCTCCTTGCAATGCAGTTCTAATTAGAATTTATATTCAGCTTTATTAAAGTGCCAAATAACATGCTGAAAGTAGAAATCTCTGTGATGCCCCCACTTGTAAAAATGTTTCTTATCCAAAAAAGACCTGCTGCCTGACAACTATCTACTTGTTTCATGGGGAAAACATGTAAGTAAAAAATGAAAAGCAAACAAGAAACAAGCTCAAGATACATTGCTTAAAGGATTACTGTACAGGTTATGGACAACACATGATTGGTATTCTGTTTACTTTACGGGTAAAGTCTGTAGAGATGACTGGAAGTCTCCAACAAGTGTAATGAGCTTTTTAAAATATTGGAATCCTGTCCTTTAATACCCAAGGCTTATACATTATCCAGTCAAGTATTCTCTGCATGGCAACAACAGAAAGGCTTTCAATGTTGGCAATTCTTTAACAGTATGCTTATTAAAGCTTACTTGCATCTTACGATCTCAGACAAGCTTACATTATGGTCATTAAAGCATTGCTACTTAAACACAGAGCAACAGGCACTTTGAGTAATAAGCATAAATCAACAGTACAAAAATATGACAGAAACTAGACCTTTCTGCAAAATCAAGGACAGATAAAAGCCACTGTAGTACTTGTGTCTACCTTGGATGGGGGGGAACACACTGCACATTTACACTGCATAACTACTCCTTGCCTTGCTTGGACACATCCAGAGTCAGTACATGGAGGAGTGGGGTGCAACAAGTATATCACAATTTGAAATGACTCTGGCTGACTATGATGGCCCTGACACATTTGTCATACCTCTCAACCTCAGAGCAAGAAATCTGGACAAAGCCATACACAGAAGTGGGACAAATGCCCACAAATAAGGACAATTTTTAAATATTGCTCTAATAAACTTAGAAAGATAATAGAATAGGTCTTGCATTAGTATGACTTTTCTGAAGGGTATAAAATCTGAAACTCAAATGTCTGTCATTATTTTCTAACTTCAGTCGTTAGTGATTTGTCACTAATTTGCCAAAAAACACAATTTTATGAAAAATGGACCAAATGTGATGCAAAAATATAAAATAGCCACACAATACAGCTGGGAACCTGTCAAAGAAGGGACACTTTAATATTAGTACTGCTAACTTGAGCAACTGACAAAATAAAAGAATCTACATGCATTTTAAGTAATCTATAACTTTGATTATTAGTTATTTTTTAATTGTAAACCCTCCATGTTTTTATCCAAAATTGCTATTTTGCGGAGGGATTATTAGGGGGAAGAGCAACATTTTAAGCCAAAATCGGAGACAGTTGAGAGGTTGGCTATGCCTAATTCTATAAAGCAATTTATTTGTCTGTACCTCTCAACCTGTTAATGCAGTAAATCTGAACAAGGCCAAATATACTGGGGGAACATATAAACAGTACTAAAAATTGCTCTTGTATAAATTGAGACAGTTGATAGAATAACAGTTCTTACTTTAGCATGCATTTTTATGAAGGTTATGAAGTATGAAACTCTCTTTAGTGACTTAATTTCTAAATGATTTGCCAGAAAACTACAAATTTTATGAAGAACAAACCAAAAATAAGAAGCAAAAATCTATTCATTCTTTGAAAATCTGGACAGTTGGGAGGTATAGTTCAGCTGGGCCTGTCTGAGTTTGCTGCCCTTCCCCCCTGACAAAATCACGGTTGAATAGAGCCTCTGCAGCCATTCCAATGAACCATTACTTGGCTATTTCACTCCATTTACCATAAACACTAATGTGCATACTGCTTTACTTGTATGATGAGTTGGACTTCATTTGAAAGTTTTATTTTGTATTTTACAGCACAAACACTAAGTCATCTACTAAACAAAGCAATGCAGTCTCACAATGAAAACTTGGCATTAAAACTTCTCTGCCCTTGAAACTCACATTCATTGAAACAGCATTGAAACCCACATTCAAAGAAAATACATTTTGCCAGTGGCAGATAAAGATTAATTTTGGGCTGTTTTCAAATCATAGGCCCCTTGCATATGAAACATACATGTGCTCTTTGATACACCTTCCTCATTGTGCTAAATTATATTCCTTGTACAATATATTACAGTTGTTAGAGGGCGTTTTAAATTTGTTTTGAACATTTTTCCAGTAAGCAATGAAACAAAATGCATGCACCCAAAATGACAAAACTGCCTAGTTCAGAACATTTATCATAAAGTCTACTCAGACTTCCACAATCCACCATTATCAGTAAATATGCACAATTCTACAGTCCACCATTATCAGTAAATATGCACAATTCTACAGTCCACCATTATCAGTAAATATGCACAATTCTACAGTCCATTATCAGTAAATATGCACAATTCTACAGTCCACCATTATCAGTAAATATGCACAATTCTACAGTCCACCATTATCAGTAAATATGCACAATTCTACAGTCCACCATTATCAGTAAATATGCACAATTCTGCAGTCCACCATTATCAGTAAATATGCACAATTCTACAGTCTACCATTATCAGTAAATATGCACAGTTCTACAGTCCATTATCAGTAAATATGCACAATTCTACAGTCCATTATCAGTAAATATGCACTATCTCTGAAGAAGTAAAAGTCATCTAAATAATTCCACATTAAAGAAATCTGTAACTAATGAAGAGGTTGCTGCTAGCAAACACCTTTATATTTCATGGTTTCATCGAAAAATAAAGTGCCTGTTGCCCCTCAGGAATAAATTGCCTATATTACATTAAAAAAATGATAAGCTAGTAATATTGCAAGAGGAAATGGATGGCAAACTGATAACGGACTCATAGTTAGTATATTCACCAAGGAGAACATTCTCAGTACAGCAGCATCCACCCCTTGGGGGAATAGAACCCACAGCCTTCTGCATCAAAGGCAAGTACACAACGTGTTGTGCTATTAACAAGGCAAACCAACTTCACTTAAGTAGCACTAGACTTCTGTTCCCCTGCAGCTCTCAGCTCCTTGTAAAATCTACTCAATACTCAACTTCGCAGCACAAGAAAACTGGAAAAAGCCAAAATGTATTGGGGGGGGGGGGTCAAAAGCCCAAAAACCAGGGACACAAAGATTGCTTGTATAATCTTGGAAAGTTGCTAGAACCATACATTTTACTGCCAAGCTCCCTGTGCAAAACAGAGCAACATACCACTATGCCAAATCAGCTGTTTGTAAAAGAGGAAGACTGAAACTTAATCATTTAGTGAATTCAGTTCTCACCATAGCTGTCAACCTCTTAGTACAAAACACCTGGACAAACCCAGTAATGAGGGAATACAGCCGTCAAACATTCACTGAATTCAGTTCTTGCCATAGCTGTCAACCTTAGCACAAAAAACCTGGACGAAGCCAATAATGAGGGAATACAGTCCCAAAAATAGGGACAAATTTCAAATATTCATCTTATAAACTTAGAAAATTGCTGGAATAAAAGGTTGTGTTACGGTTGTGTTACTATGGATTTTCTGAAGAACATGAAGTCTGAAATTCAAATGTCTGTCAATTTTACTGCTGACAGAATAAAAACAATTTTCAGCAGAGACCCAGGGAGAAATACTGCAGACACATCTTTGTAAAATGACAGGGCACCAGAGCTAATCCACATAAACACAGGGAAGAGATGCAGACTCCACACAGAAGGCACCTCAGCCAAGAATCAAACCAGAAAACCTATAGCTGTGAAGCAACAATACTACCACTACACCATCAAATATGCAAGGATTTAAACATGCAGAAACCTGAAGTCTGAAATTCAAATGCCTGTCAATTTTATTTAACATTTGTTAATCAGGACAGTTTGACTTGGAACAAAAAAAAATTCAGCAGAAGCCCAGGAAGAAATAATGCAGACATGTCTTTGTAACATGGGAGGACACAAAAGCAAACCCACACAAACACAGGGAGAAGATAAAGAGACCACAAAGAAGGCACCCCAGCCAAGAAGCAAACCTGAGAACCTGCAGCTGTGAGGCAACAATGCTACAACTGCCCCATCAAATATCAAGCATTGCAGCATTTACAAACCACAGATATTGTGAGGAACAGATCAGATCAAACATGAGGCAAAAATCTGCAGTTCATTTTTCACAAATGGTGGTGGGTAGGGAAGTAAGGTCTTTAACACCTGCATACAAGGTACAGGGTTCAAGCCTGAGGTATTCCCTACCACACACAAACACCTGTAGTAGCAAACCACAAAAACTAAGTATACTGCATTGGGTGCCAAACAGTTGTCATGAGAGTCCAATCAAGACAAAATGAAGTATAGAAGAATAAAAATATTTCAATGCATTGGCTGCATGACAGCTTAATATCTAGATGGAAACAAAAAAGGTTGTGAGGCATGAAAAAATAAATTACTTTTTTAAATACATTAATGGAATGCCAGTCAAAATCAAGTATAAGAAAAACAAGCAGCACTCAACTCAAACCACTTCTTGCACTGCAGTTCTAATTATAATTTATATTCAGCTTTATTAAAGTAACAAGTAACATGCTGAAAGTAGAAATCTCTGATGCCCCACTTGTAAAAATGTTCCTTATCCAAAAAGACCTGCTGCCTGACATCTACTTTTTACATGGGGAAAACATGATCAAAGTAAAAAATTAAAAGCAAACAAGAAATAAGCTCAAGATACATTGTTTAAAAGGATTACTGTACAGGTTATAGACCACGCGATTGGCATTCGGTTTATGGTTAAAGCCTGCAGAGATGACTGTAAGTCTCCAAGTATAATGAGACTCTTAAAATAATGTAATTCTGTCCTTTATTACAAATACTGGCATATGCATGTCAATACCCAAGGCTTATACATTATCTAGTTAAGTATTCTCTACATGGCAACAGAAAGGCTTTCAATGTTGGCAATTCTTTAACAGTATGCTTATTAAAGCTTACTTGCATCTTGCAATCTCAGCCAAGCTTACCTGATGGTCATTAAAGTATTGCTACTTAAACAAAGAGCAACAGGCACTTTGAGTAATAAGCATAAATCAACAGTACAAAAAATATGACAGAAACCAGACCATTCTGCAAAAATCAAGGACATATGAAAAGCCACTCTAGTACTTGTGTCTACCTTGGATGGGTGGGATTCTCTGCACATTTACACTGCATAACTACTCCTTGCCTTGCTTCGACACATCCAGAGTCACCACATGGGGGAGTGGGGTGTAACAAGTATGTCACAGTTTGAAATGTCTCTGGCTGACTTGTGATGGCCCTGACACATTTGTCATACCTCTCAACCTCAGAGCAAGAAATCTGGACAAAGCCATATAAAGAAATGGGACAAAGACAATTTTTAAAATATTGCTCTTATAACCTTAGAAAGCTAATAGAGGTCTTGCATTAGTATGAATTTTCTGAATGGTATGAAATCTGAAACTCAAATGTCTGTCATTATTTTCTAACTTCAGTCTTTAATTATTTGTCACTAATTTGCCAAAAAAAAACACAATTTTATGAAAAATGGACCAAAAAATCTGATGTAAAAATATAAAATACCAACACAATACAGCTGGGAACATGTCAAGAAGGGACACTTACTGCTAACTTGAGCAGCTGACAAAATAAAATAATCTACATGCATTTCTGAAATAAAAGTAATCTGATTATTACAGTTATTTCATAATTATAAACCCTCCATGTTTTCTTCCAAAATTGCTATTTTGCGGAGTGATCATTAGGGGAATAGCAACATTTTGAGTCAAAATCAGGGACAGTTCAGAGGTTTGGCTATGCCTAATTCTATAAAGCAATTTATTTGCATGTACCTCTCAACCTGTTAATGCAATAAATCTGAACAAGGCCAGATATATTGGGGGAACATATAAACAGTACTAAAAATTGCTCTTGTATAAACTGGGACATAAATCTGGACAAGGCCAAATATATTGAAGGGAACATATAAACAGTACTAAAAAATGCTCTTCTATAACCTGGGACAGTTGATAGAACAGGTCTTACTTTAGCAAGCATGCATTTTTCTGAAGTTTATGAAGTCTGAAACTAGGTGTGTCATTATTTAGTGACTTAATTCCTAAATGATTTGCCAGAAAACACAATTTCTGAGGAACAAATCAAAAATAAGAAGCAAAAAATCTATTCATTCTTTGAAAATCTGGACAGTTGGGAGGTATGGTTCAGCTGGGGCTGTCTAAGTTTGCCACCCTTCCCCCTCACAAAACCCTGGTCGAATGGAGCCTCCCTGCAGCCATTCCAATGATCCATTACTTTCTATTTCACTCCATTTACCATAAACACTAATGTGCATACTGATTTACTTCTATGATGATTTGAACTTCATTTGAAAGTTTTATTTTTGCATTTTACAGCGCAAACACTAAGACATCTGCTAAACAAACTTGGCATTAAACCTTCTCTGCCCTTGAAACTCACATTCACTGAAACATTAAAATCCACATTCAAAGAAAATACATTTTACTCGTGGCAGATAAAAATTACTTCTGGGCTGTTTTCAAATCATAGGCCCCTTGCATATGAAACATACATGTGCTCTTTGATACACCTTCCTATTGCTTTGAACATTTTTCCAGTAAACAATGAAACAAAACTGTCCAATTCAGAACATTTCCATCATAAAGGTCTACTCAAGCTTCTACAGTTCACTATTATCAGTAAATATGCACAATTCTACAGTCCACCATTATCAGTAAATATGCACAATCTCTGAAGTAGTAAAAAAGTCATCTAAATAATTCCACGTTAAATAAATCTGTAATGAAGAGGTTGGTGCTAGCAATCACCTTTATATTTCATGGTTTCATCGAAAAATAAAGTGTCTGATGCCCCTGTGGAATAAATTGCCTAAATTACATTAAAAATAAGCTAGTAATATTGCAATAGGAAATGGATGGCAAACTGATAACAGGCTCATAATTAGTATCTTAACTCAGTACATCAGCATTCACCCCTTATGGGAGTAGAACCAACAACCTTCTGCATCAAAAGCAAGCACACAGCCTGTTGTGCTATTAGCACTAACTTCTCTGCCCCTGCAGCTCTCAGCTCCTTGTAAAATCTACTCAATACTCAACTGCATCTCAACTTCGCAGCACAAGAAGTCTGGAAAAAGCCAAATTTATTGGGGTGGGTCAAAAGGGCAAAAACCAGGGACACATTAAACATTGCTTATATAATCTTGGAAAGCTGCTAGAATAAAATGCTGTGTTACCACCATACATTTTACTGCCAAAGTCCCTGTGCAAAAAAGAGTCAGAACAACATACCACTATGCCAAATCACCTGCTTTGTGAAAGAAAAATGCTGTGTTCCCACCATACATTTTACAGACAAGGTCCCTGTGCAAAACAGTCAAGAGCAACATACCACTACACCAAATCAGCTGTTTTGTGAACGAAAGGAAGACTGAAACTTAAATGGCTATCATTTAATGAATTCAGTTCTCACCATAGCTGTCAACCTCTTATTACTGGGTTTGTCCAGGTGTTTTGTGCTGAGGGAATACAGCCCTCAAACATATTCAGTGAATTCAGTTCTTGCCATAGCTATCAACCTTAGCACAAAAAACCTGGACAAAGCCACTAACAGGGTATTACAGTCCCAAAAATAAGGAAAAAATTCAAATAGTCATCTTATAAACTTAAAAAAATGTTATAATAAGAGGTTGTGTTACTATATATTTATTGCTAGACTAAAAAGTTGTTTTACTACGTATTTTCTGAAGACTATGAAGTCTGAAATTCAAATGCCTGTCAATTTTACTTCTGATGGAACAAAAACAATTTTCAGCAGAGGCCCAGGGAGAAATACTGTAGACACGTCTTTGTAAAATGGCAGGATACCAGAGCAAATCCACGCAAACACAGAGATAAGATGCAGACTCCACAAAGAAGGCACTACAGCCAAGAATCAAACCACAAATCCTGTAGCTATGAGGCAACAATACTGCCACTGCACCATCAACTATGTAAGAAATTAAACATTCAGAAACCTGAAGTCTGAAATTCAAATGCCTGTCAATTTTATTTAACATTTGTTAATCAGGACAGTCTGACTTGGAACAAAAAAATAATTTTCAGCAGAGGACCAGGAAGAAATAATGCAGACATGTCTTTGTAACATGGGAGGACACAAAAGCAAACCCACACAAACACAGGGAGAATATACAGACCCCACAAAGAAGGAACCCCAGCCAAGAATCAAACCTGAGAACCTGCAGCTGTGAGGCAACAATGCTACCAGTGCACCATCAAATATCAAGCACTGCACCATTTACAAACCACAGATATTATGAGGAACAGATCAGATCAAATATGAGGCAAAAATCTGCAATTTTTTTACAAATGGTGGTGGGTAGGGAACTCAAGTCTTTAACACCTGCATACAGGGTACAGGGTTCAAGCCTGAGGTATTCCCTACCACACCACCATGAGCACCTGGGGCATTTACACACACACACACACACACACACTTCCTATCAAACAGTTAAAAGCATAACTTCAAGCACTAAGTCCACACACACAAGTCCCTATCAAAAGGTTAAAAGCATAAGTCCACACACAAGTCCCTGTTAAAAGTATAACTTCAAACACCTACCTAAGTCCCTATCAAAACATTAAAAGCACCATAATTAACACACTTACCTGTCCATTCTCCATAACGTACATCCAAATGCCTGTGCAATAATCCAAAGACCCGCGAGATCTGACGAGAGACTCAATTCCTGACTGCTGGTGTTGCAGTCTGGCCCTGATGTGTTTTCCCAGCGAGTCTGTGCACTTTAAAAGTGCACAGACTCTCCTCGTGTTTCCCTACCAGGACTCCCTGGAGCATGCGCAGTAGACTCACAGTAGTCTGGACTACTGCGCGAAGTCTGTGAATTTAAACATTTTTTTTTAATTTCTTTTTACTTTTTCTTGAGGGGGCTGCAGTCCGGCAGTCCAATAGCACGGGCCGCCCCTGGTTTAGGGTTAGAAGTAGGGTTTTGGTTAGTGTATGTATGTGGTTTATTTAGTTTGTTTGTGTAGGTAGTATGTAGTGGGTGGTGGGATGGGACAAGTATGACATTCTGAGTTTTTGAATTTTGTGGTTTAGGGCGTTCGGTGTATTTGTGGTTCGTGGAATATGTGTTGGCATTTAGGTGTTCGGGTAAGTAAACGTTCATGTTTTTAATATGAACTCAGGTGATTTATATCTCTTACCACCAGTTAATGGTGCAATCCATGGGACCCTGTTGTACATTGTCATTGAACTGGTGCATATCACCTCAACAAATTAATCCACAGGTCAGGATTTAAATTCCAGGACCACTTCCAGGCTGGAAAGTTTGACCCTTCTTCCCTTATACTTCATAACAAGTGACACTAGATAACGGAGATAGGCAGAGGCTACTATCAGTTGGTATTTGTCCTGCATAGGTAATATGGTTTTCCACTTTTTATAATTTATTGGAAGACTACTCTAATAGTTTGATTAAAGTTGGCATTTCAAACTTTTGTTTCTTTTAACAGCCCTTTGTTGATGGTATAGGAGTGTAGACATACCAAGATGTGCCTTGGTGGCCAGTTCCCCATTTCTTGGCTTCCCATCCCTTAGATTCTTTCCACCTTTAATGATAGCCCTGGCAGTAAATATAACTTTTTCCTCACAAGATCACCCAATAATTAATAACATGTCCAATATTCTTTCAGAAAGAATATAAGGATTCTTATGTTTTGTAGCTGGGATTTACTTTTGAAATCATCAGCCTGATCATGTTGCTACTAAAACTGCTTTTCTAATTTATTAAAGCCCTTACTCTGCTGCTCACATTCCTCTGTTAATGCTAACTTCTCCGTGCTGTGGTCAATGATTCTGAATCTTTTTAAAAGAAGCATTTGAAGTTTGGGGGCAAATCTATTTTAAATAACCGCCTTTGGGTCAGAGTATAGGAATTAGGTTGTTGTTCTGTAGGTTCACTAGCTTCTCTCCATCCTGCTTCTTGAGTTTCCTGTACAGATGGACACCAGCTTTTAAGTAAGTAACTTGTTGCAAAAAACATTTTGATGTGAACACTTCAAGAAGGTTGATATAATATCTCTGCCTACCTGCATGTAATTAATGTATTTCACTGTGTGAGAAGCTATGCCATCTCAAATCTGTTTACATCTCAAATCAGTTTAGGTTAAATGTTATACATAATAACGTAGTACACGTGTAGATGTAAATTTGTGCTCCTATAACGTCAGGCTATCAGTCTTAAACAAACTGTAATATGTGACTACACATAATTTGCTATTAATCATTTCCTAAAAAAATATACAGATACGTATGTGACGATTGGGGACAGATGGGCAAAGGCTGCCAGCCTAGTCAAATAGATTTGATATATAATTCTGGCATTTGTAAATAAATGTAAAATACAGGCATGTTTTCTTGAGAGTAAAAAAATACTGTGAAATGTGGAACTGCAAAATACGTGACAACATTGCACTCTACTGGCCCAGTGAAGCATGTTGTGACCCTTTCATGTTAGAATTCATATCCAGTGCATCTGGATGAAGGTTTCATGCCCATTGTTTTAAGGCTAAGGTTTATGACCAGAATTTAGATGTGGAATGTGCTTTATTGCTCTGGTTTCTGTTAGAGAATACATGTGAAATGACTTATATTGTTGTAAGTTTCTGAGCAGGTGTTAGATTGCTAAATAATGCAGAGTAAGTGTCAAAAATGATGTAATTTGGGAGGGCTTTAGAGACATGTTTGTTAGTAATGTTTAAATACTATTATTCACAAGAGACTGAAAGCATTTTGATCTTGGATGTCTAACCCAGCACTCTGCCTAAGCTCACATGTAAGTTTCTAGCACTGTGATTTCTTGTAGGAATAGTTAAAGCTAGTAAAGATTAATTAGGTATTTTTCTTTGAAATCAGACCTGTCCTACTGTATTATTTTAAGTTTCTGGTGTAGTAGTTTTGTCTTGTGTTTTAATTATTTATTATTAAATATTTTTTAAAACCTTTACCTGTGTCTGGTTTGTGCAGAGATAAGCTTTAGAGTACATTGCATATTTATAGAGGTTATTGTAATAGACCACTCTAATAAGCCTTAGACTGTATAGTCACATTACCATTGGATAATAATATTGCACAGTAATAATTGGACACTATTTTAAGGGCCTTTTAGTAGCTGATATTATTAGCTGGGTGGTGGCAGGGATTACTACCGTATGGTCTGGGTAAAGGGGCACAGCTGGAGAATCTGTGTCAGCCTTTCCTAGGAGTGTTTGTGAAGTAGTATAAATACTTATCTCAAAGTGTGTGTGTGTTGTGTCAGCTACTTGGGCAGGGACACAAAGCACTGGTTGGACAGAGAGGGTACTGGAGGTTTTAGCTTGCCAAGCTAGGCTGAGACCTGGACCCTGTAGCTGTGCCAGTGGGGAGTCTTATTGGTGACCTGATGAGCAAAGGAGCAACCAGCCCCAGACTGACTGTGATCTCTGTGTGTACTTAAGGGAAATTGTACTTTACTGTGTGTATTAGTTATCCTTTCCTCTCTTCTAGGAGACGATCTCCCTGGTGTTAGTGGTGAGGATTGAGGCTCCTTGATTGCTGGGTCAGGGCACGGTCGTCACAATGTATACTTCAGCTACAGTGCATGATGCATTTCATAAACTGCAGTTATTTACCAAGGTCTGCCAAGAAGAAGATGCTGATCTTGGATAACGATACAAAGCCTCTTTGCAGCTCTAAATAAACTCAGACAGTTTCAAATGAAATTCATCTTGCATAAAATGGACTCTGCACCCACAAGATCGAAGACTAAATCATGTCTCACTTCAAATGGAATGCATCACTTTTATTTTTTTCACCTTAAAATCAACAACACATATATTTTCTTCTGATCTCGTTTAGCACTGAAACAGGTACATTAATTAATAAATGAGTCATAATGTATGAAATACTCATGAAAATATGACAGAATACTGAGGATATACAATTTTTAAATAAAATGTACGTCAGTCCTAAAATCTGCACAGTGTTCAAGCAGTGTAGCAGAAATTTGCAGTTACTTCCCTTTGTGCTCTGTATAAGTTCTTAGAATCACATTGAACAAGTCAATTTCTGAAGCATTCCCAGCAAATTTCGTCTCCCATATAAAACCAATAGAAGTCTCAAACTAAGGAATAATGGTGCCAAGAAACTAAAACGGATTGTGATTAAAATATAGAAATTTGATCTGTGTGCTCAAAGTTCCATAGAAGTACCTGTAAGCACCATCACATCTTGATACCAACAGTAATGATAGTGTACTGAATATACAGCCTGAATGAATATGTTGGATATTTTGCTGAATGCACAGTAGAATCAGAAATTCATGGATAATTTTGTTACACTTAATATTCACTGCAGTATTTGTAAATATTACCATGTCCAATATTCTTTTAGAGATCATAAGGATTCTTATGTTCTGTCAAAAAAGAGAAAAAGAGAGTATACAGTCGGCACTTTTCCGTTAACGGGGCAGCAGGCAAAACGCAAGGTTGATGTCAACTCAGTGCTCTGTCTCTCTTAATCCATGCTACAATTGTTGACTTTTAGTGCAACAATGTTGAATTATGTTTAACAGATGGAATTAGAGTTATACACTTCTGTTTCTTCAGAAATGGATTTTAATTTATACTCTTGTATTTTGCCAATGTGTGAAGCTAACAGTACTAGTACTGTAAAAGTGTCCATTGTTACTGCTGAATTTGCCCATGATTCTGTTGAGGTT
Organism: Protopterus annectens; assembly: GCF_019279795.1. Taxonomy (NCBI): domain Eukaryota; kingdom Metazoa; phylum Chordata; order Ceratodontiformes; family Protopteridae; genus Protopterus; species Protopterus annectens. The sequence goes on from NC_056729.1 coordinate 290,875,922, forward strand.
TGTTCCTGTTTCAAGTGCTATGGAATGAGGCTTCCGATCCTACTTTGAAAATTAAATCAATACCTCCGGTACTTGACAGACATGATAATTTACATAGCCTACTAGTGGGAAAAAAGCGGGTCAGAGCAGCAGTGGTTCACTTGTTTGAGTGTCACACCACAAGAATGTACTAAGCTCAGAATGGAGTGTGCTGTGCTTTAGTACAACTGTAAGATGTGGCAGTAGGTATAGGTTTGTTAGAGACTCAGACTTTACTAAACAGTTCATAGTTTATTAAATAGCAGAATGCATGTGAGTGAAGTAACATGCAAGTTGTAAACGCCCACTCCAACCCATCTTCAAGATGCTTATCACGTTACTACTCTGTTTAAGGCATGACAGGAAGTCATACCTTTCTGAACTGTTCAAATTTTCACAGACTGTCCACATCAGATTTTTTACTCATGTTTTTGGTGTGTTCCTCATAACATTTGTGGTTTTCTGTCAAAATCACTGACGATTGAAGTCACTAAATCATCCCTCTAAACCTCTTAGCACAAGACATCTGGACAGTGCTTAAAATAATGGGGGGACAAGGCCCAAAATAGGAACACATTTTAAGGCAAAATGTGCGGTTGATGTCACAAAATACATACTACTGTGAGGATGAAAGCAAAGTTAAAAGCAGGAAAAAATAAGCCCACTGAGTTGACATCAATCACACGTTCTGCCAGCTGTCCCATTAATGGAAAAATACCAAGGAGTCTTATGTTTTGTCAAAAAAAAAAAAAAAAAAAAAAAGGCACCCTATGTGGCCTGGCTACTTTGTCTCTGCATGCAAATGCACACTGTTTGTCCTATTCCATATCTAAATTAAGAGAAAAAAAACTAAATTAGGGAAGATTGCTAACAGTAAGTTAATTTATAGTAGAGACACTATTCTGGAAATTTGATCCTCAGGCTTGCTGTGTAACAGGTTTGATGAGCTGCTGTCTGTGGGGCCTGTGAGGTCTACAGCATTTTCAAGTTACAGAATCTGGGAATAATACTCAAATGGAACAAAATGCCTGGTATGTACAGAACCAACATTAGTGGATCATAGTAAGAGAAGAAAATTTAAGAGGTGTGAGAGAAAATGCAAAAGAGGATCCGGTTCTGGAATCAATGCAAGGCTAAAAGCAAACCCCTACAGGTCTGTACTCCTATCCTGCTGGCAAATGTTCCATCACTGGAAAGTAACATGGACTTTATAAGGCTGGAATTATCTACTTAGAACAAGGTGAGGAAATGCTCTGTGCTTATTTTTACTGAGACTTGGCTAAACTCTAACATTAATGATAGTGCAGTTCATGTGGAGGGGCTATCAATTTTTAGAGCGGACAGAATACATTCTCTCAGTGGTAAGTCCAGAGGGGTAGGGTACATCAATAATAACTGGTGTACTGGTTGTGAGATAGTATCCTCACACTGCTTAGATAATCTAGAGTTTTTGTCACTGAAATGCAAACCCTTTTATCTACCCAGGGAATTTAACAGCATCTGCATCACAGGTATCTACAGTCCTCCCAGTGCTAATCCAAATGAGGCAATGATCACATTATACCAGGCTATAAAGGAACTATAAAACTGGAATCCAGACTGTGTTCATATAATGGCAGGTGACTTTAATCAGGCCAACTTGAAAACAGTTTTTCCCCACTATTTCCAATATGTGGACTTTGCAACAAGGGGGGAGAACACACTGAACAAGGTATACAGCAATGTTAATCTGGCTTTTAAGGCAGTGCCTCACCCACACCTAAGAAACTCTGACCACCTCTCCATATTGTTACTACCAGCATATAAACCATTGCTAACTAGAGGAACACTAACAGTGAAAGAAGCAAGAGCATGGCCAGAGGGTGCAGTCTCAGCACTCCAGGACTGTTTTAAGAGCACAGACAGGAGCATATTCAAGTAGGTGGCTGCTGAAAACTTGTATATCAACCAGGAGGAGTATACCGAGGTGGTGATGAGGTACATCTCAAAATGTGTGGATGATGTGACAGTCACCAAAACCATCATAACACAAACCAACCCGAAACCCTGGTTGACGAAAGAGGTGTAGGAGCTACTGAAAGCAAGGAATGCAGTCTTCATGTCTGGAGACAGGGAATCCCTCAGAACAGCCAGAGCAAATCTGAACAAGGGAGTGAGGGAAGCAAAATCCACCTATGGCAGGAAGATCCAGAGCTACTTCTCTGACCAAAAAGACCCCCAGGCACCTATAGCAGGGTATTCAGTCCATAACTGAGTACAGACCTCTATCTTTGCAGTGTGAGGACAACAAGGAACTTCTAAATAAGCTAAATGTCTACTTTAGCAGATTCAAGGATGTGGACAGAATAACAGAGAAGAAAATGCCCATTGGCCATAACAAGAAGATGCTCACCCTCCAATACAGCTGATGTCCAGAGGACACTGCACAGCGTTAAACCGAGACAAACAGCTGGGTCTGACAACATCCTAGGGTGTGTGCTCAGGGACTGCACAGTCCAACTAACAAATTTCCTCATGGATATCTTCAATAACTCTCTGACTCAGCAAATAGTTCCAAAATGCTTCAAGGACATGACAATCATTCCATTACCAAAGAAGTCTCCACCATCTTGCCTAAATGACTACCACCCTGTAGCCTTCATCTCCATAGTAATGAAGTGCTTTGAAAGGCTGGTCATGGCCAATATAACATCTGGGCTGCCTGCTGATGTTGACCTTCTGCATTTTGCTTACTGAGCAAACCACTCTATGCCAAATACCATCTCTCTAGCACTCCATCTAGCACTAGAACACCTTGAGAATAAAAACATCTGTGCGAGGGTACTACTCATCAAATTCAGCTCTGCTTTTAACACAATCATCCCTCTTCATCTGGTAATTAAGCTAATCCAACTAGGTGTCTACAGTCTACTTTGTAACTGGATTCATGACTTTCTCACAGACAGACCTCAGAAAGAGTGTGCAGGAAATAACTCCTTGGATAGCATAACTCTTAATGCTGGAGTCCCACAAGGATGTGTGCTAAGTTCCTTGCTGTTTACTGTGTTAACACATGATTTGTACAGCCAGGTACAATACAAACCACATCATCAAGTTTGCTGATGACACAACAGTGGTGGGCCTCATCAGTAATGACAATGAAACATAGAGATGAGACAGAACAACTGATTACCTGCTGTGGAAAAAACAATATGTACTAAACATGAACAAGACAAAAGAGATAATTGTGTACTACAGGAAAAATTGTAAGGAACATTCTCCCCTCACCATCAGTGGGGAAACAGTGGAAAGTACGTTTCTGGGAGTGCACATTGATGAGGACTTGTCTTGGAACACCAATACAAATGCCATAGTCAAGAAAGTGTACCAGAGATTACACTTTTTAAGAAAGCTGGAAAGAGCAAATTTCCCATTGACAGTTCTCACTACCTTCTCCAAAAGTACTATAGATAGTATCCTGATGAACAACCTCATAGTACGGTATGGAAGCTGCTCTACCCCTGAGTGCAAATCCCTCCAGAGAGTGGTGAAGACAGCCAAGAGGATCATCAAGACCACCTTACCACCTATCCATGACTTGTACTTATCCAGATGTCTCAGCAGGCCAGAGGAATAATTAAAGACTGCACTCACCCTGCTTATAGAGTGTTCTTGCATCTATAATCTGGAAAGCACTTCCAAAGCATACATTGCAGAACTACGAGATTCAAGAACAACTTCTTCCCTAATGTCATCAGACTGCTGAACTCTAATAACAGCTATGCTCCATGATGGCCAGCTGGGTCAGTAGAAACTGCAGAAGCTTGTCTCAAATTGTGCATTAACCTGGTTACCAGTCTCATCTAATACTTAGTGTAATATTCACCACGACTGTAACTTATAGGCCATCTAGGGCAGTAGTAATGCAGTAAAATATCTCTTCTTTCAGTGCAATACATGTTATGAATACATAAATTAACCATAGTACAATACTCTACGGTCCATAGTGCAATACTCTAATGTCCGCAGTACAATACTGAAATGTCTCTTTCTGTAGAAAGATCAGTGCAATGTCTTAACCAAGTACCTGTGCAACACTAATGCCTCATGTAAGTAAGTGCTCACTGCAAAAAGTGTTAAAATATGTTTCCAATTATGTGCAGTATTAGTCTGTCTACCTCCATGTTTGTGATGTAATAGGTGTTATATGTGCAAATGTTTGTGAAAATAGCCTATATGTAGTATGCACACTGAGTCTGGAGATATGGAATTTCATTCAGTTTTTGCACTTGTGCAATTTTTGACTGACAATAAAATTTACTTTGACTTTGACTTATTAGCAATATTTGCCCGTCAACATGAGCATTTTCAAAAAATGTAACTATCAAGATGTCAAAAATGATCTTGCTAACCTTAGCATGGAAATCCAGTTCTAGATCAAATCAGCCAGAGCTTGATATGAGGTAAAACTAGCCACCCAGGCAAAAGAAAACCATGCAGTCTCCTGTAACTATGTTAGAAACATTACACAGCACTGCATGGAGCTAATAGTAAGTGATATCACATATCAGACCCTGAGGACATTGCTAGTCTGCTAGCAGAAACATTTATCTCTAACTTTATTACCCTCTCTGCCAGGGGCGGCTCATGGCATCGGGCTGCTGGACTGCAGCCCCCTCAAAATAAAAAATAGAAAGTAAAATAAAAATAAAAACAAATTTTTTTTTTTGAAATTCGCAGACGCGCAGTAGTCCCAACTACTGTCGGTCTATGCGCATGCTCACAGCAGTCCGGCAGTCCCCATAGAGGGACACAAGGAGACATCTGTGCACTTTTAAAGTGCACAGACTCGCCAGGATTATGGGTCGCGTCCAGACAGCAGCAGGACTCGGGAAGGAGCATTAGGATCTCACGGGTCTTTCAGTATTGCGCGGGAAGGATGTACGTTAGCTGGATATATTCAGGTAAGGTGCTTATGCTTTACTGGAGTGTGTATGGTGCTTATGCTTTACCAGAGAGAGTGTGTGTGTGTGTGTGTAAATTCCCCAGGTGCTTATGGTGGTGTGGTAGGGAATACCTCAGGCTTGAACCCTGTACCCTGTATGCAGGTGTTAAAGACTTGAGTTCCCTACCCACCACCATTTGTAAAAAAAATTCAGATTTTTGCCTCATATTCGATCTGATCAGTTCCTCATAATATCTGTGGTTTGTAAATGTCGCAATGCTTGATATTTGATGGCGTAGTAGTAGCATTGTTGCCTCACAGCTGCAGGTTCTTGGGTTTGATTCTTGGCTGGGGTTCCTTCTTTGTGGGGTCTGTATCTTCTCCCTGTGTTTGTGTGGGTTTGCTTTTGTGTCCTCCCATGTTACAAAGACATGTCTGCATTATTTCTTCCTGGGCCTCTGCTGAAAATTGTTTATTTGTTCCAAGTCAGACTGTCCTGATTAAAAAATGTTAAATAAAATTGACAGGCATTTGAATTTCAGACTTAAGGGTTTCTGAATGTTTAATTCCTTGCATATTTGATGGTGCAGTGGTAGTATTGTTGCCTCACAGCTATAGGTTTTCTGGTTTGATTCTTGGTTGGGGTGGCTTCTGTGTGGAGTCTGCATCTTCTCCATGTGTTTGTGTGGATTTGCTCTGGTGCCCTGCCATTTTACAAAGACGTGTCTGCAGTTTTAATCCCTGCTGAAAATTGGTTTTGTTCTGTCCGCAGTAAAATTGACAGGCATTTGAATTTCAGACTTCAGGTTTCTGAATGTTTAATTCATTGCATAATTGATGGTGCGGTGGTAGTATTGTTGCCTCACAACTATAGGTTTTTTGGTTTGATTCTTGGTTGGGGTGGCTTCTGTGTGGAGTCTGCATCTCCTGCCTGTGTTTGTGTGGATTTGCTCTGGTGCCCTGCCATTTTACAAAGATGTGTCTGCAGTTTTAATCCCTGCGTCTCTGCTGAAAATTGTTTTTGTTCTGTCCGCAGTAAAATTGACAGGCATTTGAATTTCAGACTTCAGGTTTCTGAATGTTTAATTCCTTGCATAATTGATGGTGCAATGGTAGTATCGTTGCCTCACAGCTATAGGTTTTCTGGTTTGATTCTTGGTTGGGGTGGCTTCTGTCTGCATCTCCTCCCTGTATTTGTGTGGATTTGCTCTGGTGCCCTGCCATTTTACAAAGACGTGTCTGCAGTATTAATCCCTGCGTCTCTGCTGAAAATTGTTTTTGTTCTGTCCGCAGTAAAATTGACAGGCATTTGAATTTCAGACTTCAGGTTTCTGAATGTTTAATTCCTTGCATAATTGATGGTGCAATGGTAGTATTGTTGCCTCACAGCTATAGGTTTTCTGGTTTGATTCTTGGTTGGGGTGGCTTCTGTGTGGAGTGTGCATCTCCTGCCTGTGTTTGTGGGGATTTTCTCTGGTGCCCTGCCATTTTACAAAGATGTGTCTGCAGTTTTAATCCCTGCGTCTCTGCTGAAAATTGTTTTTGTTCTGTCTGCAGTAAAATTGACCGGCATTTGAAGTTCCAACTTCATGTTCTTCAGAATACATAGTAGCACAACCTTTTTTTTTTAGCAATTTTCGAAGTTTATAAGATGAATATTTTAAATTTGTCCCTATTTTTGGGACTGTATTCCCCCATTATTGGCTTCGTCCAGGTTTTTGTGCTAAGGTTGACAGCTATGGCAAGAACTGAATTCACTGAATATATTTGAGGGCTGTATTCCCTCATTACTGGGTTTGTCCAGGTGTTTTGTTCTAAGAGGTTGACAGCTTTGGTGAGAACTGAATTCACTAAATGATAGCCATTTAAGTTTCAGTCTTCCTCTCTTTTACAAAGCAGCTGATGTGGCGTAGTGGTATGTTACTCTGACTGTTTTTTGCTCAGGGACCTTGGCAGTAAAATATATGGTGGCAACACAACATTTTATTCTAGCAACTTTCCAAGATTATACAAGCAATGTTTAATGTGTCCCTGTTTTGGGGCTTTTGACCCCCCCCAATACATTTTGGCTTTTTCCAGTTTTCTTGAGCTGTGAAGTTGAGATGCAGTTGAGTATTGAGTAGATTTTACAAGGAACTGAGAGCTGCAGGGGAATAGAAGTTTAGTGCTTTGCCAAGTTAATACTATAGCACAACAGGCTGTGTACTTGCATTTGATGCAGAAGGTTGTGGGTTCTACTCCCACAAGGGGTAGATGCTACCGTACTGAGAATGTTCTCCTTGGTGAAGATACTAACTATGAGTTCGTTATCAGTTTGCCATCCATTTCCTCTTGCAATATTATTACTAGCTTATCATTTTTTTAATGTAATATAGGCAATTTATTCCTGAGGGGCAACAGACACTTTATTTTTCGATGAAACCATGAAATATAAAGGTGATTGCTAGCAGCAACCGCTTCATTAGTTACAGATTTCTTTAATGTGGAATTATGTAGATGACTGACTTCAGAGATTGTGCATATTTACTGATAATGGACTGTAGAATTGTGCATATTTACTGATAATGGTGGACTGTGGAATTGTGCATATTTACTGATAATGGTGGACTGTGGAATTGTGCATATTTACTAATAATGGTGGACTGTAGAATTGTGTATATTTACTAATAATGGTGGACTGTGGAAGTCTGAGTAGACTTTTTTTATGATAAATGTTCACAACTGGGCAGTTTTGCCATTATGGGTGCATATGGTTTGTTTCATTGCTTACTGGAAAAAATGTTCAAAACAAATTTAAAACACCCTGTAACAAGTGTACTGTATTGTACAAGGAATATAATTTTAGTACAATGAGGAAGGTATATCAGAGCACATGTATGTTTCATATGCAAGGAGCCTATGATTCGAAAACAGCCCAAAATTAATCTTTATCTGCCACTGGCAAAATGTATTTTCTTTGAATGTGGGTTTCAATGCTGTTTCAATGAATGTGAGTTTCAAGGGCAGAGAAGTTTTAATGCTAAGTTTTCATTGTGAGACTGCATTGCTTTGTTTAACAGATGACTTAGTGTTTGTGCTGTAAAATACAAAATAAAACTTTCAAATGAAGTCCAACTCATCATAGAAGTAAAGCAGTATGCATATTAGTGTTTATGGTAAATGGAGTGAAATAGCCAAGTATAATGGTTCATTGGAATGGCTGCAGAGGCTCCATTCAACCATTATTTTGTCAGGGGGGGAAGGGCAGCAAACTCAGACAGGCCCAGCTGAACTATACCTCCCAACTGTCCAGAGTTTCAAAGAATGAATAGATTTTTGCTTCTTATTTTTGGTTTGTTGTTCATAAAATTTGTAGTTTTAATTCCTAAATGATTTGCCAGAAGTCACTCTAAGTTTCAGACTTCATAACCTTCAGAAAAATGCATGTTAAAGTAAGAGCTGTTCTATCAACTGTCTCAATTTATACAAGAGCAATTTTTAGTACTGTTTATATGTCCCCCAATATATTTGGCCTTGTTCAGATTTACTGCATTAACAGGTTGAGAGGTACATGCAAATAAATTGCTTTATAGAATTAGGCATAGCCAACCTCTCAACTGTCCCCAATTTTTGGCTCAAAATGTTGCTCTTCCCCCTTATAATCCCTCCACAAAATAGCAATTTTGGAAGAAAACATGGAGGGTTTACAATTAAGAAATAACTGTAATAATCAAAGTTATAGATTACTTGAAATGCATGTAGATTTATATTTTGTCAGCTGCTCAAGGTAGCAGTACTAATATTAAAGTGTCCCTTCTTTGACAGGTAGCAGCTGTATTGTGTGTCTATTTTATATTTTTGCATCACGTTTTTGTCCATTTTTCATAAAATTGTGTTTTTGGCAAATTAGTGACATCACTAAAGACTGAAGTTAGAAAATGACAGACATTTGAGTTTCAGATTTTATACCCTTCAGAAAATTCATACTAATGCAAGACCTATTCTATTATCTTTCTAAGTTTATTAGAGCAATATTTAAAAATTGTCCTTATTGTTGGGCCTTTGGCCCACTTCTGTGTATGGCTTTGTCCAGATTTCTTGCTCTTGAGGTTGAGAGGTATGACAAATGTGTCAGGGCCATCACAGTCAGCCAGAGAGATTTCAAATTGTGACATGCTTGTTGCACCCCACTCCCCATGTAGTGACTCTGGATGTGTCCAAGCAAGGCAAGGAGTAGTTGTATCTACCTTGGATGGGAGGACACACTGCATAAGTACTACAGTGGCTTTTCATCTGTCCTTGATTTTGCAGAATGGTCTGGTTTCTGTCATATTTTTGTACTGTTGATTTATGCTTATTACTCAAAGTGCCTGTTGCTCTGTGTTTTTAAGTAGCAATGCTTTAATGGCCATAAGGTAAGCTTGTCTGAGATCGTAAGATGCAAGTAAGCTTTAATAAGCATACTGTTAAAGAATTGCCAACATTGAAAGCCTTTCTGTTGTTGCCATGCGGAGAATACTTGACTAGATAATGTATAAGCCTTGGGTATTAAAGGACAGGATTCCATTATTTTAAAAAGCTCATTACACTTGTTGGAGACTTCCAGTCATCTCTACAGACTTTACCCGTAAACTAAACAGAATGCCAATCATGTGTGGTCCATAACCTGTACAGTAATCCATTAAGCAATGTATCTTGAGCTTGTTTCTTGTTTGCTTTTCATTTTTTACTTTTATCATGTTTTCCCCATGTAACAAGTTGTCAGGCAGCAGGTCTTTTTTGGATAAGAAACATTTTTTACAAGTGGGGCATCACATAGATTTCTACTTTCAGCATGTTACTTGGTACTTTAATAAAGCTGAATATATTATAATTAGGACTGCAGTGCAAGGAGAAGTGGTTTGAGTTGAGTGCTTCTGGTTTTTCTTATACTTGATTTTGACTGGCATTCCAGTAATGTATTTAAAAAGTAATTTATTTTTCATGCCTCACAACCTTTGTTTCCATCTAGATATTAAGTAAGCTGTCATGCAGCCAATGCATTGAAATATTTTGTATGCACTGAGTCTGGGAGACGGAATTTCATTCAGTTTTACACTTAGTTTTGACTGACAATAAAATTTACTTTGACTTTGACTTATTAGCAATATTTGCCCGTCAACATGAGCATTTTCAGAAAAATGTAACTATCAAGATGTCAAAATGGTTTTGTAGCCTTAGCATGGAAATCCCTTTCTGGTTCAAATCAGCCAGAGCTTGACCCCACCCAGGCAAAAGAAAACCATGCAGTCTCCTGTAACTATGTTAGAAACCTTAGAAACATTACACAGCACTGCTTACCATCTCTGCCCCTACATTTCCAGGTCACATACTTGCATCTACATCACCCACTGCATCTTCCAAGAGCAAGCCTTCAAATATCTTTCCAAAGATAAGAACACTGCTTCTATGGGGCTGGATAGGATATTAGACTGCCTACTGACCAGCCTGAAATAGGACTTGTCAAACCCACTACAGAGGCTATTCAAGATCAGTCTTCAGATGGACTTTGTGCTTGACATATGGAAGACAGCATCAGTCTTCTCCCTACACAAAGATAGAGCATCGACAGATTCAGGTAATTATAGAACCATAAGTTTGACCAACCTCATCTGTAAGTCTGTGGAGAGTTTCATTATGGATTTAATAAATAAGAACATAGGTAACTTACAAACTCTTGACCCAAGCCATTTCAGTTTTGTCAAGGGCAGATCCTGCCTGCTTAACCTTGTCAACTTCTTTAAGAAGGACACTGAAGAAATGGATGAGGGAAAATCAGTATCACATATCTAGATGTTTCATAGGTGTTTGACACCATCCCACACTCAGGTATTGTTGACAAACTCTCCTTGCTAAATGTTTATCACTCTGTAATGCATTAGATAGCAAATTGTATCACAGACAGAACCCAGGAAATTAGGTTAAGCAGCCCTACCTCCTTCTCCTCCTCCATGAGACCTGTCACTAGTGGTGTACCCCAGGGTTCAGTCCTTGGCCCATTCCTCTTTGGCATTTACTTCTAAGAGGTCAAAGCTAATATAAAGAGTTTGTGGCTGACCAAATTTGCAGATGAATGTAAACTTGAAACCATCATAAATTTTTCAGAAGACTCTAGGATCATTCAAAAATGGATAATGGTCTCTTTTGGCAAGCATAATATCTCCTGTATCTATCACTTTAACAAGACAACCCTAACAATTGATTCACTAGCTTGGGAGCTGGGAACCTATATGAACAACAAATTGTCCTTAAATTACCATGTATCCACTATTGTAAGAAAGTCCTTTTCCATTGTGCAGCAAATTAATAAGTGTATGGTGGCTAGGTCCATCGATGTGATCATTCCACTGTATTTGACATTTATTAGACAATCCATTGAGCATAATGCCCCTTCAGTATGCACTTGTCCAAAGACATAAGACAACTTGAATGACCACAATGTGTTCTCACCAATAGAATCAAGGGCCTAAATCATAAAATTCACACTAACCATCTGAAAGTCTTGTTCCTCTTTTTGGTATCATACAGGTTACTGAGAGGCAATCTCTAGCTCTCTTACAGTCTTAACAAACCCCATCATCTCTGATTTACTGCACATCCACAAGTCTAATGGTGAAATAAATACCCCCTCAATATATTTTAATTAGTTCTGCAGCATAAATTGAACATGTTGTTGGAATAGGTATGTATCACAGAAAATACCACTTCTTTGGAATCTTCTTCCTCTCTACATAAAGAAAAGTACTTCCCTTACTCTAGTCAAATTTAATCTGGATGAATGGATGGGAAACCACAAATTCACCCCAGGTTAACACCTGTGTCCCTATGGATAGGGTAACATGTAAATGTTCTACCTGGCATTCATATTTAAATGACACGGGCTAAAAAATGTCGTAATGTAGGGCTAGGCTGCTAAAAACCATGATAAATCAATAGCCTTGTAAGTTCCTATGAACCTATGAACTTATGTCACTACATGGTATAATTTGAAACCCAGCATAAAGATAAACAAAGCTCTTATTAATATGTGATAGCCACCTGCTACAGTTTGACAACTGCAGACTGCTTGCAAATATTATTAAAAAAAATAAGCAAATATTTTCACATTTCTATAAATATTTCTATTTCTGCAAAATTGAAATTAGAATTAAAAAAAAAAACAATTGCTACTGATATGGTGGTTGTAGAAGGCAAGACTGCTGAGATAAAATCACTTGGAAGTATTTTTTGTGCACTGTAGGAAGATTTGATTCTTAACTAAAAACATCAAGGCTTTAAAATACTTGAGTTACCAGGAGATACTGGAGTTATATCACTATATTCAGTATCACATAGACTTCTTTGTGGCATTCTGTGCCTTGCTTAAAGGGTTATAAGGAATCCAGTACTGAAAGAACTCTTACATTTGCAAAACTCAAACAGTTCTATTAACACTATCTAAATCTACTTGAACAAATAAATAAGACATGATGGAGGGGTAAACTTGTAACACAGCATCAACCCCTTCTTTGGAACAAATCTCCAAGTCAAGCAGTGCGATATACTTTCACCTTAAAAAAGGAGATGGAAAACTGGATATGCATTCATAAATTCATCCCTGGTATGACTAGTCTGTCTGTCCTTAAAAAACGAGCTACTGCCTTAGGGTGGGTAGTGACAAAACAGAAATTACCTTGCAGCTCAGTTGCCATGTCACTGCTATGATCAGATAATGTTTCTATTCAAAGTGAAACTTAAAATCTGAATTAACTTTTGTAATTTTGAAATCAGTGCTACTACATAGCTAAGCATCCATATAGCAACTTTACTGGATACATTTTCATCTTGCACTTTATAGCTTATGGAATATTAAACTTTCTTTGAGGCACAGTTTGGAAAAATTATTTTTTTTTTGCAGCAATGTTACTAGGCTTTGCCAATGAAGTTTAGTTGCATCAAAGTTTATATTATTCACTGTTGTTTAGGGTGCAGCTAATGTTCAAGCGTCACTTTAACATGTTACATAGGGCTAAATTCTATGTAACGCATTATGCCACGTTAAAGATTAACAAGGATATCTACTCTCAGTGCTACTTATCTGTTTTCCCTGCTAAGCTAAATGCATAAAGGAAATACTTGTCTTAATGACGTGCTGCAGAGAAGCATATTTCGCCTCTGGTATAAAACCAAAACCAGAGAAAAAACATATGGCAAAGCAGTTTGTTGTTTAGCACTTTTATCCACATAAGAAGTACTAATCAAAATCATTACACTAAAAAGCAGGCAGCTTTAAATAAGAAAATTAAATGAAATCATCCACTAAATTAATTGAAATTTAAAGAAACGTTGCACCCACCTAATAAAATAATACCTTTGTTCATAACTTGGCTGTTCTATTTCTTAAACACTAATGATGGATATGTGTTCTTTAATACCTGGAAAAATCATTTAGACAGAGTTGCCAAACAGGTTTCCTGTATTCTAAGTGATTTTCCCAATCTTACCCTCTTGAATTAAAAGGCATATTTTCCAAGATAAAAAAGAAACTATTTAAACACATTGCCAACTTTAGAATGTTTACATTATGGATCTGTCAGTTTTTTTACAGTTGAGTGAGATGAAATTCCTCAAGCTATATTTGCCTGCAAAAAAAACATTAAGAGACAGAACATTAAATGTTGTTTTCCATAAGAAATCAATTGGTGTTTTCTGTAGGAAATCATTACTTGCGTGATTTCTAAGTATGCACTGGTGGATTCACTTATTTTGGGAGATTTCTCCCATATTTGAGTTGATATATATATATATATATATATATATATATATATATATATATATATATATATATATATATACAAGTCTGGGGAAGTCAGAGACTCATAGTAAACCTGCATTTGTCTCATCATTGCTTTATAGCATAAACATGTTTATATATTCTCTATTGCAAAAGTCTCTCCATTTTGTCACAAAAAAAACTTCACAAGACTGCCATTTGGCAAAATATACCACAGCACTCATGCAATCATAACATCCCTGCACTTAGCTATGGACCTGGGATAATCAGTGACAGTAACGTAGTGTGCATCATAAATAAACCTGCAATATTTACAATGTCCACATTTGGACATGTTAAGCCCTTCTTTGTAAACCTCATCTGCCCTACATTCTTTTTGGCACTTTTACCTTTGTTTTAAAAAAAAAAATGTTGGCATCACTACAAGATTTTTTTAATCAGGTCCATGGCTAAACATGACTGATTGTTTTTTTTATAATAATCACTTAGGCAACAGACAGCTTGCTTGGCAACGCTGCCTAAGTGAGATGATTCTTCCATATATTTATCAATGTGTATCTATTGTTAGTGTTTTTAGAAGAAAAACAGCCAAATTATCACTTTAGTATGTGGGTCCAGTGTACCTTTAATTTTAATTTACTGTGTAATGTTATTTCATTTTCTAATTTAAAGATGTCTTTTTATGTAATTATTCTGAAGAAGTCCTTCTTGTGTGGATGAAAGTGGTAAAAAATAAACTGCTTTGTTGGCTATTTTTTCAAAACCCGAGGACTCCTGTGGTTTTGCTTCTTTGGTCATGGGAATTTTTTTTGGGTGTTTTTGAGGTTGACCTGTGGTGTTAAATATTGTGATTATCATTACTGTTCTTCAAAGCAAGATTTCCAGAACTAACATGTAGTTGTTATATTTCTCTTTGCCCACAAATCATTTTATTAACATCATCCATTTGTTGCTGTGTAATGATAGTACCTATGGTTATTATAATCCAAGCCTCTAGGACAGTATACTAGGGTGGCTGAAGAAAATATTCTACTTTGAATATCACAAGACAGCAGTAGTATACATCTTTAATAATACTGGGCCTGACTGCTGCATTGCTTAATAGGTTCATACATGTTTACTATGCTAACCACCACAAGGGCCTTTTTAAGCCTAGCAATGGACCCCAAATCTTGACAAGTACTGTTACCCTTGATAAGCGTAAGCAGGGGCTTGGGAGGTGAATCATTTACAGGCCACCTATGTCCACTAGAGACATAGATGCCAAACCAGGGATGAATTTCCTGTTATCCATCCAGTTGTCCAAGTTACATTTGAAATGGGTTAGGGAGGAACTCGGCTTCACATGGATGGGCACCTGTTCCAGAGATGGGATAATACAGGCTATAGCTGAAAAGAATTGTTATTGTGTAAATAAGCACTGCTGTATTTGTTGCCTAGGATATTTAAATACTTCATAGATTCATAGGTCTGTACAAGGCTAATGACCACTAGGGCCTTTTTAAGCCTAGCCATGCATCCCAAACCTCTCTTACAAGTTCTGATACCCTTGGTAAGTGTAAACAATGGCTTGGAAGATAAAACATTTACAAGCAGGAGCCTAGGAGATAAAACATTTAAAGGCTGTCTGTGCCCATTAGAAACATAGGTGTCAAACCAAGGGTGAATTTCTTGTTCCTCATCTGATAGTCAAAGTTACACATAGGTTCATAGGTAGGTACTAGGCTATTGCCCCTAGGGCCTATATAAGCCTAGCCAAAAAGTTCCCTGGTTTTCGCCACCCAAGAAAGTTATTTTCCTGACCCCTGTTGAGCAGAGCCACAGAGGTGATCCCGGGGTGAATTTCCTATTTCCCATCCAATTGTCTAGATTTCTCTTAAAGAGAAATAATGAGGAGCTTTGCTTGACATGAATGGGTAGTCTGTTCCAGAGTATGGGGAGTCACTGGGACAGGAATCTATCCCTCCAGCATATTCTGTTTATCGTGGTGGCAAGGATTAGGTCCCTGGAGCTTGAGGCATGGAGAGATTGGGGTTTCTTTAAGTGTAGCATGTCCATCAGAATTGGGTTTGACATGGCCTTGTATGTTAGGCAGAGATTGCCTCTGAGTAGACGATAAGCAATGCAGTAGAGCTGGAATTTTTTGAGGTGGTCTGCGTATGTCATCTGTATGAGGCCAGTAATCCTCTTAGTGAGATATTTCTGTGGCCTTTCCAGTTGTTGCAGATTTCTTGCAAGGTACGTGCCAAATGGCGTGTTGTACTCTATGATGAGTCTGATGAGGGCAGAGTAGAGGGGAACAATGACCTCTTTTTTTCTGGAGGAGAACCCTTTAGTGATGAGGTGTGCCACGTAGAAGGTTTTCCTGACTACTGTGTCAATGTGATTGTCGAAGGAGAGACTAGTGTCCACCTGTGTTCCAAGGTATCTTTTCACACTTTCAGTGTTAAGCATGCTACCGCCTATGTGGTAGTTCATGGGTACAGTGTTTTTCCCAAAGGGGATGACAATACACTTTTTGGCATTGAGCTTGAGGCCATGACTTTGACACCAAGCATCAGTCTCAGTGAGACCCCTTTGTAGACTGTCCACATTATTAGGCAATTATATTATGGCTCCCAGTTTGCAGTCATCTGGAACTTTGTTAGCCAAAGACCTGCTGTACTACCCTGGACTTCTGAGAAATAGATGCCAAAGGGTAGAGGACCCAGGACTGAGCCCTGTGGTACTCTGCTTGTCACTGGTTTGAAGTCAGATTTGAAATTGGCTACTTTCACTGTGTGGGTTCAGTCAGTAAGCCAGTTAGCCACCCATCTTGTGACATAGGAATTTATGCCCAATCTAGTGAGTTTATCTATAATTCCAGAATGGGTGGATGGTGTTGAAAGCCTTGGTGAGGTCAAGATAGGCTGTGTGCACCACCTTACCCTCACCAATGCTCTGGTGACTGCTTCAAAGAAGTCAATCAGGTTTAGGAGACATGATCTACCTTTTACAAACCTGAATTGAGTGGGGTCCAGCATTTGCAGGTTACCTATGTCTTTGTTTATAAGTTCCATGATGATACGTTCCATGGCCTTGCAGACCAGGCTCATTAGGCTAATGGGGTGGTAGTTCCTGGGGTCTGTGGTGGCAGCCCCTTTGTGGAGTGGAATAACCATCAGTGTGTGCCATTCAGTAGCCACAAAGCCTGAAGTGAGGCTATGATTGAACATGGTAGTTAGGTAGGGTGCCAGTTCATTCTGTAGTTTGTGCAGAACGCAGCCTGGGATGTTGTCTGGTCCCATGGATGCTGTGTTTTTGGCTTTGGAGATTGCGGCATTAACTTGTGCATCCATGATTACAGGGACTATGCATTCTTCCAGTATAGGGATGGGCCCTTTGGGGGGGTGAGGGGGGGTAAATTTGCACTGAACCTATCTGCCAGGATGTTGGCAATATCAGTTGGTTCTGTATTTCTAGTGCCATTGTTCTGTAGCTCGGAGCAGATCTGAGTGTTGCCATTGAGATTCTTGACATAGCTGTAGAATGCTTTGTGGTTGTCTTTAGAATCAGTGGGAATTTTATTTTTGTAGCTAGCTTTGAAGGATTTTATGAGGGATCTTAGCTTCTTACTGAGGCTGACCAGGGAGTTTATGTAATCAGGGGATTTTATTCTTTTTTGCAATAGCTTCTTTCTTCTGTTGTAGAGTTTGTTTATGGCAGGGGACCACCAGATTGTCTTCCTTTTTTTGGAGGATAGCAACTTGTTTCTGTTGGGGATGGCATAATTCATGCACTTGTGTATGTGTTTATACAATGCATTTGTATAGGATTCAGCAGTCGTACCTCTATTATCCGTCTGCACAGGTGTAATGAAGTTTGTCACTTCTGTCTTTAGAAGCATGAAGTTGGCTTTGGAGAAGTTTTTTACAGTGGTTTCCTTAATGGGGGGTGGAGGCGGAATATTGATGTCTAAGGTGATTAGCTTATGGTCGGATCTGACCAGGGAGGAGTTGACCTCTGACATGGAACATCGGTTACCCATGTTGTTAATGACCAGGTCCAGGATATTGCTGCCCCTGGTGGGGGTATGGACAAGCTGATCCAGGGCACTGGAATTTATGAATTCCAGAAAGCATTGAGCTAATAAGTTAGTACTTGAGTAGTTTTCCCAGTCATTGGTGCGGTAGTTGAAATCTCCCATTATTAGAGTATTGGGCTGTACCTTAATATTATCCAGTATATCAAGGACCATGGAGTGGGCATCCTGGGGCATGGTGGGGGGATCTGTAGCAAACTACAACCTGGATTGCAGTCTTGCCCAGTGTTAGTTGCACTTGGATAATTTCAGATGCATTATGTTGAGCAACTAGCCTGGAGGTGTGGATATCCTTAATGAATATTGACACTCCTCCTTTGGTGTTTCAGCCCAGGTTAAGTGGCCGAAAAGTGTCGTATGAATTATAGCCTGGAAGTGCTGGGGTGCTCTCTAGAGCCTTGAACCAGGTCTCTGTTACTGCACAGATGTCAATGTTCTCCATATTGAGGAGTGCTTTGAGCGAGTGCATTTTGAGGTTTAGACTTCTAGCATTGAGTAGCATTATCCTCGGTGTTTGCTTGCTTGTACCTACTACAGTGATGAGTTTGTCATTTGAACCATGCCTAAAAAAGGCACTATAGGGGTGGCAAGAGCCTTAGCCAGTATCCAGAATCCCAGGAGTGACAGATGCAGGCCATGTCTGGCAAAGCATCGTGGTCTGTCGATCATGTCGTCCCTGGCAGACAGATCCCTTTAATCATTTTTTCCTTGTGCTGCAGTATCATTCTGGGTGATGGCAGGATGCTACTCAGGGCTAGTGTCATACCTGCCTTGGCTACATGATCCAAGAGCTCTTCCATGTCTCTTTTCATGTAGTCCAGGGAGGTACATCTCAGGTCATTCACACCAACAATGGACAATGACAGAGTCATATTTGTACTTGTTGTGGAGTGACCTAAGTGCGTGACTTATGTGGCGGATGCTGGCACCCAACAGGCAGCTGACAGTAACCTTCTCCTTGTTTAGCCTAGTGAGTGGGATATCAGTGTGCCTGACTATAAAGTTGCCTATGACAAGTGAGTTGGGTATGTTGTTTTGCCTTAAGGGCTGAGGATGAGTGACACACTGATTTTGTGGTCTGTGTGTCATTTGGGTAGTGGGGGGTGGGAGTTGCTTGTGTTTCTGCTTTGGTGGTCTCTGTTGTTTGGGCAGATTTTTATTGAGAGCCTCCGTAAATGTAGGTGTGTGTTTTGTGTTACTATGTGTGGGTTTAGGTGGTGTACGATTTGATGGACTATGTGTTGAGTATGTCATGATGCAGGTGTTTATCTTCTCCTTTTGACTGTCTATTCCAGTCTTGGCTGGAGAGAGCTTGGCTTCTAGTTTGGTCATATAATTGCATCTCCTACAAGTTGTAGTATTGGGTGGTAGGAGGAGAGGGTTGTCGATGTACAAGAGGCAATTGCTACATTGCCTCAAGATGCCCAGATTCATCAGGTGGACAGAAGAAAACACTAGGAGCTGACCCTTAGACATGCCTAGATAGGTGCTTTTTAATTTAAGTACTAAAAACTTTTCTCCTCCTGACAAGTGAGGAAAATTGATTGCTGTAGTAATTTGTAGTTTGTTTAGTGCTTGCAGCGAGTTTTGAACAAGTGCTGAGCACAAGGATGCAGTATTAAGTGCTAGAACTAGAAAGCTGGCTTGTTTTAAAGGAAAATTTGAAGAGTAGACTTTCTGGTGCTGGAATAGCTTAACCCTAGTTAAACAGCGCTGGACGATGCTCAAAACTGCGCAAACACGGGTTTTTAAACAGAAGGATGAAAGGGATAGAAATTGCCCAAAATGGCCAATAAAACTACAGTTTCTGAGCTGAAACCATTCCTCCAGCAACAGATAGGCTGTTCAAAGCTCAGCACTCTCACTCATGAACAAAGAAGCTTCCCTCTATCTTAGAAAGGTCTCGGCAACACAGGAACTTACAAACAGCACATGAATTCAGTTAGGGATGAACTTTGCTTCACATGGCTAGGGGCTGTTCCAGAGAAGGAGTATTCCTTCGAATGCATAATACTTGTGCTGATTTGCAGGAGGTCCATCAGGGCAGGGTTCAATGATGCCTTGTATGCCAAGCATACATCTCCCCTCAACAGCTTGTAGGAGGCCGAATGTAGGGATAGGGCTTTGAGGCAGTCTGCACAGGACATGCATAACCAACGTTTTGGGTGTCATCATTTTAAAATACTATGTGCTCCCACTGACAAGTGGGGACCCTTCACTAATAATGCAGTCCTCTTTACTTTGACTATACTGTTTTCCAAGTGATATGAATCCTTCACTTGATTAGTTTTAGGTACTTATTTTATTAGGACAAGTAAGATGGTCCAACAGGTCACAAACATTTTCAGTGGAGGATTAGTGCAGGAAACACCAATGTGCCTATGAGCTACACATTTCCATGGCAGGTGCAGTTATTTGGTATTTATATCAAGGCAGAGAGCATAACTGTAAAAAATGAAGCTAAAGATGCAAAACAATATGGTGCATATGCTTAAGAAATAAAATACTACCCACAATAATTTAGGATAATTAATGACTGCTCTGCATAACAAACAGTAAACCCAACTGTACATTGATCTGATTTATGGTAAATAAACAGTGTTAACATTGACTTCACTTGTCCTTTAAACAAGAATACAGTTTTGCTACAATAGAAAGATAGATTTCTATTAAACTGTAAACTATCGAGCAACATACACATTAATACTGCCACTGAAAGCTGCCAAGGGAAATGGGAGTGAATCCTGTAGTGAACTGGGATTACACTTGTGTTTAACAATGAACAGCTTGGTAACAGAGAAATGATTACAATAATTAAATAGCTGGGAGTTCAAAGACAAGTAGCTCAAGGATGAGGTACTTTTACATGCCAGAGTATGCAGGAACAATAATGATATAGATGCTGTATGAGCCACACAAGTGTTTTTCATGGCCATAAGATGAGCTGAGGTTCATCAGTATATAAACATTGCACATGGAGGTCTTTTCATTGCTCATTCTGCATATGGTCAGATGATATATGATTTGCTATCAGGGGGTAGATTTTTTTTAAAAGGAACTGGCTGCTGCCTATAAGTATCAGCAGCGGGCAATAAACGTATGAGTGTACTATTATATAATCCATAATCTATGTGAGCTTCTATCTGAAGTTACTAGCTCACGAGGTTTAGAATTATTAATATAACACTATACAGTAAACTCTCAGTTAACCGGAACTCAAGCAAACAGCACTCTCAAGCAACCGGCAAAAAAAATTGAAGAAGCACAGTACAATTTTCATGTGTTGCACTTTCTCTTTCCCCCCACAGAAAGATACTTCATGTTTTTAGAGTTTTAGAGTTTTAAAAAGGAAGATAGGAATACGTCCCCATGCTCCCCAACCTGAGAACAAGTCAAACAAAACAAATAGTATAAGGTACAATATTAGTCAGGCCTATTTTTAATAGTAACTCTCAAGCAACCAGAAACTACACTTACCTAGCATCTACCAATCCCCATGGATGCCAGTTAACTGAGAGTTTACTGTATATCTATATCTATATGTATATCTATATATATATATTTATCTATGTGTGTGTGTGTGAGATTGTGTGTGTGTGTGTGTGTGTGTGTGTGTGTGTGTGTGTGTGTGTGTGTGTGTGTGTGTGTGTGTGTGTGTGTGTGTGTGTGTGTGTGTGTTAATGTGTTAAGAACAAGACACCAATTGGCAGAGAGGGTGGGAAACTATACTACAGCTACTAGCTACTCTATTTTAGGCAGAAAATACCACATAAATGTTGTTTTTCTGCTACTTGTTCTCTAAAGTGTTCAATTGCATCTTCTCTGCTGCATTTATTACTACTTGTTTTTAGCCTGTTTAAATTTTAAGTGATATTCTAAGCCTCTTAGTTTTGGTTTAAGCACTTGGGCTTTAGGCCAACCCCTTAGCTCTCCCTGGCCTCTCTCCCTCAGATTCTGACAAATATGGATGGGCAATTTCCTACGGTTTCTCCTTCCAGCCTGATTGATATGGGCATCCTGAGACAGTGTAGCAACTGCCTCATGTACATGGACAATCATCTACTACTACCACCTAGGAACATAATTTTTGAGAGATGCAATTACATATAAAAGCTACAGTCTATGCTCTCTCCCTCACAAGCCAGTATATCTGGCACTGAGAAGGTTGTCAACACAATCACTACATCTTAAACACCACCCACAACTACATAACGCACACCCACATATGTGTAGGTTCTCAACAAAACAAACCCAAACAAAGGAGACCTCAGAGGCAAAAACACATGAGAACTCCACAACCCTCCACACCACATACCATGCATAGCCCACACAACAGTGTCTTGAGACCAGTAAGGCTTAACCATAAACCCAACATATTAATCATAGGAGACTCCATTGTGAGACACACAGATGTGCCTCTCACCAGGCTGGATAAAGAGAAAGTCACGCTTAATTGTTTGTCAGGTGCCAGAATCCGCTATATCACACATGCACTCAAGTCTCTCAAAACAGGTACTGTTATGTCTCTGTCATAGCCCATGTTGGTGTGAACAACTTGAGACGTACTTTCCTGGACCATATGAAGAGAGACATGATGGAGCTCGCTGAATATGTGTCCCATGCAGGTATGTCCCTAGCTTTAATCAGCATTCTACCGTCACCCAGAAAGATGCCTCAATACAAACAGAAAATGATTGACTAGTTTCTGGTGTCACTCCATGGGGACCCAGTGCCTTGACAGCCTGGGAAGATATCATTGACAGACCACAATGCTTTTCTAGAGATGGCCTGCATCTGTCTCACTTGGGCTTCAGGCTTCTGGCAAAGGCCCTTGCCTCCCCCATAGTGCCTTTTTTAGGAAAAGTCATGAGGTCAATACTACCAACATAAAAATCTTAACAAAACCCAAATTAAAAGTCATGCTTCTAAATGCTAGGAGTCTAAGCATAAAACTGCACTCATTGCAAGCATTCTTAACCCTGGAGCATGCTGACATTTGTGCAGTCACAGAAACCTAGTTCAAAGCTGCGAAGAGCACCCCATCCTTACCTGGTTAGTCATTCTATCATACTTTCAGACCCCAACATGTGGGCAGCAAAGCTAAAGGAGGTGGAGTTTCAATATATATTAAAGACACACACACACACCTCCAGGTTGGTCAAACAGTATGACACACAAGAGACATTCCAGGTGCTGTTAACCGTTGACAAGACTCCTATTCAAATTATAGCCAGCTACAGGCCCCCAGATTTGATTCAAGATGCCCACTCCACCTATCTGGACCTCTTCAAATCTATCAAGATTCAACCCTTAACCCTGATCCTGGGTGACTTTAATTACCCAAACATAGATTGGAAAAGCTACTCATGCCAAAACACAAATGCCCAGAGATTCCTCGATTTTATCAATGCAAATGCCTTGAAATAGCTAGCTGATACTGCCACAAGAGGTGATAATATCTTACACTTGGTATTAACCAACATGAGTGACCACTGCAGAACCCCTACAGTATCATCCTCCTTAGTAAGATTCGACCATAAAGCAGTCACTTTTGAAGTCACCATCTCCCCTTACCCCCCTCTAGCTAGGGTCAAACAAAAAAAAGTCTCCAAAGCTGATTACAACCTCCTAAAGGATGGCATAAACAGCTTCACAGCCCCCTCTCCCACTGTAGGAACTGGCACCAATGTCTAAATCTACACCAAAGTACTATACAAGCATTTATATAGATGCATGGAATCAGGAATACCTGACAAGAAAAATTCATCCTCCACAAGGAAGAGTAAACCTGTCTGGTGGACATCTGCAATAAATAAACTGTATAACAAAAGGAAAAAATACTGTCCAAGACCAAGAAGGAGCAGGTGCACAATTGGAAGCAATCTCTCCTTAGCCTGGACAAGCAAATAAGAGCACTAGTGAAATCCTCTAAAGCCAACTTCAAGTCCAAATTGGCCACATCTACTAAAGTCAATCATAAGGCAATCTTCATATATGTCTGCAATCTCAAAGAAAGCACCCAGATCTGTTCAGAACTGGTGGTCAAGGACACCACATACACAAATGCTGTAGATATAGCCAATCTACTGGCTGACAAATTCAGCAAAAACTTCTCCCCTCTGTCCCCCATCAGTAAATCAGGACATCCCCAGTACCTGCCCCCCACCCCTTATCTCTAGGGAAAAGGCCATCACTGGCCTCTCAAAGGCAAAAAACACAGCCTCTGTGGGACTGTATAACATCCCAAGCTGTATCCTATGTGAAATCAGGCATGAATTTTCAGCACCATTAGGCACCCTATTCGACCAAAGCCTGAGTACCTGTTTTTTCCCATCCAAAAAGAGGACAGCCACTGTCATCCCCTTACACAAAGGTGGAGCATCCACTGATCCAGGAAATAATAGACTCATCAGCCTAACTAGCCTGATCTGCAAGGCCATGGAATGGATTATCATGGACCTCATTAACAGGGACATTGGCAACCTCCAAACACTTGACCCCACACAGTTTGGCTTTATCAAGGCAAGGTCATGTCTGTTAAATCTGGTCAACTTCTTTGAGACAGTCACCAAAGCCATGGACGAGTGGAAGATGGTGCACAACGCCTACCTTGACCTGGCCAAAGCCTTTGACACTATTCTCCACTTGGGCATAGTAGATAAACTCTCTCAACTAATCATCAATCCATATGTTACCAGATGGGTAGCAAACTGGCTCACTGATAGAACCTTCCTAATCAAAATAGGGGGAGCCACCTCAAGCAGTAGACCTATAACGAGTGGCATACCCCAGGGATCAGTCTTGGGGTCTCTGTTAATTGAGATATACTTCTCTGAGTTGCAGGCCAAAAACTAGTGGGCTATGGCTGACCAGGTTTGCAGATGACTGCAAGCTGGGCTTAGTCATCAATTCCCCAAGTGATGTAGATGTTCTCCAAGAGGGTCTCACCCAAACAAATTACTGGTGCCAGAAACATGGCCTTACACTGAATGCCAAAAAATGCATCATCATTCCCTTTGGGGAGATTGACAGCTCCCACATATTTTCATATTAATAACAACGTCCTAAGTACACAATCAGTAGTGAGGGATTTCGGCACCCAGGTTGATAGCAACCTGACTTTTGACCACCATGTTGCTTCCATTGTACGGAAAGCTTTCGACATGGCCTACCTCATAAAAAGAATATATATTTTGTGGTATATTTTATTATCTCTTTATTTTTTTCAAGATATTACCTGTCACATTTCAAACTGCTTTACATACCACATTGTTGTAACCATTGCCTGCACCTAACACTAAAGATGTTGCCACTTCTTTTCCTCTCCCCTCTGCTATTTACACTGACATACTTCACATCTTATCACACACCCCTGCAATTCACCCCTTACCCTCCACTCGGAACTTACATCCCCTCCCAAAATCTATCCAGGTCCTACCACACTGCTTTATGCCCATACTCACTGCACTCTACCACACTATTCTTTCTTTAAAACTAAATTAACCCCCTCATCAAAACAAATCCCAAACTTAAAATCCAAATTTCTGTATCCTCTCCCTCAACCTAACTCTTTACTCTCTATCCTGACAGCACTCCTCCTTTCAGGCGATATACACCCCAACCCTGGTCCTAATAACCAGCTCTTATCTTCCAACTCCTCCACTCCATCTACTATCACTACTACTTCTTCCCCCCACACCTCTAGCAATCCCAGTCTCACTAGTACCTCCCCATCCACTCTCACTTCTACACACAGAACCAAAAGACTAAAAGTCTTCTCCCTTAACATCCAAAGCATCTGCAACAAAGTGCCTGAACTCCATGCACTCATACAACACTATACCCCCCACATCTTAACTCTCTCTGAAACTTGGCTAAAACCCCACATCCTCAACTCAGAGATCTGCCCCCCCCCCTCAATTCAATATCTACAGACTGGATAGACCTAGCAAAAAGGGAAGTGGTGTCTCCATTCTCTTTTTTGACTCTCTCAATTTCTTACCACTTACAATTACCACTCCCACCTTCCACCCTGCAGAGCTACTCATAGTAACCTGTCATCTCAACAACTACCAAAAAATGTCCATATCTTCAATCTATATCCCACCAGGGAATAATATCACCATCCTTGAAGACATCTTATTGTGGTGTTTTCTTCACATCCCCTTTGAAACTATCATAATTGGGGATGTAAATATAGACTGGAACTCATTTAACTCTACTACATCGTCTCATAGTCTCAACCTACATGGTTTTACTCAGCTTGTCTCCTCCCCTACCCGCTTTGACAAAAAACAATCCAATTCTATCCTAGACTGGATTCTCGTAAATTCTCCTAATTTGTACCACCAGCCAGGTACACTATCTGACTTCATCAGTGACCACCTGCCTATCCACATTACTGGGTACTCACCCAACCTCATTAGTGCTCACCTCTTAAAATACATCCGCCACCAAAGAAAATTCAATACCACTTCCTTCAGCAAAATTCTCTCAAATATTAACTGGTCCTGCCTATACTCTCTACCTTTAAATGATGCAGTTAGCTACTTCAATCAGACATTCCTAAACATATTCAACTCTCTTGCCCCCATCAGGAAAATAAGTCAGAGCTAAGCATGCCCTCTGGCTATCCAAAGAAATCGTCCACCTTATGCATAAAAGATATGCCATTTGGAAACAATATCAGAAAAGCAAATCTCCTGCCCTCCTACAATCTTATAGAGAACTTAGAAACCTTACAAAAAAAAAAGAGTCAACCAGGACAAAAGAAAGTTTTACCTGTCTGACCAATCTCTGAAAACTACTAACTAGCAGAAGTTCTGGTCAACTATAAAAAGTCTTATTAACCCTGGCTCACCCACAACCCTCAACCCTTTTCCCAATCAATCTCCCTCAGATACCACCATCCATTTAAATCACTACTTCATTTATACTATTTCTAAACTAGTACCTAACACCTCTAATAACCCCAACCCCACCTCTAATTCCACTTACAGTTCTGTCACTTCAATTACCAGATCCACACTTTTTTCACATTCCCAATTTGACTCCACTAACCTCTCAGTCCCCTTCATGCTCAAACATGTCTCTGTTAGTTATATTAAAACTCTCCTCAGTAAACTCAAACCCTGTTCTCCTGCCCCTGATTAACCTACCTCCCCAATTTCTTAAATTTGCTGCTAACTCTATTACCCTTCCTATCACCATTCTAATCAACCTCTCAATCCAAGAATCCACTGTCCCCTCTATTTGGAAGGAATACTTCACTATCCCACTACATAAAGGAGGTAACGCCACAGAACCATCTAACTTCCGTCCTATTGCTATTCTTTCCCCCCTCTCCAAAATTCTTGAAAAGTGTATCCATTCTCAACTGCTTTCCCACCTTACTCAAAACAATCTTTTAACCAACACAGGCCCAAACACAGTACTAACACTGCACTCTTATCCTTCTCTCATACTGTAGCTGAGGCCAGAGACAATAATAAACTTGTGTCCTGCCTCTTATTAGATCTCTCGCAGGCTTTTGATACTGTCTCTCACAACCTTCTACTTCATAAACTTTCTCAGTTGAACATTTCCAGTCCCACTCTAAATTGGTTCTCAAGTTACCTGTCCAGTCACCTATAAGCAGTTAAATGGCAAAATTCCTTCTCACCCTTTCTGCCAGTTCAGACCGGTGTTCCTCAAGGTTCAATTCTTGGTCCCCTCCTTTTCAACCTCTTCACCAATGACTTGCACTCTTCCAGCAACCTCTCCTCTATCATACAGTATGCAGATGATTCAACTCTGATCTTCATTTCTGACTCTATCAATAACCTCCACCATATCACCCAGTCTTCATTTCACTCTATTGAGAAGTGGCTCTCCAATAATCAACTTATCCTGAACCCCTCTAAAACTAAGCTCTTACTATTCCTACCTAAAACTCTAGCCCACCACAAATCCACCTTTCTCATATCCTCTCTAAATGGCACCATCATAACACCAGACTTACACACTAAACTCCTAGGTGGCATCATAGATAACCAGCTCAAACTAGACCTCCACATATTTCATTCTATAAAGAAAACACACCAAAAACTGGGCATGCTATACAGAAACAGCAAATTCCTGACCCCCAACTGAAAACTACTGCTAGCCCAATCTTATCTCCTCCCCGCCCTCCTCTATGGCTCCCCTCTATTTTCCAATCTACAAAATAACCTGCTGGCAAAATTAGACCAAACCTATAACAAAATTGCTAGATTTGTCACCAGCAGCCCCTATAAATCCCATCACTGCTCCGCTCTCATAAAATTACATTGGCTTGAATTCCCACACCTTCTGACCAAATGTCAGCTGATCCAAGCTTTCAGAATTCTTAATTCAAACTCTGACTGTCCATCTCTGTCCAATCTGATCTCCTGGTACACCCTTCCCCGATCCTTGCGCAGCTCTGATAAACTCTTACTACAAGTCTATAAACCCAACAAGAACATAGGTAAAATACTCTATAAACACTCCATCTCCCTTACCTGGAATAATCTTCCACTCCATATTAGAAGTCATACCTCCCTTCCTAACTTCAAACATGACCTGATAGTGTACCTCCATAACAACCCTTTATGTACCTGTTATCATCCTATTTAACAACCTTAACCTCCTTCCTGCTTACCTGCTGGATTTATTATTGTTTCACCTGTTACAACCTATTACTGCACTTTTTGTATATATAGCTATGTACTATTCCATTGAGTACATTATGTTCTTCTTATCCATTGTATCCATAAGATTGTTTTGCTCTTTAATATTGTTAATTTGTCTCTATTTGTATGTATTTGTATGTCTGTTTGGGGCTTTTTTCCCTCGGGTCTCCACTGAACAAGGGTAAATTCCTACCCAGCTGGACCAACCCGGTTAACAAATGCAAAATAAATAAATAAATAAATAAATAAATTAATAAGTAAGGGTATCTCATCCAGGGATAAAGCAGTCATAAGATCACTGTAGTCTTTCCTTATAAAGCCAATTATTGAGTACAACACCCCCTTTGGCATGTACCTCACAAAGCACATGCAGCAGCTGGAGAGACCACAGAGGTTTCTCACCAGGAGAATCCAGGGCCTCAAACACCTACCCTACACAGATAGGCTAAAAGCCCTGTCCCTCTGCTCATTTCATACAGACTCCTCAGAGGTGACCTCTGTCTGGCATACAAAGCAATCTCAGACCCCGCCTTTTTTGGGACTGCTTCATATCCACAAGTCAAGCTCCACTCGAACAACCCATACGTGTGTCTTCAACCTGGTCTGTGATATCAAGAGGACTTGTTGGCGGGACAGATCTGTGTCCCAGAGACTCCCCCATCTGTGGAATAGACTCCCTCTCCACGTCAAGCAGATTACCTCATTATCCCTTTTTAAGCACAACTTGGATAACTGGATGGGAAACAGAAAATACACTCCTGAGATTCCACCTGTGGCCCTGCTGGACAGGGGCTCTGGGTGCTGACTTGTTTAAACATGGGCTAAACTCTTGGCTATGCTTATAAGGGCCTCAGGGCCAATAGCTTAGTAACATCCTATGAGCCTATGATCCTGTGATTTTTGTAACCTTGGTCCAACCCCCTCCTGGGTCACTTACTTTTCTTGGCTTTGTATTTTAATTGGATAGCACTCAGATATGTCATAACCTGAGGAAAGGTGCAGTGTTCTTTGAAGCAAATATGTGTCATTACTCACCTCCATGTGGGAGTGAGTAACCTGAGTATCTCCAACAAAATGACATGCAGAGAGACATGATGGAACTTGCAATTCATGTGTTAGATGCAGGAGGTGCCATTTTAAGTGAGTTCAGAATGTGTCATTCTGAAATGTGACAACAGATAAGACTCTCATATAAGACTACCTTCTTTGCTAGGGTTGGCTTACATCTCTCATACCAGGACTTCCACATACAGTTTAAATCCTTTCCCTTGCTAGACATTATTGCATAAATATGCATAATCAAATTCAGACACATTATGGTGGCACTACTCAATGCTAGGAGTCTAAAGAAGCAAGTCTTAGAATCCCTGTCAAAGATTAAATAATGCTTCCATGGGAACAGACAACATGCCTGGTTGTTCTCATAGGTACCTAGTATGCACTCTTGAAACTCTTCTTAAACTGTCTAACCTCAGCCAGTCTACGGGGTTTGTGCCTGATGCCTGGAGAACAGCAGCTGTAACAGTCCCTCTACATACCCAGGGAATTATAGGCCCATAAGCCTCACAAGCCTTACATGCAAAGCAGAACTCATTTATACATCCACAGGCAACTTAACTGAAGTAGACCCACACAGTTTAGTTTTGTGACGGGTAAATCCTGTTTCCTGAACCTAGTAAGCTTCTTTAGAAGGATTACATATAATGTGGACAGTGGCCACTCTGTGCACACTGCATATCATGACTTGGTCAAAGCTTTCCATACTATTTCACATGGAAGAATTATTGAAAAATTCAGTACGCTTAATGTGGATCTCCATATTATCCACTGGATTTCAGATTGGCAATCCAACATACCTCAAGTTGTGAAAGTTACTATTGGCTATAGGTCTATAATTTTATAATTCATTTGAGTTGCCTCCCTTGAATTATCAAATTATAGACCTATAGCCATATTATCACCATTGGCTAAGATCATGGAGAAATGCATTCATAAACAGCTGTTAAACCACCTAATAGAAAACAATTTACTAGCCAACTGCCAACATGGTTTTAGACCATTTCATAGCACCACCTCTGCTATTTTATCATTCACAGATTGTACTAATAAGAATCGTAACAAAGATACGTTATCCTCAGCCCTCATTATGGATCTTTCAAAAGCCTTCAACATGGTTAACCACCACTTACTCATTAATATACTCAAAAAACATTTGATAATTCATTTGAGTTGCCTCCCTTATAAGCCTCGGTGGTGCAGTGGTAGCATTGTTGCCTCACAGCAAGTGGTACTCCCATTTGATTCTCGGCTGGTGCGCCTTCTGTGTGGAGTCTGCATGTCCTCCCTGCAGTCGAGTGGCGTACGAAAGACATGCGTGAATGGGCATGCCTTCATTGAAGTTTGGGCATCGGGCTGGCAACTCGACACCATAAAAATCTGCTGCCAATCATTAGCAGACCGGAGCTCTGCTGTGGCGACCCCTAACCGGGAAAAGCCAGAAAAATAATTTGAGTTGCCTCCCTTATGCAAGGAGATAATGTGAGAGATTTTCCAGATTGATGGGATAGTTCCTTCTGTAATAGTTCTGTTAATCAGGATGGATACTTGGAAGGCTATGGTTTTTGCAGCTTTCTGCAAGTATTCTGCAGGTAATAAGTCTGCAGAGAGGGTGGAAGGTTTAAGCTTATGTAAGAGTGTACAGACAAGGGATGTAGGAACAGGTTGAAAGTGAAATGAAGGGGGTGCATTGGTGATGGAGGTGGTTGATGATTATGAATCAGGGGATAGCTGATTAGCAAAATATTGAATAGTCTCTGTGAAAAAAGTGTTAAAGATATTAGCTATTTGAGTAGGGTATTGTGATCAGAGCCTAAAAGGACAGGTGTGACTGAATGACCAGGGTGTAAGAGTTTATTAATGCCTGACCAGAATCTTTGTGGCTTATTTTGGTGTGTTTGTTGGAGCTCAAAGTAAAAATTATTTTTGTCTAACAATATGGCTTTTTTTGTTTCATTTCTAAGCTGTCTAAACTTTAATTGATTAACAGGGTTTTTAGTTGAACTCCAGTTTGTCCATAATTTGTTTCTAAGGAGGATTTTTTGTTTGGCAGTTTTTGAGAGCTAAGGGGCTGGTTTAGTCTTGGCTCTAATTGTACGTGTTGGGGTGTGGTAGTCTAAAATAGTTAAGAATTTTTAATTAAAGTATTGTAGTGCTTCATCTAGAGGTAGGTTTTTTAGGGGTGACCAATCACATGCCAAGTGTTCATTTTGAAAGCTATCGGGGTTAACATTTTCTTTGGTCTTTATTGTCCTGTAGGTTGTTGTGTTTGGAATGTCACTTTTATATCTGATTATAAAGGTCAGTGAATGGTCACTTACATCTTTGGTGAGGGTTCCTACTTTGTAAGTTTGGTGGTGACTGTTTATGAGAATCCAGTCTAAGGTGCTTTCCTTGCCATTAAGTTTATTGTTCCTAGTAGGGGATGTAATGGTTTGGGTAAAGCCATATAGGTTAATATGAGTAGGTGGCTGTTCTGAGGAACAGCTCTTCCAATTAATATTGAAGTCACCAAGCACTATGGTTTCCTGTGGGTAGGTATTAGATAGCCAACTGAGGATATCCTCTAGGGTGCTGGACTTATTACCTGGGGGAAGATAAACAAAGATGATGTAGATGGATTTACGTTTATTAAGTTGTAATTTGGAAATAAGGATTTCAGCCTTATTTATAAGTGGAGGTTGAGAATCTATAAGTGTCACCTGTAATCCAGTTTTGTATGGAATAGCTACTCCTCCACCCTTCTTAGCTTTACGGTCTAGCCTGAGGATATTATAGTCAGGTGGAATAATCTCATTATCTTGTGTTGAGTTCTTGAGCCATGTTTCAGTAAGACATAGGATGTCAAATGAATGTACACCCATGAGTGCATGTAGGTGGGCAACTTTATTTTTTATGCTTCATATGTTAAGATGAGCTATCAAGAGTGAGTTAGAGGGTCTGTCTAGCAATTGTGTGTTAGCAGGAATTGGGGTGTGGGGCAATGAAGTTATGGTAGAGGTTGGTCCAGGGTTTGGGTGGATATCACCATCTATTAAGGGGTGACATTGTACTCTTATAGAAAGTTTTAAGAGCCTACATGTAAGTTCCTGGAATTTCCTAGTTCTTGGACTATAGAATTTAATGTGGATCAGTCTATGATACTTAGCTGGTAGGTAGGTAGCTGTGCTGGGTGTATATGTATTGCTAAGAGGGACTTCCAAGTGTTGGTATAGAGGTTTGCTTTATGGAGTTATAAAATCCTACGCAGTTAAGGTATGCATTGAATGTAAGTAAGTAAGGTATAGAAAGGAAAGGTAAGAGTAGTATTAAAAGAATCACCTTTGGGAATGGTGAGCTTGATGAAGGTAGCATAATGAGGTAGTAGTTATAGCTTAGTAAAGAGGGAATGTTCCAGTTGAGGTTTGTGTATAACACAAATGGTAATGGGTTATATCACTTTAAGGAGGTGGGTACTGTGAGGGAGTGCGTTAATGAGGGTGTGGTCTAGGGAGGATAAATGTAGAGGTACTGGGGGTGGGTGGGATTTTGGGGCAGGGTAGGGGAGAGGAGTGAGCCCGCAGGGCGAACGAAGCGGGTAGAGCCAGTGAAGGATTAAACCCTAGGAGAACAATCAGTAGAGTGCTGACTGCTAAGGTAGGTTTGGGAGAGATGGTTGGGAGGGTTGGTAGAGAAATAAGCAGAGTAAAGTAGAAGGAATAGAGTGGGACAGCAGGAGAGATAAGTGTAGGAAAAGCTGGAATGCCAGAGAGTTATATGTTAAGATAGTAAGATATGTGTTCAAGGAGAATAGTCATGGGAAGAGGGTGCCACCTACTGTTCAATAGGATATATTTCAATCATGGCTACTCGTAAAGGCTAGCAGGGCAAGAAGTAATAGGAGGGAAAAATGGGAGAAAAATATACGGAGGTAATGAGAGGGAAGGGTATGGTAGGTAGGAGAAGAGATGGCTTTTGTCTGCTGGCTGTCCTGGCTAGGGAGTGTATGCTAACCTGCAATTTACTTCCAGATATATGTTTTAGGCAAGTCTATTAAGTACACACAGTGTTCTGGTAAATGTACTTTCTTGCTTCCTTGAGGGAATGAAGCTCAGGGAGAGGTTTAGCTCTATTCTTAGCCCCCTTGTGTTAGGTAAAATAGGATTCTTGGTCTTCAGATGGGGCAAGTTCCCAAATCCCTTATAGAGGACAGGCAGGTTGGAGAGCTGGTTACATAGAGGGGAACAGAAAAAAAAAAACTGGTGAAGAAAAAGAGAAAGGTTTTGGCCACGCTTACTCCTATAATAACAGCTTTAGATAAATACTAGAATACATAAACCCCAAATTGCCAGGTAAAACGTCAGTTATTTTCTAAATATACTGAATATCTACTAAAGTTAAGGATCTGAGGCAGATGCAATTCACCAGTTTAACCATACCCATTAAGTTCACATAGATATAGTCACAGCTATACAGATGTACTTATTGTTTTATGTTTTGATTTTTTAAAAAAAGGAAAACACAGCTATATAGTTCTTCAAACACAGCAAGTTAAAAACACTTTACACAAGGAGATAGCACTTTGTATATGCCATACAACATAAGTTTTACTGAACTAAGGCAGTCTAGGTAGTGCCATATATGGTTCTAAAAACATTAGAGCAGCTAAAGCACTTTAGTTAGTAAAGGCAGGTGATGATTCACCTCACCCTCAGACTTGAGTAAAGGCTATCATATTTAAAATCAAGCAGCACCTTTTTTATCTTCTGGTTTCTTTCTTTCTTTCTTTCTTTCTTTCTTTCTTTCTTTCTTTCTTTCTTTCTTTCTTTCTTTCTTTCTTTCTTTCTTTCTTTTTTCTTAGCCACAGAAGTTACAAAGAATACATTAAGTAAATATTAAGGGAGAAAAAATGTTATATGATGCTGGTAATAACATACTTAGGTAATGTAACTTGTACTGTCAAATGGTACAGAGTAACTCTAAGTCAGGAAATAAGGATCCACAAATCTAAATCACTGTATGGTGAACTATTCTCTAAGAAGCTGTCATCTTAATTGCAAATTAACAGCAGCAAACAGCTGCAAATCAGCAAATAAACCATAAAAACAAACATTTTTATGTTATAATCAGTGGTTAAAAATGAAAAGTGGTCCTAAAGTAACAACTTAAAATTTATTTTCAATGTTGAAAACCAATTATATGTCAGGACTAAAATCCGTAAAGTTTGCAGCTCTAACTCACTTTTGAAATGACATTTGCAGTCTACCCAGGGAAAAATTCTTTGGAGTTTGCTTGGGGTATAAAAATATCTATGCAAACACTTCTAGAGTTTGTAGCATATTTTGAAAGCCATACATATATCCTTCCATTGTCTCTTTGTGAGTTGCTTATCCAGTCTCTCTTCTCAATCTTTTCCAACCTCCTCTGAATGATTCTTATAGTTTTAATGCAATATTTTATATACTCTCCTAATTATTCCTTTCTTAATGGCTGCATTTGTTCTAGAGTCTACTAAAAACTCTACCAGTGTGGGTCTTTCACTTAGGACCCCCCCTATTCCTTTCTGCTTGCCTATAGTTTGATATCAGTCCTTGATAGGAAAGGCAATCTCTAGCCTGCAGTCCAAACGTGTATATGGCCTCTTACCATTCTGTTACCTTTCACTCTCTAATTATTTGCTCCCCTAATCTTGGTTCCTCTGCAAGTTTCTTCAGTAAATTCTAGCCCCCTATTGCTATAATGGCAGTCATCCCTATCTGCAGAATCTCTTTTCCCCATTCCCATGTTGACTTAGTTCTTAAAATACTTTCTGCTATTTTACAAATATAATATTATGCATGATTATTGTTCTCCTTAAGGATCTGCAGCCAAAATCCCAGTTTCTTCTTATTTCTTGAGCTTCCCCTCATTTCAACACAATCCATTTCCACTTTGAATTATAGCTTTCTGCCTGTGCTATGTATAGGAGCCTTAACTATGGAGCTCTGAAATGCCCCTTCAAATCAGGTAACCCCAAACCATCTTGTTCTGTTGGAAAGATCAAATTATAGTTTCATAGTTTCATAGTTTAGTACTAGGCTATCTGCCCTGGGGCATTTGTAAGCCTAGCCATAGTGATGTGGCTTTCACCACCCCATGAAATGGTACAAAAATGTACAGAATAGATTTAGAATACTGTGCCTCTGTTTAGTAGTGACACAGTGAAGGTCCCCTTATATAATAGAATTAGTTTACTGTGCCCGTGTCTAGTAGTGACACAGAGGTGACCCCTGGGGTAAACTTACGATCTCCCATCCACTCATCAAGATTTCTCTTGAAGGGAGTCAGTGAGGGGCTCTGCCTAACATGAACTGGGATTCTGTTCCAGAGCATGGGAGGCCTCTGGGTTATGAATCTATCCCTCCAGCATGTCCTATTCATACTTGTGCCGAGGTTTAAGTCTTTAGCTCTAGTGGTTCTGATGGATTTGTATTTTTTGAGGTGGAGCATGTCCGTCAGTTCCTGATTGGACATGGCCTTGTACGTCAGGCACAGATCACCTCTGAGCAGGCGGTATGCTACTGAATAGAGCTGGAGTTTCTTTAGTTTGGCAGAATAAGACATATGTTGGAGACCGTTGATCCTCTTGGTGAGGTACCTTTGTGGTCTCTCCAGCTGCTGCAAGTGCCGGGTGAGGTACATACCAAATGGGGCATTGTACTCAATCATGGGTCTGATGAGGGAGGAGTATAGGGGTACAATGACATCCTTGGATCTGGATGTGAATCCCTTCATGATAAGGTGTGTAAGGTAGAATGTCTTTCTAATCACTTTGGCAACGTGGGTGTCAAATGAGAGGTCGCTGTCAACTTGGGTCCCTAGGTCTCTGATTACTTTTTCCGTACTCAGTGGGTTACTGTCTATGTGATAATTTGTGGGTACTTTGTTTTTCCCAAAGGGGATGACTATACATTTTTTGGCATTTAGTTTAAGGCCATGACTCCTGCACCAGTTGTCCGTTTCTGTGAGGCCTTTTTGTAGGATGTATGTGTCAGCTGGTGTATCGACTATGGCACCTAGTTTGCAGTCATCTGCGAACTTTGTCAGCCACAACCCTCCTATGTTTGCTTTAACATCTGAGAAATAAATGCCGAACAAGAGGGGTCCCAGGACAGATCCCTGTGGGACACCACTTGTGACTGGCTTTGAGTCTGACATGGCTCCAGTGATTTTGACTTCATGGGTTCTGTGCTTTAGCCAGTTTGCAGCCCATCTAGTGACATAAGGGTTTACATTTAAGCTGTTGAGCTTATCTATGATGCCTGAGTGGGGTATTGTGTCGAAGGCCTTAGCCAAGTCCAGGTAGGCTGTATGGACTGCTTTGCCCTCATCAATGGCTCTAGTGACTGTTTCGAAAAAGTCAACCAGTTTCAAAAGGCAGGATCTACCCTTTACAAAGCCGAACTGGGTAGGATCAATTGTCTGTAGGTCCCCAATGTCTCTATTTATGAGTTCCATAATGATTCTTTCCATAGCTTTGCAGACCAGGCTGGTTAAGCTTATGGGGCGGTAGTTCCCAGGGTCTGTAGAGGTACCCCCTTTGTGGAGTGGGACCACTGTTGCTGTACGCCAGTGTTCAGGTACATATCCTGTAGTAAGGCTAAGGTTAAATAGCATTTTTATGTGCGGGTTTAGCTCCTCTTGGAGTTCACGTAGCACGCAACCCGGGATACCGTCAGGCCCCATTGATGCTGTGTTTTTAGCTTTGATGAGGGCGGCTCTCACCTGGACATCTGAGATGACAGGGAGATTACATTCAGCTGGGATAAGTATTTCTTCTTTTGGGGGTGAGGGAGGGGGGAAATTTGCACTGAACCTGTCTGCCAGAATGTTGGCAATGTCTGTAGGTTCAGTGTATTTTTTCTCATTGTGAACTAACTCTGAGCATATCTTGGTTCCTCTGCCAGTTTCTTCAGTAAATTCTAGCCCCCTATTGCTATAATGGCAGTCATCCCTATCTGCAGAATCTCTTTTCCCCATTCCCATGTTGACTTAGTTCTTAAAATACTTTCTGCTATTTTACAAATATAATATTATGTATGATTATTGTTCTCCTTAAGGATCTGCAGCCAAAATCTCAGTTTCTTCTTATTTCTTGAGCTTCCCCTCATTTAATCACAATCCATTTCCACTTTGAATTATAGCTTTCTGCCTGTGCTATGTATAGGAGCCTTAACTATGGAGCTCTGAAATGCCCCTTCAAATCAGGTAACCCCAAACCATCTTGTTCTGTTGGAAAGATCAACTTATAGTTTCATAGTTTCATAGTTTAGTACTAGGCTATCTGCCCTGGGGCATTTGTAAGCCTAGCCATAGTGATGTGGCTTTCGCCACCCCATGAAATGGTACAAAAATGTACAGAATAGATTTAGAATACTGTGCCTCTGTCTAGTAGTGACACAGTGAAGGTCCCCTTATATAATAGAATTAGTTTACTGTGCCCCTGTCTAGTAGTGACACGGAGGTGACCCCTGGGGTAAACTTACGATCTCCCATCCACTCATCAAGATTTCTCTTGAAGAGAGTCAGTGAGGGGCTCTGCCTAACATGAACTGGGATTCTGTTCCAGAGCATGGGAAGCCTCTGGTTATGAATCTATCCCTCCAGCATGTCCTATTCATACTTGTGCCGAGGTTTAAGTCTTTAGCTCTCTTGGTTCTGATGGATTTGGATTTTTTGAGGTGGAGCATGTCCATCAGTTCCTGATTGGACATGGCCTTGTACATCAGCCACAGATCACCTCTGAGCAGGCAGTATGCTACTGAATAGAGCTGGAGTTTCTTTAGTCTGGCAGAATAAGACATATGTTGGAGACCGTTGATCCTCTTGGTGAGGTACCTTTGTGGTCTCTCCAGCTGCTGCAAGTGCCGGGTGAGGTACATACCAAATGGGGCATTGTACTCAATCATGGGTCTGATGAGGGAGGAGTATAGGGGTACAATGACATCCTTGGATCTGGATGTGAATCCCTTCATGATAAGGTGTGCAAGGTAGAATGTCTTTCTAATCACTTTGGCAACGTGGGTGTCAAATGAGAGGTCGCTGTCGACTTGGGTCCCTAGGTCTCTGATTACTTTTTCCATACTCAGTGGGTTACTGTCTATGTAATAATTTGTGGGTACTTTGTTTTTCCCAAAGGGGATGACTATACATTTTTTGGCATTTAGTTTAAGGCCATGACTCCGGCACCAGTTGTCTGTTTCTGTGAGGCCTTTTTGTAGGATGTATGTGTCAGCTGGTGTATCAACTATGGCACCTAGTTTGCAGTCATCTGCGAACTTTGTCAGCCACAACCCTCCCATGCTTGCTTTAACATCTGAGAAATAAATGCCGAACAAGAGGGGTCCCAGGACAGATCCCTGTGGGACACCACTTGTGACTGGCTTTGAGTCTGACATGGCTCCAGTGATTTTGACTTTATGGGTTCTGTGCTTTAGCCAGTTTGCAACCCATCTAGTGACATAAGGGTTTACATTTAAGCTGTTGAGTGTATCTATGATGCCTGAGTGGGGTACTGTGTCGAAGGCCTTAGCCAAGTCCAGGTAGGCTGTATGGACTGCTTTGCCCTCATCAATGGCTCTAGTGACTGTTTCGAAAAAGTCAACCAGTTTCAAAAGGCATGATCTGCCCTTTACAAAGCCGAACTGGGTGGGATCAAGTGTCTGTAGGTCCCCAATGTCTCTGTTTATGAGTTCCATAATGATTCTTTCCATAGCTTTGCAGACCAGGCTGGTTAAGCTTATGGGGCGGTAGTTCCCAGAGTCTGTAGAGGTACCCCCTTTGTGGAGTGGGACCACTGTTGCTGTACGCCAGTGTTCAGGTACATATCCTGTAGTAAGGCTAAGGTTAAATAGCATTTTTATGTGCGGGTTTAGCTCCTCTTGGAGTTCACGTAGCACGCAACCCGGGATACCGTCAGGTCCCATTGATGCTGTGTTTTTAGCTTTGATGAGGGCGGCTCTCACCTGGACATCTGAGATGACAGGGAGATTACATTCAGCTGGGATAAGTATTTCTTCTTTTGGGGGTGGGGAGGGGAGAAATTTGCACTGAACCTGTCTGCCAGAATGTTGGCAATGTCTGTGGGTTCAGTGTATTTTTTGTCATTGTGAACTAACTCTGAGCATATCTGAGGGTTTTTGCCCATGTTTCTAACATAGCTGAAGAAGGCTTTGTGGTTATCTTTAGTGTCCTTAGAGATTTTTCTCTCAAAGTTGGCCTTGGATGTTTTTATGAGAGAACGTAGTTTTCTGCTAGTGTTGATCAGAGATGTCTTCCCTTTATGGGATTTTGCTCTGTCGTGCAGTAGCTTCCTTCTTTTGTTATACAATTTGTTAATGGCTGATGTCCACCAGACAGGAAGCTTGCCTTTGGTGGAGAGGGTCTTGGATTTATTTCGGATTGCATGATCCATGCATTCTTGGAGATGTCCATAGAAAGCATTTGTGAAGGATTCAGCATTGTGGGATGTGGTTTCCACTGGCCCAGTGGACTTAAAGGATACCATCTCAGTCTTAAGAAGAGTGAAGTCGGCTGTTGAGAAGTTTTTCACTGTGGTCTTTTGTACTGGGGGTGTAGGTGGGATATGTATATCCAAGGTGATTAGTTTGTGGTCAGATTTCACTAGTGAGGGGTATACTTCTGGTGTGGAGCATTTTGTCCCCATGTTTGTGATGATCAGGTCTAGTATATTACCTCCCCTAGTGGGAGAGGTGACTAGTTGTTCCAGTGCATTTGAATTTATGAATTCCAGGAACCTTTGGTCTAGGGTGTTAGGGCTAGAATAATGTACCCAATCTATGTTAGGGTAGTTGAAGTCTCCCAGTATGATGGTATTTTGTGATACATTCATATCCTCCAATGTCTTCAGGAAGGCTGAGTGGGGTTCCTGAGATTGGGAGGGTGGTCTGTAACATGCTACCAGTTGTATAGCAGTTTTGCCTATGGTTAGTTGCACCTGTATGGTCTCCGATGCTTCATGTGTTGCTACTAACCTGGAGTTGTGGGTGTCCTTGATGAATATGGACACTCCCCCTCCCTTTGTGGTTCGGCCCGGGTTTTGGGGCTTAAAAGCGTGATACGAGGTATAGCCTGGTAGCGCTGGGGTGCTCTCAGGAGCCTTGAACCAGGTTTCAGTTACTGCACAGATGTCGATGTTCTCCATACTGAGGAGTGCCACGAGTGCCTGCATCTTGAGATTTAGACTTCTGGCATTGAGCAGCATTACCCTTAGTTTTTTTCCATTTTTGTTTTCTAAGGAGGTGGGTTTGTCTTTTGAGCTTTGCCTAAAAAAGGCACTATGGGGGTGGCAAGAGCCTTAGCCAATATCCGGAAGCCCAGTGGTGACAGGTGCAAGCCATCCCTTGTGAAGCAGTGTGGCTTGCCCAACATGTCATCGCAAGCAGACAGACATTGGATCCCCTTAGAATGACACCAGTACTTGAGCCAATTATTAAAGCTGATCATCTTGTCTTTGTATTGTGGCATCATTCTTGGTGAGGGCAAGATGCTGGTCAGGGTCATACCAGCCTGGGCTACATAATCAGAGAGCTCCTCTATGTCTCTTTTCATGTAGTCCAGGGAGGTACGTCTCAGGTCATTCATGCCAGCATGGACAATGACGGAGTCATATTTGTACTTGCTTTGAAGTGACCTGAGTGTGTGTGTTATGTGGCAGATCCTAGTTCCCGATAGGCAGTTCACAGTCACCCTCTCCTTGTTCAGCCTGGTAAGCGGGACATCAGTGTGTCTGACTATAGAGTCACCTATAACTAGTGTATTAGGCTTGGTGTTTGACCTTAAGGGCTGTGATTGTTTGACAAACTGATTTATTGAAGTATGTGTTGCATGTGTTTTGTTTTGAGGTGGTGGATTTTTGGATGTCTGCTTTGGAAGCCTCTGTTGTTTTGGTAAGTTTTTTATTAGAGCCTCTGAGTATGTCTTTGTGTTTTTATGTGTTTGGTTTGCAGTTGTGGTAGGTCTATGTGGGACTGGGTTTGTTGTGTGTGTGGTTACCATCTCCTCCTGTCTGGTCATGCCAGCCCTGAGTTGAGAGAGTTCAGCCTCCAGTTTGGCTATATAGTTGCATCTCTCACATGTATTTGTGTTTGTTGGGAGGAGGAGAGGGTTGTCTGTGTACATGAGACAATTGTAGCATTGTCTCACGGTTCCCAGATTAACCAGCTGAACTGGAGAGGATGCCAGTAATCTACCACTTGACATGCTAGAATAGTATAAGAGAGTGCTGTGCCTTTAAGGGAAGTGGATATTCACAGGGGTGGTAGGTATATGTAGTGCTTACTTAGTATGAGAGTGCTTACTTAGAAGAGAGGTTTTGAGAACAAGTGCTAGGCTTATAATATAGCGACTAGTCTGATTATACTAAGGGTAGAGCTTCCTTAAGGGAAAATTTGAAGAGCAGACTTGGCAGAGACAGAAGAAGTTTACCCTTGTTTAACCAGCGCTGCGCTATGCGCACAATCGCGCAAAGCCACGCAAACACGGATTTTAAACAGGGAACTTCAAAAGAGCTAGAAATGGTCCAAAACAACCAATTACTACAGCTCTTGTGCTGAGGTCACTCCTTCAGGGACAGGTAGGCTGCTCAAGGCTTCCCACTTCCACTGGTGAGCAAAGAAACTTCCTTCTATTCAAGTAAGGTAATAGACAACACAGGAACTACACCACAGCCCAGAATACAGCAAAGCCTGTAAACTGGTCTAAACTTGTCTAGGAGAGGCAGGAAAACAAGGATTATTTTTTTGTTTTTTTTTTGTTTTTAGATAGAAAACACACAGAAAATGCAGAAACAGTAATAAATCAGTTACACGGGCTAGCACACTTTAGTGGGCAGCCTCAACAGTTAAATTAAACAAACAAACTTTCGACCAATTTTCGACTAAATGTAACTTTAAGTGCAGATATTATATAATGCAACAAACAGCTAGAAAAACTGTTTAAGCTTGTTTAAGGTAAGTTAGAGAAGGTATTTCAAGTAAAAAAAAACAGCAAAGATACTTAAATCAAGAAAGTAGTCACTTTTCTGAGTTCTCTGTAGCTAGGACCACTCTGCAGGACCACAAGGAGCTTGTCTGAGTAGTATAGCCATAAAAAAACGCCCAGAGGCGGAATTTAAACAGGGAACTTCAAAAGAGCTATAAATGGTCCAAAACAACCAATTACTACAGCTCTTGTGCTGAGGTCACTCCTTCAGGGACAGGTAGGCTGATCAAGGCTCCCCACTCCCACTGGTGAGCAAAGAAACTTCCTTCTATACAAGTAAGGTAATGGACAACACAGGAACTACACCACAGCCCAGAATACAGCAAAGCCTGCAAACTGGTCTAAACTAGTCTAGGAGAGGCGGGAAAACAAGGATTATTTTTTTGTTTTTTTTTTGTTTTTAGAAAGAAAACACACAGAAAATGCAGAGACAGTAATAAATCAGTTACACAGGCTAGCACATTTTAGTGGGCAGCCTCAAAAGTTAAATTAAACAAACAAACAAACAAACTTTCGACCAATTTTCGACTAAATGTAACTTTAAGTGCAGATATTATATAATGCAAGAAACAGCTAAAAAACAGTTTAAGCTTGTTTAAGGTAAGCTAGAGAAGGTATTTCAAGTTAAAAAAAACAGCAACGATACTTAAATCAAGAAAGTAGTCGCTTTTCTGAGTTCTCTGTAGCTAGGACCACTCTGCACTTGACTCTTGCTCTCTTCTCTTCCCAGATAAAATCCTTTAACTCTTTATTAATTGCTATTCTCAACTTCTCCTCTGGTTGATAAAAATATGCCTGACCTGTGTAAAAAATTAAAGGGATTAAAATATTTTCACTGCTTATATCTTGTTATCCATATCCATAAAAGAGACCTTCTAGTTTCTCATTTCTTTTTATTATCATTTGTTTCATCTCTTCTCACATAACCTTAGCTGCCACAGCAGAATCACTTTAACCCATACTTGTAAATTCTTCATTTAATCATGTCCCATAAATATGGGTATTGTTGAACCAGTTTGTGTGTGGGTACATAGTTTACAGCTATTGCCTTTGTTTTTCATTTATTTTGTATCCTGACAAGACTTGAAACTTTCTCAGAATGCTCCACAACACTGAAATGTCCTTTTCTGGGTTTATTAGATTCACAATTATATCATCTGCAGATAAAGGCAGCTTTTCCTGATTATCATCCCAATCATTTCTTTGCATTTCTGAGTCCATTATTTTCTTTTCCAATGGTTCTAAATATAAAGCAAATAACAAAGGGGAAATAGGACACCTCTGCCCAGTTCCTCTGTTTTTTCATGGGAATCCCAAGATTGTATTGATTCTATTAAGTGAAATTTGTTTAGGGCATTGGGGATCTTTCCCTACTTTTTTGATAGGTGTTTTGAGATCTTTTATATCCATATGGGCTACCACCAACTTCAGCAGAAAGGGCATCAGTTTCCCATCTCATTT
The DNA here is from genome assembly GCF_019279795.1 of Protopterus annectens. Lineage (NCBI taxonomy): Eukaryota > Metazoa > Chordata > Ceratodontiformes > Protopteridae > Protopterus > Protopterus annectens. Next base: position 290,919,964 of record NC_056729.1, read on the forward strand.
GATCTATTGTTATTTATAGAAAAATAATAATCTATACTACCAAATAAGTATTCTTTGTTTTTAGTGGAATATCTCTTTTATAGTTTTTTTCTCTAGTTCAGTTCTTGGTTGAAGAGCTTCCTATGCATATTGGGCATTTCATCTCTGTATATGTGCTTATTTTTGCCATATGCACCATTTTTTGCCCACATCACAATCATGATATTAGTGAATGAATGACCTTCTAAATTGTTTAGAGGCGTGGGCCCTCAGCAAGGTAATGAAGTGGGCTTCCACTAGCAGCAGCCCCCTCCCTAGTAGAAGACCCCCTCCCACAAACATTCCAGTGTCCCATTACTTGGCTATTTTTCCCATTACCCTAAACACTGTTCAAACCTCTCAGTGTACACAATATTTTCTTCTTTACTTCTACAATGATCACAGGTGTTTGGATTTAATTTAAAACTGTTATTTCAAATGTGGTAGTACAAATACTGATAGCCATTTGCCAAACAAAACAATACAGTCTCACAATGAAAACCAACTAAGCACTAATAGTAAACTTCTCTGCCTTGCCCTTGAAACTCACATTCATTGAAACAGCATTGAAACCCACATTCAAAGAAAATGCATCTGGCCAGTGGAGAATTAAGTTTACATGTAGGCATTTTTCAAACCATAGGCCCCTTGCACACTTTTAGGGCCATGCATACATGCATCTGTTCTTTGATTCTCCTTCCGGATTGTATTAAATCCTATTCCTTGTATAATACAGCACTATTTCTTAGAGTGAATTTTAAATTTGTACTTTTGAACATTTTTTTCAATGAGCAATGAAACAAAATGTATGGACAAATAATGACAAAACTACCCACTTCAGAACAATTCCACAATAAAAAGCAACTCAAACTTCTTGTCATTACAGTCCACCAATATCAGTTAATATGCACAATCTCTGCTGAAGGAAAAGTCTGAATAATTCCACATTAAGGAGGTCTGTAACTAATAAAGAGTTTGCTGCTGGCAAACAAATGTATATGTCATTGTTTCATAAACAAATTCACTGTCTGCTGCCCTTAAAGAATAAATTGCCTATGTTACATAAAAAAAAAACAAAAACAAAACAAAAAAAAACAAAACAAAATGAAATAGCAAGCTGGAATTACTCAGCAGAGAATAGCTTGCAAACCTACAACAGTTTTGTAATTAATAGGTATCTCATTCAAAGGAGGACACACTCAGGAGTGCAGCACCCTGCCCCCCTTAAAGAACACCACAGTATCAGTGATTAATCAATGTGGTGGGGGAGTAGCACCTACAGCCTTCTGCATGAAAGGCAATAATGCTATTTCTTATGTTAATAACACTGCTTTCAAATTTTATAGCACAAACACTGACAGCCATTTGCTAAACAAAACTGTTACACGTTGAAGACAGACTTAACATAAGCAACATTAAACTTCTCTTCCTTTGAAATTAAATACGACCTCCTCGTCCAAAAAACAGGATAAAGAACAAAATCCTCTGCAAAGCCACAAAGGTAAGAGCTGGACTCAGGATACTTTAAGCGATTTTGTTCGATTTAATACTTAACGAACTTCATCAGAAAACCTCCCCTGATAATTAAGAGAGCAGTCTTGTAGTTGGTGTAGAGGATGATTCAGGCTCTTCCCTCCTGTAACCAAGGTACAGGGATTGAGCCTAAGCATGTTAATGAACTAACCTGTCAGCCTAACTAGGACGTTACATACACACACACACACACACACACACACACACACACACACACACACACACACACACACACACACACCTCTCTATACTATACTGTACATTTATCAAAGGAATGGTCTTACTTGCTTATCTGTCTATCATGGAGTTGTAGTTCTCCACATTTTAATTTCTTGTGAAAAGCAGCAGCAGTGAATGGAAAGTTAAGTGTGTATGCATGTGTCATGCATGCATTGTGTGCATTTGTAGCACTGAAAATGTATGCAGAGTAAGTTTTTTTTTTGTTTTAATTAAAATAAAATGTGGCATCTCCTGGCCATCGGGCCCTAGGCAACTGCCTACGTTACTTAATGCTAGATCTATCTCTGCATGCAAGTTGTTGCAAGAGTGAGCATGCCTGCCTTTCTTACAATGGAGTCCTCTCGGAAATGGTTCTCTACTTTATTCCCTTTTCTTGCCAGGGCAGGTTCCACCTCCTGCACAATCCTAAAGAGGGTAAAATAGGTGACAGAAAATGAATTAATATCCTTTTGGCATATTTGCATTATTAAATGTTTGTCATTGCTTTTTAAGCCAGTGGCTTGATACTTAATGTTGTTATTTTTCAGGGCAATTCACATATTTCACATGACATTTTACAAAATGAGGTGTTCTAAATGTTTTGGAATACAATAGTATGTTTTCCAGGATCTTTCTTGCTGGACCCTCTGGACTAGTCATCTGACATCGGATGCTTGCATTTTTGTTTTCATTGTTACATGGTACCTATACTCCTAAGTAAATCTTACTGCAAGCTAGAACATTTAGTACACATATTGCCACTCAAATGTCAGCTGTTAATGCAGTTTGTGTGTCTGTGTTTAGTTTAACTGGACTGCAAAAAGACCAGGATGTTGTTGCACATTTTTAAGTCTATAAGTCAAATGTTTTTGTTTTTCGTAAGTGCTTTATATATTTCATGTTTATGAAAGTTTTAAATATTCTTAGTATTCCCAAGGAAAGGCATGGATTAATATCAGAAGGAAAATGCAGAATTTTTTTTTTCTGCTATTTAGAACATTAGATATGATCTATTTCACTGGTTCTTACATTAATTTCTGCATTTTAGAGATACATTTATCAGCAGCTATCCAGCAAGAATCTAAATGTGTTATTATACTTTAATGCAGAAACACGATGAAAAGTATCTGAATAAATCCAAGCCACCTTCCCAACAAAATGTATTACTAAATAATAGGTTGAATACAACACACCTCTGAGCAAGTGATATAACCAGACCAGTGATCTTTGGTTGCCCCTGAAATGAGGCAATTGTGCATAATCACCTTGCGTGGATTTTAAATAAATAAGGAAATGCATAAATAAATAAATGAATGCATACATACATACATACATACATACAGACATACATAATAAAAAGGCACAGGTCTAGGAAGTATAAAGTCAGCATTTTGCCTACCAACTCATTGTGTGCTCCGTGAGAATTGAGGTGAATAAAACTGTAGACTAGGCAGGGAAACTGACACATTTTAATGTTATTAAGATTATATGTCTATGTTAAGTAATATGCTAAGTGATGCACAAATCGGTGGGCACAAAGAACTTCATTATCCTATGTTACTGCAGCATGTAGGCACATACTGAGTCTGTGTCTTAAAAAAATAAAAATAAAAAACAAATATGCAAGGTTCAGAGTCCTAGCTCACTGCATAAGAGTTATATATGATTAATGCTGTTAAAGCTTCTGTAAAGTTGTGTACAGTCCTATATTCTGCTTAGAAGTGAAGACTTGGTTAATATTAAAGAATGCTTCAGTCATATGAGACATTTGCATTCCAAGTACTGTAAAAATTTAGTTTCATAACTGTATTTAATTATTAAATGTAAAAAAAAGTAAAGCCGTGTTCCCTGATTTGTCTTCCCTCAATGCAAGCTGAATGAGAAATAAAAATATAAAAAATTGCTCATACTATTCAACAACTTTGAATTCATACGTCAGTGCCATGACAATCAAAATTTACAATGTAATTTCTAACAACCAAGAAGGCAACATTGCATTGTACAATGTTGATGTTATGCTTATGCAAGGATTATATGAAGTATATATATTAAGGCTTCAGTTAGCAGTTAGACTGAGCTGCAAGAGATTAAGGACGTGTGTGTGTGTGTGTGTGTGTGTGTGTGTGTGTGTGTGTGTGTGTGTGTGTGTGTGTGTGTGTGTGTGTGTGTGTGTGTGTTTTAGATGATGCTTACTTCATTAAAATTTGAGTGAATAAATAACTACATCACACTGAATGTAAGAGGCACCTCTGGTTGATCTATATGCTGTTATGGGCTTTAGTACTTAATTTGATGGATTCAAAATGCTTGGCGGGAGGGAGCGTGTCACTCCATTCCACCAAATCACACTAATGCAGGCAGTGCCAAGTATTACATACATTTATAATCATATGCTTTCAAATGTGTAGCAATTTTACATGCAGATTTCTGACTATAATGTATTAGAGACATATAATCTATTTTGTCCCCTTACTTTCCTAGACAGAGACTTGCTTACCATAGCTATAATTTCATTCCAAACTATGGAAAATAGATATATGTGGCAAAGGGCAGGGGGTTACTGAACCTAGAACTTTCTGTTGTTATTCCAGTGGTGTAGACAGAATTAACATTTCCTCATATTTCACAAAGAAAACATTATTTGATATATTATTATCAGACAGCTAAGTGCTAAAGCAAGTTGGAGTATGCACTAGAGAAAGTAAATTATACAAGACAATAGCTCAACAAAACAGAATATATAGAAATCAGACAAGCGTAGCTGAGTGAAACACTTTCCTACTCAGCTGAGGGAGAGACTCCCAAAACACGTCAAACATACGAATACACTACAGTCCAAAGAACAAGGATTTTTAATAGTATCAAGGGACAAGTGAAAAAAATAATTACATTTAGCAAACATTGCACTGAAAACAGCAGTGCAATTGTTTGTCATACTGCAATGCACAGCCAATTAGCAGGCTATAAACAGAAAGATGAATCAGGATGTTTTATTCATTTCTTAACCTAATAAACCTGACAAGCACAAATGCCTCTTTCAAAGAGCAGACAGAGAGCACTGTCTGGCTCAATGACTTGTCAGGCCACTCAGTATTCAAGTGGATGTCAAGTTTATTACTAACTCTGAACTTTAAAGGCTGCAGCTAACTGCCGGACAAAATAGAGTAATGATATGTGTAGGCTTCAAAACCACACCCTAAGTCTTGTTACTGCTGTGCTGCAATCAGCAAAACTTTCTGGACTTATTAACAACCAGCCTAAGAGACCCCTTTAACCAGCCAACTACTGACAAAGAAGGTGGCAGAAGAAAAAAAATATATAAGCAAGGATGTAGCAGTAGAGGGGAGTTGTGCGTTGTTGCACTTTACATTCTGCAGCATAATGCAACATGATTGCATGCATGCATGCATATATTTACAATCATCAAACCTGTCAATTGTCCCTGGTTTTGCAGAACATCTGATTTTGCTCTGACCTTCATAACATTTTTAAAATGCTGAGTATTACAGAATTATAGACAGTAAATAATACATAATAAAGTGTTGACTAGAGTGGTGTGCAAAGAGGTAGATTGGACATTCAGGCTGGAAAGTCTGTGCCTGGAACATTTTGCAGGTTGCCGAGAGAGAGAGAGAGACAGTAAAATGAGACAGAGAGATATACATATATAAAGAGATGCAAATACATGTGCATCTAAGCTGCCAATTAATGGCATCACAAATAAAAATGCACTTAGATATGCGTCGCCTCAGTTAGAACCTTATTTCTTTGGTTTAGTCTTTCTACTTTGGCTAAGGTATACTTGTTTCTCTAAAGACATAATCAATAGAAAGAAGTGAAAAAACTGTATTAGTGAAGTCACAGTTTATGTTCTGAATGTTTTGCAATTGCAATTTGCAAACCTTGTTTACATCTGCTATAACTCAACCTTTACTGCCTCTGATAGACAAAACAAAGCCATTTCTTTTCTATTCCGCACCCTATAATATGCCTCTCCTATCCTAACCAATCTCATCTCCTCTCTATCAGCCAAATTAGAACAAAACTACAATAAAGTAGCTAAATTTGCAACTAATCAACAATATAGATCACACCAATGACTCTCTAAAACAATTACACTGGCTCAAACTAAATAATTTCTATTACTCTCAGAATTAATTACAGTCCTCAGACTACTGCACAACCCAGAAAAATTCCCATCTCTTCAGTCAGTCATTCAAGAGTTCACTACACTATACTTCACTGACAAATCATTACTGTCCATAACTAAACCTAACAACAATAATGCAGAACACTCACTGCATTCACATTGCATTGCTAATAGCTGGAATACCATCCCACTCCACTTATGAACAGTCTTCATCCTGAAAGACTTTAAGTGCTATCTGAAGCAACACCTGATAGACAAATAGCACTGCACCTGCGCAAATCCTGGTTAGACTGGTTCTAATATAGTTGTATGAGTTTGTGTCATGTCTCTGCTGCAAAAAAAATTGAATGCACTATTATCATGACTATACCCTCCTCTATCATCTCTTCTTCCTTTGCCCCCTTCCCTCCTTCCTTTCTTTGGGCTGCTCCAACTTTTTATCTTATCTTTGTATGTCTTAGATTTTGAACAAGTCTTTCCTCAGGATTCAGTAATGCCTAGACTAAGTGTACACTGTTCTGAGTGAACAGACAACACAGGCATAACTCATGTGACACCCGTGCCCTGGCCCAGCAATCAAGGAGCCTCAATCCTCACCACTAACACCAGAGAGGGCGACTCATATATGAGGAAACGATAACAAATACACACAGTAAAGTGCAATTTCCCTTAAGAGCACACAGAGATCATAGTTAGTCTGGGGCTGGTTGCTCCCTTGCTCTCCAGGTCCCCAGTAAGACTCACTGACACAGCTATAGGGTCCAGATCTCAGCCAAGCTGGCAAGCTAACCTCCAGTACCCTCTCTGTCCAACCAGTGCTTTATGTCCCTGCCCAGGTAGCTCACACACACACACACACACACACACACACACACACACACACACACACACACACACACACACACACACACACACACTCTGAGATAAGTATTTATAGAACTTCACAGACACTCCTGGGAAATGCTGACACAGATTTTCCAGCTGTGCCCCTATACCCAGCCTATACAGTAGTAATTTCTGCCACCACCAGCTAATAATTATCAGCTACCCAAAGGCCCTTAAAAGGGTGTCCAATTATTACTGTGCAATATTATTATCCAATAGTAGTGTAACTTAAGCAATCAAGGCTTATTGGAAGGACTTATTACAGGATCGCTTATAAGCATGCAATGTACTCTAGAGCTTAATTTATCTCTACATAAACCAGCCACAGTTAAAAGGTTTTAAAATATTTAATAATAAATAATTAAAACCACAAGACTATACTACTACACCACAGTGCTATTCAAGAGTTCGGAGATCACACAGAAACTTAAAATAATTCAGTAGTACAGTTCTGACATAACAGAAAAACACTTAGTCTAATATTTATAGTCCTAGCTATTTCTACAAGAAAACACACTTCTAAGATAACTTACTTAAGACAATAGGCAGTGCTCTAGGTTAGATATCATGACAAAAATGCTCAATAATCCCTGGTTCTCACTGTTTAAATTGCTAAACATTACATCATCTTTTACACCTTCCTGGTTCCCAGGCCACACAGAAACTGCATTTACATGTTTTTACACTTAGAGCAATAAAGGACATTCCACATGTAAATTCCGGTCATTAACTTTAGCCTTAAAACAATAGGCAGGAAGCCTTCATCTAGCCATATCGGAGCCAAATTGTAAAACATCAAAGACAGTTATGAAGTCATTTTAATTTCAAAGAACAGATGTGAAATGCTTGACTTAGTTTTTCTTACAGCAGATGGCAATGTTGCTACAATCTTGAAGTTCAATATTTTAGTATTTTCTTTCATTTAAGAAACAAGCCTGTATTTTACATTTATATTTACAAATGCCAGAATTATGTATCAAATTCTATTTGGCAAGGATGGCAGCCTTTACCCATCTCTACCCAATCTTCACATTTCTCCCTCTCAGGAGAACTCAAGCTAGTTTTACAAATGACCCTTGATAAATGCCGCTTGAGAGGGTTAGTTCTATCTGGGTGTACCTCTCCCCATTCCCTGTCTTGATAGCCCATCTGTATTGGCATTGCTAATCCCACTGCGGTGCTGCACTGACATATCATATGCTTGCAACCCCAGGCTCCACCTTAGCAACTTGGCATTTTGCTGGCTGGCTCTGTTTAACCATACTAGGGGGTTGTGATCTGTCATTACAGTGAATTTTTTTCCATACAGATAAGGCTGAAGTTCTGCAGTGCCAACACTATGGCTAGACATTTCTTTTCTACTGCTGCATAGCATTCCTCCCTGGGTTGGAGCCTATGACTGAGATAAACCACTGGGTGATCTTCCCCCTTTAAGTAATCTAGCTAAGTACAGGCCCCACCCCATGGTTCGAAGCATCCACATGCACAACAAATTCTTTGCTGTAATCTGGACTGGCTAACACAGGGGGTCCTCCCAAAGCTTCATTAAGCTTCTGGAATGCCTGCTCACATGCTGGGGTCTACACTACATTATCTGGGCTGTTTTTCCTTGTCAGGTATCTGAGGGGAATCAGCTATGGTACTATAACTGGGGTGAACTTTCTGTAGTATCCTGCTGTCCCTAAAAATGCCCTCCCCTGCTTTTTGGTAACAGGTGCAGGCTGTGCCTCAATGGTTTCCACTTTGGCAGGTTTTGGCCTTATCTTACCACTCCCCACTCTATGTCCTAGGTAGGAGACCTCTGCCATACCCACCTGACATTTGCTTGGCTTAATGGTCAACCCTGCCCTCTGTAGTCTGCCTAACACCTCCCTGACATACTGAAGGTGCTCTGGCCAGGAATGGCTGTAGATGGCAATATCATCTAGGTAAGCAAGGTCAAACCCACCAGCTCCTACTAGGATATGATCTACCAGCCTCTGGAAAGTCGCTGGGGCATTCTTCATCCCAAAGGGCATCTTTGTGAACTCATACAAGCCAAAAGGAGTCACAAAGGCTGACTTCTCTCTAGCACTGGCACCTGCCAGTAACCCTTGGTAAGATCAATGGCTGTAAGATACTTAGCCCCACCCAGCTGCTCTAGGGCCTCAACTGTTCTAGACATGGGGTAAGCATCTGACTCTATGTGACTATTTAATTTCCTATAATCCACACAGAACCTGGTGCTGCCATCCTTCTTTGGCACCAGCACCACTATGGAGGCCCAGAGACTGTTGGACTCTTGAATCACCCCTAGTTCCAACATCCCCTGTACCTCCTCCCTCAGAGTCTGTCTGACACTGTCAGGCACCCTATAAGGGGCCTGCCTAATAGGGTCCTATATCCACATGGTGCTGCACTAGGTGGGTGCACCCTGGTTTCCCAGTGAACATGTCCCCAAATTCCTGTAACACTGCTCAGATTTCTCGAACCTGGGTAGGAGATAGCTGCTGGGACACTGCTACCCCTTCCACTGAGGTGTCATCCCGAGCCTCACTGAGGAGATCAGTCCCTAGATCTCCCTCGGACTCCTCCTGCAATCCACTGCAAATGCTCAGCACAAGGGCCTCCCTATCATGGTAAGGTTTCATCATGTTAACATGGTACAATTTGTGCCCCTGCCATTTGCCTAGAAGTTCCACCATGTAGTTTACATCAGTTATCTTTCTTACCACCTTTTAGGGTCCCTCCCAAGCTGCTTGCAGTTTGTTGTGTCTGACAGGAATGAGAACCATTACCTGCTGCCCCACAGCATACTCTCTAGCTTGAGCATTCCTGTCAGACCACACCTTTTTTTGTTGTTGGTCTTCTGCAAGGTTCTCCTGGGCCAAGCCCATGAGTTGCCTGAGCCTTATCCTGAGGTTTAGGACGTATGCCACAACAGACTCCTTGTGAGACTCACACTCACCTTCCCATTCATCTCGAATTAAATCTAGAGGTCCCTTCACCCTATGCCCATACAGCAACTCAAAGGGTGAAAAACCTGTGGATTCCTGGGGAACCACTCTGTAAGCAGACAACAGATAGGGCAAATATTTGTCCCACTCCTTCTTAAACTGATGTGCAAATGCCCATAGCATGGACTTGATTGTAGAGTTTAACCTCTCAACAAGACCATTAGTCTGGGGATGGTAGGGGATGGTCTTCATGTACTTCACCCCACAGGACTTCCACAGACAAGCCAGCAGGTCTGACATGAAATTGGCACCTCTGTCAGACAGTATTTTTTTGGGAAACCCACCCTGCTGAAAATCTCTAACAAAGCATTTGCCACCTTCTCTGTCTCAATGGAGGACAAAGCCACTGCCTCAGGCTATCATGTAGCATAATCCACTACCACTAGGATATACCTTTTCCCTGTGGAACTTGGGGTACTCAGAGGACCCACAATATACATAGCTACCCTCTGAAATGACTCCTCAATCACAGGCAAAGGTACCAAAGGAGCTCTCACCCTGTCTCCTGCCTTGCCTACCTTCCGGCACTGCTCACAGATCCTGCAGTACCCTGATACATCTCTGGAAATTCCAGGCCAATAGAAGTTCTGCATAATATGCCTCTTTGTATGTTTTATGCCCATATGACCTGCAAAGGGAATATCATGGGCTATGGCTAGAACTGCCAGACAGTAGGCTCTAGGCACTACCAACTGCTGTACTCTCTCATCTTCTAGCCCTCCCTCAGGGGTTCACTCTCTGTATAGTAACCCTTTGTCCCAGTATACAGAATCCCCCTTTCCTTAAGAATCAGGTGTCTCCCTAGCTACCTGCCTCAGGCCTTGCAATGTAGGGTCTGAGAACTTAGCCTGTCTCAAGTCTTTCCTTGTAATCCTCAAAGCTCCCCTTTCACAGGAAGTCTGGCATCCTCTGACAGTGGTGCTACACTGTCAGCCTGGGTACAACTACTCACCTCTACCTTTGCAATTACCCTGTCCAAGGGAACATCAGTACCCAAAAGCAGCTATGGCTCACATTCAGTCTTACTGCTAGTGTAGCTCACTCCATGAAGTAACCATCTCACCAGTCCTGGCTGCAAGTATACAGTGTGTCTGGATCTCCCATAGGCTACTAGACCACATGCTTGTCTCCTAGCCTGACCGCATGTAACTGCATAAGTACATGGTACTGCCTCACCCAAATCCTTCCCTCACATCTGCAGGATGGTATTTTAGTACCCCTGTTGTTTCATGACAACCTACTATTGGCATTTTGTCTTTCCCACTTACTGGCTCTCTCACCTTTAGTTCCCCACCTTGCCTCCATGGGCACATGTATGCCACATTGCCCCACTGGTTGCATTCAAAGCAATTAACCTTAGCTCCTGGATGTGTACCTGGACTAGTGGCTTCCCCTGCTACTGGCAGATTCTTTTGGGGCAGTCTGTGCTGCACAACATGGGTTCCTTTAGACCCATGAGCAGTACTGGGAGTCCCCTTCCTGTGCAGGGCTGCCCTGCTGGCCAGATATAGGTCTCCCTTCGTCTCCAACTCATCTGAAATAGCACATTGTCCATCAGCTAACCAGATCCTCATGTCTTCAGGAAAAGTGCTAAGGGCTTGTTCCCTCACCAAAAGGTCTGCCAGCCCTTCAAAAGTGGTGACCTGACATCCACTCACCCAGCTATGAAAATAACTGCTCAGTTCAGCAACATATTCACACACACACTTTCATCTGCCTTGCATCTATGCTCACGAAACTTATTCCTATACATTTCAGGTTTTAGCTTAAAACATTCTAAAAGACATTTCTTTACAGCAGTATAATCAAAACATGCAATGTCAGACATTTTAGCCAATGCATTTACAGCTTTACCATGGAGTAAGGGCGTCAGGAACCGTACCCAGAGCCTTTGGTCAACACTACACTGTTTGCATACCCTCTCAAACATATGAATGAAACTATCAAAATTATCCCCCTCTTTAAACTGCGGAAGAAATTTACTGACCTGTTGTCCTTCTGGGGTCCAGTTACTCCCTTCCCCATTATCTCCATGACTCTGGCGAAAAGTCAACATTTCCATCTCATGCCTCCTCTGATGCTCCTTTTCTTCGTCTTCTATCTCCAAATGCTTGGCCTCCAACTCAAGTTTCTTTAGCTCCAGCTGGATTTTTAAGTACACTGCAGAAAGGTTGAGCTGTCCATTCTCCGAGGATATTGTATCTCCACTGCCAGTCTGATTGTCCTCCTGGATGCAGTTTTCTGATGCAGCTGTATCCAAGGCTGCAATCAGGTCTGCCTTATTCAGGTTTCCATGCACCAGTCCCCTAGCCTGGCACATCTCCACCAGCTGGCTCCTTGTCAGCTTTCCATACTCCTCTGCTGACATGCTGCCTGCTCACTCTGACTAACTAAGCTAACAAAAGAAATAAAACAATTGTGATCTGAACTCTGATTATTCACTCTGTGGCTGTTTTTAGTACAAAACACCTTCAGAGATCACTGTACATAAGCTACAGGATTCACTGTACCCACACCACTACAAGCCAATTAGTATTTGTCAACTAAGTAATATGTGATGTGGATATCCCACCGCTGCCAAACACATGTGACGCCCATGCCCTGGCCCAGCAATCAAGGAGCCTCAATCCTTACCACTAACACCAGAGAGGACATCTCTTATATGAGGAAAGGATAACAAATACAAACAGTAAAGTGCAATTTCCCTTAAGAGCACACAGAGATCACAGTCAGTCTGGGGCTGGTTGCTCCCTTGCTCTCCAGGTCCTCAATAAGACTCCCCACTGGCACAGCTATAGGGTCCAGATCTCAGACTAGCTGGCATGCTAACCTCCAGTACCCTCTCTGTCCAACCAGGGCTTCATGTTCCTGCCCAAGTAGCTGTCACACACACACACACACACACACACACACACACACACACACACACACACACACACACACACACACACACACACAAAATCTGAGATAATTATTTATACAACTTCACAGACACTCCTGGGAAAGGCTGACACAGATTCTACAGCTGTACCCCTATACCCAGCCTATACAGTAGTCATTCCTGCCACCACCAGCTAATAATTAGCAGCTACCCAAAGACCCTTAAAAGGGTGTCCAATTATTACTGTGTAATAATATTATCCAATGGTGGTGTAACTTAAGCAATTAAGGCTTATTGGAATGGCTTATTACAGGATCACTTATAAGCATGCAATGTACTCTAGAACTTAATTAATCTATACATAAACCAGCCACAGTTAAAAGGTTTTAAAATATTTAATAATAAATAATTAAAACCACAAGACAATACTACTACACCACAGTGCTATTCAAGAGTTCAGAGATCACACAGAAACTTAAAATAATTCAGTAGTACAGTTCTGACATAACAGAAAAACACTTAGTCTATTCTTTATAGTCCTAGCTATTGCTACATGAAAATATACTTCTAAAGTAACTTACTTAAGACAACAGGCAGTGCTGCGGGTTGGATATCAAGACAAAAATGCTCAATAATCTCTGGTTCTCACTGTTTAAATGGAAACTGCAGTTCTGCTAAACATTACATCATCTTTTACACCTTCCTGGTTCCCAGGCCACACAGAAACTGCATTTATATTCTTTTACACTTACAGCAATAAAGGACATTCCACATGTAAATTCTGGTCATTAACTTTAGCCTTAAAACAATAGTCTAGCCGGACCGGATCCAAATTGTAAAACATCAAAGGCAGTAATGAAATAATTTTAATTTCAAAGAACAGATGTGGAATGCTTGACTTAGTTTTCCTTACAGCAGATGGCAATGTTGCTACAATCTTGAAGTTCAACATTTTAGTATTTTCTTTCATTTAAGAAACAAACCTGTATTTTGCATTTATATTTACAAATGCCAGAATTATGTATCAAATTCTATTTGGCTAGGCTGGCAGCCTTTACCCATCTCTAGCCAATCTTCACAACTCATGCATTCTTACTCTTAATTTTAGTTTTCTTACTGATTTTCTTGCAGTTTTAAATATAAACAGGAATTCATTAAAGTTACTGTAATGACCCACCACTGGACCAGTAATCAAGGAGCCTCAATCCTCACCACTAGCAGTAGTAGGGTAAGTACACTGGGAGGATGACAAGGTACACACACACACACAGTATTTCCAGATACAGCTCCCTGCATCAAGTGCAATTTTCCTTAAGAGCACACAGAAACCACAGTCATTCCAGGGCATACCTCTCAACCTCTCAGTACAAGAAATCATGACAAAGCCAGAAAGAATGGCAGGGGGGCAATGGCCCAAAATAGGGACAGAATTTAAATATTGCCACTATAAACTTAGAAAGTTGCTAGAATAACAGGTTTTGCATTATTATGCATTTTCTGAAGGATATAAAGTTTGAATCTCAAACATCTGTCATTATTTAGTGTTATTTAGGGACTTCAATCTTCAATGATTTGCCAGAAGTCCACAAATTTTATGAGGACCAGACCAAAAATACAAGCAAAAATCTGGATGATCTGCAAAAATCTGTACAGCTGAGAAGTATGGTCCAGAGCTGGGTTCTCCCTCTTTCTTCAAATCTTCAATAAGACTCCCCACTGACACAGCTATATAGTTGAGATTTCAGCTGAGTGGCCAAGCCAAGACCTCCAGCACCCTCTCTGTCCAACCAGTGCTTTGTGTCCCTGCCCAAGTAGCTGACACATACACTCATTGAGGTTTGATTTATACACACACACACGCATGCACACCCACCCACCTAGGAAAGGCTTTCACAGGTTTACTAGCTATGCCCCCTTCTGCCAGACTATAAGGTAGTTATCCCTGCCACCAGCTAGCTCCTTATCAACTGATTTAAGGCCCTTAACAAATGGTGTCCAATCTTACTGGGTAATGTTACTATTAATACAAATGGTAGTTTGACCAAGAGCAAGGCTATTAGGAGTGGCCCACAGTGCCACCAAATAAATATGCAAGTACTCTCAAAACTTAAGTATCTCTAGACAGATCAACCACAATGAAAGGTTTAAATATATTTAATAATAAATAATAAAAGAACAAGACAATACTAAATATATATTTACAGTGACATCAGAGTTCAAAATCACAGGAAATATTTAAAACTACATTGCAGGACAGTCTCAAATAAATAAATAAAAATATCTAAACTAAGCTTTGCTATATTCTTTACTATATCTAACAGAGTTATTATTCCATAGAAACCTACAGAGCAAGGCAGATGTGGTGAATTGATTTTTTAGCTGTCATCAGGTCAAATACAGAATACAGAATGCTGTGTCTCTCTAAGAGACCTCTCAAATTAATTTCTCAGATATTACTGTTGGGCTAGCTTGCAGAATGACATCATTTCTTGTCATCTGACTTCTAGTCCCCAGGCCCAAAACAACCATTAATGTCAGCTGGTAGTATTTAGACATGTAAAAATGCATAGACGGGCTTTTCCTCAAACCTTAGGCAGATCTTGGAAGTCATAAAACAACTACCTTCCTAGCAATTAATTCACCTTAAAGACAATACAGAAAACTTCTCAGCACAGACATTGTGTCTGCTTGCTGCCATAAAGTAATTCAATTTCTGCAATTTTTCTGAAATTTTGCTGGACTGAAGTTAACCTCCTGCATTCCAGTTTCCACTGTTAAAAGATATGCATTTAAACAGTTACAACAGTGCATCTACATTTCTGTTCTATTCCAGTAGGGCACTCTAGGGTTACATTTTATGTATAAGCACTCTACAAAATATCTCTTCAGCACATGTCTGTACAAACCATCTTATATGGCATACAGTTCTGATACATTTGTAACACAAGCATATGAATCATGTTGATGTTCACAAATGACACATAACCATTTACAAAATTCCAGACAGTTGTGCTGGCAGTATCTCCCTCTGTCACACTTCTATATAAATCATATTAATATTCACATGACATATAATTATTTAAAAAATTACAGATAGCTGGGCTGGAAGTATTTCCATTTGTCACAGTTACCACAAAGTGTAGACTACATGTACACTTAGTGTCATCTTTCTGACTTATAAGAAAGCACCAGAAGTATGGTAGGGGTGTTCTTGATTACATATTATGTACACTTAGTGTAGGCATTACTGAATCTGGCCCTTTATAACAAATATTCATGCATAAAACCTGACAGTCTATGCACACTGATGATGATGCACTGCATGTACCTCCTTGTATTTAAAAGATGTTTTCACATAAAACCCATGTAACTGTTACTTTTAATCAGAACCATCTGTAAATGATGTAACTAATGTCAGGGATGTCTAAATAATGCAACTGTTACTCATGAATGAACCTGACTGTAAATTATGAAATAATGCAAATGATATCCAGGATGTTTGTATAATTGAGCTTTTCTCTCCTGGCCTTCCCTGCACAAGCACACTGCTCAGTCATACTTTCCCAGTAAACAAATGCCAATAAACAAACAAAAAATGAATAAATAAATAAACTCATTAAGCCCCCTTCATTTCTTGGAAGCTTTTTATTCACAGTAGAGCTTTCCACTTAGTAATCCAAAAATATTTAACAAGGCCTAAACCAGTATAACACAGTGGGTGCCCACAATTCATTCTGTGATTTTAAGAGATAAAAGTATAATATGACAGATTAATCCTACTGTACATTAAAACAATTTTGCACTGGCAAGTCTGAAGTAAGTCTATAAATCCTTCCCTCTAGCTCATGTTCATTTCCTTAATTTAGTTATTTTATTCAAGGTAATTCCTTTTATAATTCCCAACAAAAATTCAACAGAGAGCATTCAAGATGTCAACTGGATAGCGTGTGCAAAATGTTTACTTCAGAGTGTGTTGCTATCTTCAGAGTTAAGCAAACAAGATGTCTGCTAAATACAGCTAAACGTAGAAATGGCTCTGTACTCATTTTGCTCTCTTTTCCTTAAAGCATCCTGCTATACGGAAGACTTCTGGATAATGATTGTTTATAATATCATAACATTTCATGTTAAATACATGCTTAACAGAGAGCTGCAATAAGGAGGTGGGACTACAAATCCCTAGAACAAAAGACAGCTGTATAAACAACTTGTAAGAGTATTTTACAAAGTACAGACTCAGATTTGTGCCATATTAGATGGGATCTGTTGATGAATGGGGAAAATGGACAAAACTATCAAGCTCCATCATTTAAAGTAGTCCCAGCACACACATTATTTTTGTAGGGAAAATGTTGCGGGTAAATATTTAACCTGAATAATTTTGCAGGTCAACATCCTCAAAGAAAAAGGGAAGGGAGAGTGTGAATATACAAACTATAAATTAATGACTGGACATTTATTACACTGCTGAGGCCTACAATAGTGTAGGTTTCAGCATTATATTTGGTTCTACTACATTTCTTGTTCAAACATCTTTCTTCTTGAAAATTTCACGGAGTAATTTTCATTTTTCATTAGGTCATTACTTTACCAACAAGCACAATGAACCAAATGTTTTTCATCAGATTTAGTACTCTGCCTGAGGCATTAGACAGAGTAAACACTTAGTAGGAAAAAAATGCATTGCCTTTCATATAACATCTGCAAAGAGGCTTAATTTACAGTTACCGGAAAAGTAAGGCTTATAAAAAACTAAAACAGAAGGATGCCATTAAGATTGCATGAGAAGATAAAGATGTTAACAAGTTAATTATTAAACAAAATCATACCTACATGGCAGAAGAACAAAGACCCTTGCATGACCTCTCTATTTACAGTAAACTGAGTAAAAAAAAAAAACATTGTCTGTATGCATGATATTACGGTGCAGTGTAATGTAATTAAGATCAAAAATGCCAATCCGTACTATAATTAATAATTATCAGAAATCTGCATAAAAAGAAGGGCAATGATTCTTGCATAACAGCATGCAATCCATATCTAAAAATATGCAAGAGATTCTTTTAAAAAAAAAAAAAAAATATATATATATATATATATATATATATATATATATATATATATATATATATAGAGCCAGGTCAGTAGCCTCAGAACACGCATCCAAGAATTTGCACATGTAATGCTTTATTTAAGTTGAGAAATTTGTATCCACCAGTTGTTCTGTTTGCACTGTATTACATTAAATTTTCACTTTGTTCAGGACCTAAGTTAATGGTGGAATTCTAAGCGTGCTTACAATTGCACGCAAGGACGCTGATGATGCTGGATCGTACTGAAGCACTGTAGAAAATGTACAATAAGTCTTCTACTTGTTAAAGCTACAGAGTTTATTTTTAACTGACTGGTGTTATTTTTGGTGGTAAGATAATGCTAATATTTTGTTAACAGACATGTATTGAAGGGGACTCCAGTACAAAACCATCTCATCTGAATGTATCTGTATATTAACTAGAGCAACTATTTGGCTTTTATGTCCTTACCTACATCAGTAGACAGACACTGCTCTGGCACAAGTGTCATTGAACATCAAAAAGTGTAAATATAATTTACATGACAGTTAAAGCCAAAGTGCTGTTAGAGAGAATGTATACTAAACCCAAAACTGCTGTATCTTGGAATATTTCCCCTTCCGGGGTGCTGTAAGGTCAAAGTTAATGTATCTATCTACACACACACAGATATATATATATATATATATATATATATATATATATATATATATATATATGTATGTATATAAAACAAGACCGATAGAAATACAAAAACACTGTTTTCAGCAACTGCCAGATTTCACAATTAACACATTTATAGGATGCTTTTGAATACTAGCAAACATATCTAAGTATAAAGCATTCAGTGCTCTTGTGTTCAGTACAAAGCGGTATGAAGTGACATGCATTTTAGTGCCACCACCAAGCAATTTTTGCAGATCATGAGGATTCCTGGGCCAGTTGGGTGTCATCTTGCAGCTTATGTTAGCACCAAACTGACCTCCAAACTGAGGAGGTATTGAATGTCTTACTGCATCTTGAGAAAGCCACTGATAATGATTATATATATGGATGGTACCTGAAAAGGTCAGCTTATCAGGAGTTTTCCAATGTGAAGCTGACTTGGCACATGTGTCAAACGTCCCTAGTACATAGATGTGTCAGATGTATCTGTCTGAACTATAATATGAAGAAATAAATTTCTTTATATTGGTAGCAGAAATATTTATGTGGATCAGACCTCATGTCCCTTCAATATAAAAACACCATCAAATATAAATGAGTCATTGGATAAAAGGTATATTAATATTGAAATATGGTCTGGAATAAATTTATGTCCAACCGTTTTGTCATCATTCATGACAGGTTATATGAGACAACTATGTTTTAAGTTGCTAATAATTTTTTGTAAGGTTTTGTGTCCTTTTAAAAAAACTTTTGCAACTAATGAGCAATTAGCAACAACTGATTTTTTTGTTCATGTGGGCTGATTGAGTTCAATATTTATATGGGAAGGTTTGATGGATTTTATTAGCACTGATGAAGGCTGTTAGCTTAAACTGGTATGCTTCATACACCTTTTGGTGTTTAGATTTATTATTTTTTATTGAATGTTATAATAAACTAAGATTTTTATGGAATTTTTTCCAATTTTTTTCTAATTATTGTGAGAGCCTTTAAGAGTGGTGGCTGGTTTATTTCATGGCTTGATTATATTTGGGCCTGACACCTTGCCGTACTTGCATATGGGTTGGATTCAGCTGGACTATATGAAAAGAGACATGACTGAGGTCTCAGACTATGTGTCTCATGCAGTATGCTCCTAGCCTTATGCAGCATTTTACCTTCACTTAGTATGATGCATCAATACAAACAGAAAATTATTGACTTCAATAATTGGCTTAGTTTCTGGTGTCATTCTAAGGGGATCCAGTATCTGTCAGCCTGGGATGACATAACTGACAGACCTCAAAGCTTTGCCACAGATGGTCTTCATCTGTCTTCCCTGGGATTTTGGCTACTGGCTATGGCTCTTGCCACCCCCATTGTGCATTTTTAGGGAGTGTCTCAAGGACAAAATTCCTGATGTAAAAACTCCATCTAAAAACAACCTCAAGGTTATGCTGCTAAATGCTAGGAGTCTTAACATGAAACTGCACTCATTGGAAGCAGCCCTCACCTGGGAAGACGCAGACATTTGTGCAGTCATGAAGACCTGGTTCACCGCTGTGGAGAACACCCCAGCCATACCAGGTTACACCTCTTTCCACATGTTTAGACCACAAACTGAAGGCAAGAAAACTAAAGGAGGTGGTGTATCAATATTCATTAAAGATAAATACACCTCTAGACTGGTTAAAAGTAAGATTCCCTGGAGATTCTTCAGGTGCAATTAACTGTTGGTAGGACACCTATTCAAGTCATTGCCAGCTACAGGAACCCCTACATGAGTAAGGACAGCCATTCCGCCTATTTGGATCTACTTGAGTCTATCAAGATACATATGAACACCATGGTTTTGGGTGACTTTAACTACCCATCCATTAACTAGGTAAATTACTCGTGCTCAAATTCATTTGCCCAAAGGTTCCTTGACTTCATTAACTCCAACGCCTAGGATCAGCTGGTTGACACCCCTACAAGGGGTGCCAACATCCTGGATCTGGTGCTCACCAATATCAGGATCACTGTAGCACCCCTACTGTAAGGTCTTCCTTTGTGAGGTCTGACCACAAATCAGTCTCATTCAAAGTAACTCTCAAAACTGCCCCCCCATCAGCAGCAACTAAGCTAAACAACTTCTCCAACGCAGATTATAACCTCTTACTGGATGGTATAAATAGCTTCAGTGCACCTCCCCCTCAGATGGTACTGGCAGCTATGTCAAGTTCTGCACCAGTGCTTTGTACAATCAACTGTATAACTGCATTGACATAGCCGTGCCAGATAGGGCCAAAACAAGCTTCTCAAGGAAGAGCAAACCTGCCAGGTGGACAACTGCCATTAACAGGCTTTACAATAAGAGGAAGAAATTGCTGTCTAAGAGTAAGAGGGAGTGAGCCCTAAACTGAAAACACTTCCTCCCCGGCTTAAACAAGTGAATAAGACTTCTTGTGAAGTCCTCCAAAGCAAACTACGAATCCAAATTAGCTTCCTCAACTAAGGACAAGCACAAGGCATTCTTTAGTTACATCCATAACCTAAAAGGAAAGGCCCAGATTTGTGCCGAACTGGTAGTTAATGATACCACATATACTGAGCCTGTGGACATAGCTAACCTGTTGGCCAACAGGCTCTGTGAAAACTTCACTCCCCTATTCCCCCCCACACGCACTCCATGACATTCCTACCACTTGTCTACTACCTTGTATTTCTAAAGAGCAGGTCATAAATTCCCTCTCTAAGTCCAAAAACACAGCATCTATTGGACCTGATAACACCCTAGGCTGTGTCCTACATGAGCTCCAGTGAGAATTTGCAACACCATTGAGTACTCTTTTCAGTCATAGTCCAAGCACTGGCTGCATCCCAGCTGAATGGAAAATGGCCATCATTATTCCCTTGCACAAAGGTGGTGCTTCCACTGACCCTGTGAACTATAGATCTATTAGCCTGACTAGCTTTATCTGCAAGGCCATGGAGCAAATCATCACGGACCTTATCAACAAAGATATAGGTAATCTACAAACATTTGACCCTACACAGTTTAGATTTGTCAAAGGGAAATCATGCCTGTTAAATCTGGTGGACTTCTTTGAGACAGTCACCAAGGCCCTGGATGAGGGGAATCTGTGCATACAGCTTACCTAGACTTAGCCAAGGCATTTGGCACTATCTCTCACTCAGGCATCATTGACAAATTCACCCAGCTAGATATCAACCCTTGCATCATTAGATGGGCCACTAACTGGCTCACTGATAGAACCTATATAGTCATAATAGGGGAATTCGAGTCCAACAGCAGAGTTGTAATTAGTGGTTTTCCACAGGGATCGTCAGTTCTGGGACCGCTACTGTTTGGAATCTATTTCTCCGAAGTACAAGCAAAAACTAAAGGCCTGTGGCTGACAAAGTTTGCTGATGACTGTAAACTTGGAGAGGTTATAGAATCTCCAAATGATGTCAACATCCTCCAACAGGGTCTTACACAAACAAATGATTGGTGCCAAAGTCATGGCCTTAAACTCAATGCAAAAAATGTATTATCATCCCTTTCAGAAGAGCAATGTATCTGCTAACTACCACATCAATAGCAACACCTTAAGTATGCACTCAGTGGTGAGAGACCTGGGCACACTGGCTGACAGCAACCTTAACTTTGGCCACCATGTCTCCACAGTGGTAAGAAGGACATACTATATTGCTCATCTTATAAATAAAGGCATTGCCTCCAGAAATAAAGAAGTTATAACCTCCCTGTACTCTTCCCTCTTCTGACCAATAATTGAGTACAACACCCATTTTGGTATGTACCTTTCCAAGCACCTGCAGCAATTGGAGAGACCACAATGGTTCCTGACAAGGAAAATTCAAGGTCTTCAGCATCTGTCCTATGGCACTGTCACTTTATTCTGTTTCATACAGACTCCTTGGAGGGGATCTCTGCATTGCATAGACGGTAATCTTTGACCCTGCTTTATCAAAACTGCATATCCGCAAGTCAAATGGTACATGGGTTACTCACTCTAAAGCCCTCAACCTGGTATGTGACATTAATAGAACCTGCTGGAGAGACAGATTTGTCTCCCAGAGGTTACCACACCTTTGGAACAAACTCTCACTTCATGTCAACAACAGAGCACCTTATTGCTCTTCAAACCCAATCTGGACGATTGTATGGATAACCATAAATTCACCCCAGGGGTTCCAACTGTGTCCCTCTTGGCAGGGCAATAAGTGCGGATTGTGGAAATAAGGTTAGAACTTGGCTAGGCTTGTTAGGCCCTAGGGCCATTAGCCTAGTACCTTCCTATGATCCTATGAATAGTCTTAGGTTGTATGTAGTGATGCAACTTCTTATGTACTTTCTAGAATCCCATTCTTGGTACATAAAGGTATATTTATCTGCACAAATTCTTAACTAACATAGTCAGATACTCACAGCGGGGTCTAACATGCCTGCAATACAGAACTTATAAAAGTCACCTTCTAGCACAGACCTACACCCTTCTCACTTGGAATTAGTGGAAAAGGAATGCTACTTACTGTGCAGATTGTCCAATACTCCTCAGTATAAATTTCAACTAACAATCTGTATAAAAGTTCAACACTTCAGAAACAAAGGCCACCTGGATTCAAGCGCAAATGGAAAATGTAACTCGATAACCAGCGAGTGTAAAATAACAAAATTTATTATAATTGTAAGCGCTTTCAAAGAGGTCTCTGTCCCAACTTATTCAGACAAATGAATTTCAAAAAACCTCGCTTTTTATACAAAACCAGTAAGTGATAATTCAATTATCCTAACCAATTAACATTCTTTTAAAAATATAGTTACCTAAATAGAAACAATAAAATATGTCACCACTATATTAAATAGATATGCACATCCAAATATATAAAAGCCGTATTTTACTTGGCAGATGATCGAAACTTTAAAATACTAAAAACCTATTAATACATATCAAATACTGGATGCTAAACAACAGCCAGATAAAATTAGGTTAATTTAACTAGCAGCTTTTATGAGTTTTTTATTATTAAAAACAAGCACGCTTCCAAGAACCTAACTATTATACAGCCCTAGTGACTAAAAATAATGTATACACCTATCTAGTCAAACCAATAACTAACAACTGCATAGTACCACTTATTATCATACAGGTTTTTTAATATACTACTACTATACATGATACAATAATAATTTATTTAATTATGTTATATTTGTATAGTAGAAATAGTTGTAAACTTAAAACTACTAGAATTTATGAATTCATTATGTATAACCAATACTGTCTCATTATAAATTCTCAATTTCATCTACTTAGAGCTTTAAGCTTCAAAATGCTTTTAATTGATCCATACTCATTTAAACCTGGTGGGATATGGGCTGAAGTTCGAATTTGCCACATCAATTCATTCTCTTCTAACTTCAGCTGCCATGGTCCCCCTCTCAAATCGCATTTGGTTTGTTGTATTACAGTGTATAAAAACCTATGATCAGGATTTTCATTAATATGTTTTGCCAAAGCATTTTGTCCGTCACCTCTATTGATACAATATTGGTGCTCATAGATTCTTTGCCTGAGCTTTCTCTTTGTTTTTCCGATGTAGTATGATGGACATAGCTCACAGGATGCAAGGTACACCACCCCCTTACAATCACAATTGAATGTTCCATTAATTGTATACAACTTGTCCCTAATTGTTACCTGGTTGCCTAATCTTATAAATTTACATTGCATACAGGCCTCACACTTTCTCATACCCAAAGTCTTCTTATTACTCTACTTTTTCTCGAGCAGACACTTTAAATTCGCCCCTCTTCTAAATGTGAAACCTGGATTTAAGCCCAATGCCCTACTCAACACACTGTCTTCCAAAATAATAGACCAATTTTTGACAAAAATTTCCTTTATCCTTTTGTAGTCTGTAGAATATGTAAATAGGAAATTGAGAATCAGGCTACGAATTTGTGTTGTCAAGTTAATACTCCCTTGTTCCAGATTTAATATGGGAATGTTGTTATTACCATTACTTAATAAGGGTCTAAAATGCCCTGAACATCTCTTAGCTTTTACTTCAACCATAATTTCATTAATAAATATTTCCAGATAGCCTCTTCTAATAAACATTGTTTTCAAAGCCTCACATTCTTTCATGAAATCAGTGTTGTCCGAGACCATCCTTGCTGCCCTAACCATCTGTCCTTTGACTACAGCCTTCTTCTGATGGTAAGGGTGACTACTGGAAAAATGCAAAAAAACATTAGAATAAGTAGGTTTCCTATAAATTACAGTTTTGTATTTAGCATTGGCCCTATCCTTGATTAATGTAACATCAAGGAAATTGATGCTATCATGTCCAGTGTTGTATGTAAATTCCAAAAATTCTGTCATGTTTGTTATATTTGGGATGAAAGCCTCAATCAGGCTTTCTTCCTTTTTCCAAATTAGGCACATGTCATCCTGGTACCTAGTTTACCATATGACATTTTGCTGGAACATTTTGTTGTTAAACAATAGGGTCCGCACCCATTGCGCCATTACTCAGTTTGCAAAACTACCACCACAGGTTGACCCCATAGCCACCCCTGTGGTTTGTAGAAAAAACTGACCATTAAACATCATATAATTATTGGCTAGGACCAAATCCAATAATGTTTCTACTAAGATGATGTTGTTATCTTCCACTTTTTTTGAAAACATAAATTCCCTAGTCCATGCTATTCCCAAAGCTTGTGGGATCACCGTATACAAATTCTTCACGTCAGTTGTGAGAAAGATGTAAGTTAGATCTATTTCACACATTTTTTTCAAACAGTTTAAGGTTGATGATAGTTCTAGTCACATCTACACTTCTATCCTGGGCAAAAGACAATCCCTTAGCAAAAAAATCAACCATTTCCTGCTCAATTGTTAAAACTGTAAAGTTAACTATACTGAAGTCCCCTTGTGTGCTAAGAAGGATTTGTGGTCCTTCTTGGTCCACCATCACCAAGAGGGAAATAGAATTTATTGATTTGATAAATCAATGTAATATCAGGGTTATGAAACCCAATAAGGGTGGAGGATTGGTCTTTATGGACCAAAGTGAGTATGATAGAAGAATGGATGAATATTTATCTACAAATGTATACAAACATGCTAGTATTAATGAAATTAACGTAGCCTATAAAAGAATTAAGGGCACGATTGATGACTTATTTTTGGAAGGGGTGATTAATATAGATATGTACCAGTATTTAATAATGGCCGCTCAAAAATTGCCTGTGTTATTTGGGTCTCCTAAGTTGCACAAAAGTTATGTGAGTCCACCATTTAGACTGATGGGAGTGGAGCATGTGCCAAATGCATTGATAGTATTCTTAAACCACTCATCAGGGATGAGCCGCAAATTTGAATGGATTCTTGGAGCTTTTTAGAGAATGTAAATAAGGTTGAATACAATAAAAATTACATCTTTCTCACAACTGACATGAAAGATTTGTATACTGTGATCCCCCAAGCTTTGGGAATAGCGTGGACTAGGGAATTTATGTTTTCAAAAAAAAGTGGAAGATAACAACATCAGCTTAGTAGAAACATTAATGGATTTGGTCCTAGCCAATAATTATATGATGTTTAATGGTCAGTTTTTTCTACAAACCACAGGGGTGGCTATGGGGTCACCCTGTGTTGGTAGTTTTGCAAACTGCGTAATGGCACAATGGGAGCGGACCCTATTTTTTAACAATGAAATGTTCCAGCAAAATGTCGTATGGTACACTAGGTACCAGGGCGACATGTGCCTAATTTGGAAAGGGGAAGAAAGCCTGATTGAGGTTTTCATCCCAAATATAACAAACATGACAGAATTTTTGGAATTTACATACAATATTGGCCTTGATAGCATCAATTTCCTTGATGTTACATTAATCAAGGATAGGGCCAATGCTAAATACAAAACTGTAATTTATAGGAAAACTACTTATTTGAATTTTTTTTGCATTTTTCCAGTAGTCACCCTTACCATCAGAAGAAGGCTGTAGTCAAAGGACAGATGGTTAGGGCAGCAGGGATAGTCTCGGACAACACTGATTTCATGAAAGAATGTGAGGTTTTGAAAACAATGTTTATTAGAAGAGGCTATCCGGAAATATTTGTTAATGAAATTATGGTTGAAGTAAAAGCTAAGAGACGTTCAGGGCATTTTAGACCCTTATTAAGTAATGGTAATAACAGCATTCCCATATTAAATCTGGAACAAGGGAGTATTAACTTGACAACACAAATTCGTAGCCTGATTCTCAATTTCCTATTTACATATTCTACAGACTACAAAAGGATAAAGGAAATTTTTGTCAAAAATTGGTCTATTATTTTGGAAGACAGTGTGTTGAGTAGGGCTTTGGGCTTAAATCCAGGTTTCACATTTAGAAGAGGGGCAAATTTAAAGTGTCTGCTCAAGAAAAAGTAGAGTAATAAGAAGACTTTGGGTATGAGAAAGTGTGAGGCCTGTATGCAATGTAAATTTATAAGATTAGGCAACCAGGTAACAATTAGGGACAAGTTGTATACAATTAATGGAACATTCAATTGTGATTGCAAGGGGGTGGTGTACCTTGCATCCTGTGAGCTATGTCCATCATACTACATCGGAAAAACAGAGAGAAAGCTCAGGCAAAGAATCTATGAGCACCAATATTGTATCAATAGAGGTGATGGACAAAATGCTTTGGCAAAACATATTAATGAAAATCCTGATTATAAGTTTTTATACATTGTAATACAACAAACCAAATGCGATTTGAGAGGGGGACCATGGCAGCTGAAGTTAGAAAAGAATGAATTGATGTGGCAAATTCGAACTTCAGCCCATATCCCACCAGGTTTAAATGAGTATGGATCAATTAAAAGCATTTTGAAGCTTAAATCTCTAAGTAGATGAAATTGAGAATTTATAATGAGACAGTATTGGTTATACATAATGAATTCATAAATTCTAGTAGTTTTAAGTTTACAACTATTTCTACTATACAAATATAACATAGTTAAATAAATTATTATTGTATCATGTATAGTAGTAGTATATTAAAAAACCTGTGTGATAATAAGTGGTACTATGCAGTTGTTAGTTGTTGGTTTGACTAGATAGGTGTATACATTATTTTTAGTCACTAGGGCTGTATAATAGTTAGGTTCTTGGAAGCGTGCTTGTTTTTAATAATAAAAAACTCATAAAAGCTGTTATTTAAGTTAACCTAATTTTATCTGAATGTTGTTTAGCATCCAGTATTTGATATGCATTAATAGGTTTTTAGTATTTTAAAGTTTCGATCATCTGCCAAGTAAAATACAGCTTTTATATATTTGGATGTGCATATCTATTTAATATAGTGGCGACATATTTTATTGTTTCTATTTAGGTAACTATATTTTTAAAAGAATGTTAATTGGTTGGGATAATTGAATTATCACTTACTGGTTTTGTATAAAAACCGAGGCTTTTTAAAAGTCATTTGTCTGAAGAAGTTGGGGCAGAGACCCTTTTGAAAGTGCTTACAATTATAATAAATTTTGTTATTTTACACTCGCTGGTTATCGAGTTACGTTTTCCATTTTCGGTATAAATTTCAACTAATGCAACCAATGTCTAGGATGATGCCCAGCTGAGTATTAACAGAGCCATGTGAAGACTACATTCAGTACCTATTTATAAGCAATTGCAACAATCTGTATGCATGCTTATAGGAGTTCCATATGAGAAAATACTTGTAACAATGTGAAATCTTTAGCAAACCTAGTCTTGTGGAAAATATATGTGTTGTTTCATTTGCCCCTTCTCAAAAGTATGAATGATCTTGAAAATGATTTCTTAACCAGAGGATATGAATCAAACATGTTACAAATGACCCTGTATCCTATTAGAGTTTTTAAAATTAACAATGACCCTGTATGGAATAGGCTTTTTGGTAGAATTATGCACCCTAACCCAAAAGAAGAGAAAAGTAAGGACAGCTGCATTCTAACTTACATCCATGATTTCAGTACAATTAAAGCCATTATTAAGGAGAACTGGGCCATCTTCACTGACAGTCAGCAGGTTGTGAGGGTTTTAGGTGAACACCCTACATTTGTATATAAAAAGAGCAGAAGCATACATAGCTATGTGGAAAAGAAATTTAAGGAACACCAGGATGACATGAACACTAAAATCTGTGGGCCAACTAACTGCACTTTCTGTGAGTACTTGATGGAGTTTGACTCATTTGAGTGCCCCTATCTTAAAAAGATGGTGAAATCTTCAGTAGCTGGTAACTGTAATACTGAAAGAGTTCTATATGGGGCTAAGTAAAGTGAAATTCGGGTAAGTGTAATGTCTCCATTCCCTGTAAAAAAATTCAGTAATGTGCAGTTTCGGTTTTGTGAAATTTGTGTTGTCTCGGTAAACTGAAATTTGAGTAAGGAAGGAGTGCAGTCAATCTGTAGTTCAATCTGTAGTTCAACCAGTATAAGTATAGTCCAATATAAAAGTGAGCAGTTCCAAAAGCACAAATAAAAACCTTTTAATAACAAAGAGATGTGGCGCTTTCATGGATGCTGTATCCGCTTCATCAGACATAGTTACAAAAAAATCAGAATGCATTAAATATTCTTTCAGCCACTCCTACCTTATTATTCAATTAAACTATTAGCCCTTGAATGAGCAAATGACTCCATCCTGAGGCATAAAAATACTTGCAATGTCATGATCTTCTAAATATATATATAGCTATATATAAAACATAGCAAATACGCCTAACAAAAAACTAGTATCTATTAATACAAATATACCAAATATGAAAAGTCATAAAAATATATATGAGTGCCTAAATCTCTGAATGAATAAAACCTAATAACAAAGAAACCTAAGCTGGACCTGAAAAACATTACTACTATCTTAACTTCCTGGCTTTCAAATGGGGCTTAAGAGAGATAGTCTCATTAAGACCTCTGCCCCTAAGTGCACCAAGTCTGAAAATCCATCGAAGTTCAGCCTGTTCAGTTAGATTAATAATATCACCAAATCGTATACTCTCTACTTGAACATGGAGTACTTGGAAGAGAAAAACATGGTCCATTCCTTCCTGTAGGGTGTGCCTAGCCAGGGCACTATATACTTGTTTCCTTGCATAACAGTAAGCATAGTCCCTGATACGTTCCCTCAGGCTCCTGTTGGTTTTGCCTACGTAAAAACAGAAACAAACCACACAGTGTGCCACAAAAAACACATTTCTAGTGTTACAACCACTGTTGTTATGCAGTTCCCACAGATGTCCTGTGTCCAGATGTCTAAAATAATGTGATTCATCTATAGAATTACACTGCAGACATCTCCCACATTTCTTAGTCCCTTCAAAACTCATGGACTCTGGAAATAAGGAGCACATGCTTGAGTCATTGTAGCACAGAGACTGTTTAAGGCATTTCATGTTGCTATAAGTAAAGGTGGGATGATCTCCTACTACCTTCCTAACTTTCTCATCCGCGATGCGAATATTCTAGTTAGATGTTATGGCTTTCTCAATAATACTGGTATTATTACTGAAAGGAATAACAACCGATTCCTTCCTTGGCCTCTCCCTATTGAATGTACTAACTGGCAGGCCATCTCTATCAGAATAGTAGGGTTTAGCTCTAGTGGCTCTCAAACCACCCACACTAGAGTATACCCTACTAATTTCCTGTTCACTGTAACCTCTCTCCACTAACCCTGACCTAAGGTCATGAAGTTCATTCATAAAGCATGCGTCCTCACATGACAATCTTGAGAATCTCATGGCCTGTCCCTTGATGATGTTTCCAAAAATGTTGGGATTGTGCATGCTAGTTCTATATAAATATGCTGGCCTATAACATGACTTACGATAAACTTTAGTCAAAAAACTGTTATTGAGTCGGGAGATGGTTACATCCAAATAATTGATGGTAACCGCTGAGAAGTCTATGGTGAACTTCAGAAATGAATCCATACTATTCAATTGTTCAAAGAACATCAGGAGCATCCCATCAGTGCCCTTCCATAAAAAGAAAAGATAGTCTACAAATCTCCTGTAAAAAACTATGTTTGAATTATCAAGCATGTGCCTCTTTTCCCATGCCACCATGACAAGATTGGCATAACTGTTTGCACAACTAGTGCCCATGGCAACACCTTTCTGCTGCCTATAATACATATTTTGAAATAGAAAAATGTTGCTGTCCAATACTAATTCTAACAGAAGGCACAAGAAATCAACCTTACTAGAGTCCATTGAATTGGAATCAGTTAATGTTGTTCTTATAATATCTAACCCTTCAACGTTTGGAATGCATGTAAATAGAGAAACCACATCCATGGTTACTAACAAAATATCCTCTAAATCATTCAAACCTTGAACACAAGAGTAAAGGTCTGTTAGAAATTGTTCCGTATCCTTAAGTACATAAACATTATTAAGCAACACTTTCTTTAGTTCAAAGTCTAAATACATTGACAAAGGTTCATTCAGCTAGCCTGAGCCGTATACTATATACTTTTGGGCTTTTGGATTTTGTATATATATATATATATATATATATATATATATATATATATATATATATATATATATACATATATATATATATATATATATATATATATATATATATATATATATATATATATATATATATATATATATATATATATATGTATATATATATATATATATATATGTGTGTGTGTGTGTGTGTGTGTGTGTGTGTGTGTGTGTGTGTGTATGGGTATATTCTCCATTTCTCCATAGCTGCAGAATTGAGTAAAGTGAAAAAAAGAAAAACACTGGGGTGAACAATCAGCTTATACAATATAAATGGATGATTTCTGCAAAAAACAAAAAGCCACCAACATGCAAATACCTCAGTGCAGTTAAAAATGTAGGACTGCCTTAACCAACCAACAATCTTAGCTTAAACATAATCCTCTGTGCAGAATATGAGTGCAATATTAATTGCAATAAACTTAAACTAAGCATTACAAACCATCTTCCCACTATATCTGACTGGAAGAAGAGGTCGAGGTTGGATACAGCGAGGGTAGCAAAGAGGAAAGAACCGCCCAGTCAACAGAATCAATGCACTCTAAAAAAGTTCTGGAACCAGGATGCTTAGTGGAATATATCTAAGCATGTCCTGAGACCAGAAGAAATACATCTGCTCAACAAAGGTATGAACTTTATACCTAGTTGTAATATGGACATTAGTCAGGCTATGTTAGCTATTAGATTGTTTGTGCGAAACGTATGAAAGTACTGTATGGTGCAGATTCCAAAGCATGTACTAATTCTTTTAAATGCAAAGTACTTTTTACACCACATCTGCAGGCTAATTTGGATACTTTTTGAAGGCAGTTAAAAATATGGTGTATAATGATTTTAACTTTTCTAAAACACCCAAGGACAATAATTTGACTAAACAAGAAATGGAAGCCTTTAACAAATTGAAGAATAACATGGACATTGTTATACGCCCAGCAGATAAGGGTGGTCAAGTGGTTGTGCTGGACTCTGAATACTATACCAGAACAATGTTACAAATGCTGGCTGATGAGGCATATGAGATGGTTTCATCTAATATTGTGTTTGAACTACAAGAAAATATTTACAAGAGTTTGATGGAATGTAGGACTATAGATGTTATGAATGATGAATTATTTGATTTTTCATGTACAATATCCAATAGTTCCCAGGTTACATGGTCTTCGAAGGTTCATAAAATCCTGTAGAGAGCGAGTTTTAGGCCAATAGTATCCGGCTCAGGCTGGCTGACTGAACCTTTGTCAATGTATTTAGACTTTGAACTAAAGAAAGTGTTGCTTAATAATGTTTATGTACTTAAGGATACGGAACAATTTCTAACAGACCTTTACTCTTGTGTTCAAGGTTTGAATGATTTAGAGGATATTTTGTTAGTAACCATGGACGTTGTTTCTCTATTTACATGCATTCCAAACGTTGAAGGGTTAGATATTATAAGAACAACATTAACTGATTCCAATTCAATGGACTCTAGTAAGGTTGATTTCTTGTGTCTTCTGTTAGAATTGGTATTGGAGAGAAACATTTTTCTATTTCAAAATATGTATTATAGGCAGCAGAAAGGTGTTGCCATGGGCACTAGTTGTGCAAACAGTTATGCCAATCTTGTCATGGTGGCATGGGAAAAGAGGCACATGCTTGATAATTCATAGTTTTTTACAGGAGATTTGTAGACGATCTTTTCTTTTTATGGAAGGGCACTGATGGGATGCTTCTGATGTTCTTTGAACAATTGAATAGTATGGATTCATTTCTGAAGTTCACCATAGACTTCTCAACGGTTACCATCAATTATTTGGATGTAACCATCTCCCGACTCAATAACAGTTTTTTGACTAAAGTTTATCGTAAGTCATGTTATAGGCCAGCATATTTATATAGAACTAGCATGCACAATCCCAACATTTTTGGAAACATCATCAAGGGACAGGCTATGAGATTCTCAAGATTGTCATGTGACGACGCATGCTTTATGAATGAACTTCATGACCTTAGGTCAGGGTTAGTGGAGAGAGGTTACAGTGAACAGGAAATTAGTAGGGTATACTCTAGTGTGGGTGGTTTGAGAGCCACTAGAGCTAAACCCTACTATTCTGGCAGAGATGGCCTGCCAGTTAGTACATTCAATAGGGAGAGGCCAAGGAAGGAATCGGTTGTTATTCCTTTCAGTAATAATACCAGTATTATTGAGAAAGCCATAACGTCTAACTGGAATATTCTCATCGTGGATGAGAAAGTTAGGAAGGTAGTAGGAGATCATCCACCTTTACTTATAGCAACATGAAATGCCTTAAACAATCTCTGTGCTACAATGATTCAAGCATGTGCTCCTTATTTCCAGAGTCCATGAGTTTTGAAGGGACTAAGAAATGTGGGAGATGTCTGCAGTGTGATTCTATAGATGAATCACATTATTTTAGACATCCGGACACAGGACATCTGTGGGAACTGCGTAACAACAGTGGTTGTAACACTAGAAATGTGGTTTATGTGGCACCCTGTGTGGTTTGTTTCTGTTTTTACGTAGGCAAAACCAACAGGAGCCTGAGGGAACGTATCAGGGACCATGCCTACTGTTATGCAAGGAAACAAGTATATAGTGCCCTGGCTAGGCACACCCTACAGGAAGGAATGGACCATGTTTTTCTCTTCCAAGCACTCCATGTTCAAATAGAGAGTATATGATTTGGTGATATTATTAATCTAACTGAACAGGCTGAACTTCGATGGATTTTCAGACTTGGTGCACATAGGGGGAGAGGTCTTAATGAGACTATCTCTCTTAAGCCCCATTTGAAAGCCAGGAAGTTAAGATAGTAGTAATGTTTTTCAGGTCCAGCTTAGGTTTCTTTGTTATTAGGTTTTATTCATTCAGAGATTTAGGCACTCATATATATTTTTATGACTTTTCATATTTGGTATATTTGTATTAATAGATACTAGTTTTTTGTTAGGCGTATTTGCTATGTTTTATATATAGATATATATATATTTAGAAGATCATGACATTGCAAGTATTTTTATGCCTCAGGATGGAGTCATTTGCTCATTCAAGGGCTAATAGTTTAATTGAATAATAAGGTAGGAGTGGTTGAAAGAGTATTTAATGCATTCTGATTTTTTTGTAATTATGTCTGATGAAGCAGATACAGCATCCGTGAAAGCGCTCACATCTCTTTGTTATTAAAAGGTTTTTATTTGTGCTTTTGGAACTGCTCACTTTTATATTGGACTATACTTATACTGGTTGAAGTACAGATTGAACTACAGATTGACTGCACTCCTTCCTGCTTGGGTTTTTTTTGTATTTACTTTTGGGCTTTTGGAGTTTGTATATATATATATATATATATATATATATATATATATATATATATATATATATATATATATATGTGTGTGTGTGTGTGTGTGTGTGTGTGTGTGTGTGTGTGTGTGTGTATGGGTATATTCTCCATTTCTCCATAGCTGCAGAATTGAGTCAAGTGAAAAAAAGAAAAACACTGGGGTGAACAATCAGCTTATACAATATAAATGGATGATTTCTGCAAAAAACAAAAAAGCCACCAACATGCAAATACCTCAGTGCAGTTAAAAAATGTAGGACTGCCTTAACCAACCAACAATCTTAGCTTAAACATAATCCTCTGTGCAGAATATGAGTGCAATATTAATTGCAATAAACTTAAACTAAGCATTACAAACCATTTTCCATAAAGACTTCCAGCACAGAAGGAACTGGTTAGCCCTCAATAAGGAAGCAAATAAAATGTAATAAGTCTGCTGTAATGGTATTAGATATACATCACCTGCAAAATGCTACAATTACATCAATTAAGGATAAACATGAGAATACCTTCCCTACAGCTATTATATAAAAATTCTTAAGTCTTTGGGTAGTTTAACAGCTAAGTATTCAGTTTCAGAGACTGTTATACAGTGTCTTAAATTAAGTAAAATATTTTATAAGTTATCATATTTGTTAACTGATTATGTTATTAGAGCTATTGCTTTCAAAATGCTTATTTTTCAGCTAAAATATGCACTGCTACTAGTCACTCTTAATTCAGTCAAGCACATCCCTTCTACAAATTACACATATCAAAATATTTTGATTTATGTACATCAGTCTAGAAAAAAGAAAACAACTGCTTCTCTATAACCACAGTCAAGCCAGTGCTTAGAAATGTATAAACCATTTTTTTACTAACTTCCTTTGCATTTAAATTCCTGGCAAATAAATTAAAGAGAAAAAAACAACACCTAAGAAAGCAACAGGAAACAATGTTGTCAAGAATCTCCCTTCCTCTGACTCTAGTATTTGGTGAAAAATCATTCTCAAAAATTATACCAGCCAACTGCAACACAGTGTCACAAGAATGTTGACACATCACTGACTATTCCACTTTTAGGAAAAGTGTGAACTACTATTTAACAGACAGCTGAATATGTCAGTGCTTAATATATCCTGGTTAAATCCATTAAGATAAACTGTTTCACTGATGTGTCCAATGAACTCTGCACGATCAATAGTTGGGCAAAATTTCAGGATTTGATTGTAATGTAGGAATCCTCTTGGTTTACCTCACTGGTCTTTACCTGTATAGCATAATCACTGACATTAAAACATTTTGATTTCCTCCAAAAGAACTCTCTAGATCTCAAACTATTATATGTATAAATATTTTTTTGTTGATGAAGCTTTATATAGCTACAAATTGGTTAGAACCAGATAAGACATCATGGGATAATTTTAAACTTGTGGCGATAAGGCATATATTAGCACATAAATTACTCTTGAAACAAAATAACAAAAATATTAATAACCCAAAAATCTGGGAACAGGTTTTTAATATTATACTAGCATAATACTGTTATTATGAATGTATTAAGTTTTGGTTACATATTTGGAGGGAATATTGTATTTGAAGTGTGTATTATCTGTATTGACTCAAATTATTTCTATGGTCTTTCTTTTTTTGGAATAATGTCAATTTTCATATGGAAGCATTTTATGTAGATATTGTATATAATTTTGATGGTAGTAGTAGTGAACTATGTGTTTGATTTTTATTGTGTATGGAAAATATCTAACAATAAAAATATATTATGGGAAAAAAAAACATTTTGATATGTCTAACTGAATTTTTGGCTGCTTTGCTACATACATGCAGCATTGTAAGTGTTAAATGAAATGTATGTTAACTGTGATATGAACCCAACATTTTTGTCATCACAACACCAGTTTTCTGACGTGTAAATATGCTTATAATAAAGGTATCTAATTAAAGTAACAGGTTTGAATTTGGTTGTCTGTCCAAAAAAATAGTGAAAGTAGGTGTAGGATATAATACAGGCACTGTTATTGTGTTTCCTTAAAACTGCATGCATTAAAATTTCAGAATCAGTAGGTGGTAGCTGAAATATTTACACTTTCAAATGTATTAATATGGATGTCAACTAAACTACATTTTGCAAAGCTATATGCAATATTAAGATACTAAATAGTTACACAAGTAGATCCATCAACCATCCATCCATCCATCCATCCATTCACAACCCCTTTTCACATTTTGCACATAGGGTCAGGGTATCACTTCAATAGTGACAGTCTTCTAGAGCCAAGGTTTACATAAAGTATAAATAATGCTTTGAGACATTTTTAAAGCAAAGTGGAGGTAAACATGCTATATAGTATAAACATATAATATACAAAATGCAAACTTGAGAATAACAAGGATTTTTTTGCAAAAAAAAATGCACAGATTTTAAGAGTGAATCTTCTCCTATGGGTTTATACATATCTGTGTTGCTATAATCCTTCAGCTTAAGTGTGCCTTTTTCCTGCGCTGTGTATCCTTGGTGCATAATTGATGACGTACCACATATGATAACATTGCTGCATTTAAAAGACTTTGGTTACACATCTGGTAGCAAAACTGTAGTACGTGAGCACGTCAGTTTTCTTTTTGTCTTACAAGTACTTGTTTTAAACATTATTACATATTGAAATTAAGACATATCATGTAATCGTGTTGCATGGAGTATATGCTAACTCCTTACATGATGTATATAGGGTTACAACCAGATGAATAACAAATGGCTGAAATATCGAACCACATAAATTCAGGTTAATATTATGAAAAAACATGTATGCACAGGTTCATGGTTCACAAGAGAAAAGCAGTAAATAATCAACACCAGTTAGTCTTAATTAGAAAAAAATGCTGTTTCTCTTTATAGCAGTATAGACTTGTAGTCAGTGGGTTACAAATGCTAAGACGGAAGAGGAAGGTTCACATAAGGAGAGAAGATGTCATCAGCAAGGTCTTGAGATGGATAATCATTATTAGGATTTTTTTAATCTGCAAGTACAAATGGAATTTTCACTTATACATTTTCCTTTCCTCTGTCACACCAAGCTGGTTGACGATCTCCCAGTTGGACTGGATCATTTGTTATCTAGGGGTGAGCATCTCCATATTTTAGATTTGCTAGGGTGACACCCATTTGGAGGTACCATTGTCCTGTTGAGATCTTTCTGCAATTCCGACAATTATCACATTTATTTTGAAGAATTTAGTCAAATCCCTCCCACTGGTTAGGAGAACAAGCTACTCTCATCATCACAAGCACTCACAATGTCCTACCCTTGTGAATGCACACTTCTGCTCATTTGCACATAAGAACTTACACCATGCAGTGGCTTAGTGGGTCAAAAGTTTTCCTTACCCTTTCTCCAAGTGTACATGTAGAAAGAAAGCAACCCCCTGTCTACACTAAGTATCTGATGCACCAGTCTGTCTCAGATTGCTTCAGCTATAGCCTGGGCTTTATCCCTCTGTGCTACGAGTACAGGTACAAATGGCAGATCTTGATATAATTTATGGTTCAGGCAATTATGCAGAATTCACTTAATGTTAGCAATGCTTGTTTTACTTGCATATGACATAGCATCTTCAAACAGTCATTGCAAATTGACAGATAACTTTGTATTAATCAGTAAAGTATTTTTATTACTAATTAATATTATTATTATTATTATTATTATTATTATTATTATTATTATTATAATTATTATTATAGGAGTGACATAAAGCCTGCGCTGGTACAGGTACATGTTGTGAATAGTGTACTTATTTTTAATGAAACTTATAAAATATAAGTTTAATCAGGTAGTGCTACTTTTTCTGATAGTATAGCCATTGAGCTAATGGTTTTCATTTAGGATTTCTCTTAAGCAGGATACCTGTGCCCTATATCTATAGAGATTCTTGGGAATAGGTAGTAATAATAACCAAGCTGTATATATGAGCCTTTGTGTCAAATGAGTTACTAATAAAAGTAACTGCTAATAGTAAAATATGGTAAAACATTGAACTGTCCATAAAAAAACTAGCATAAAAGTATAATTACATTTCTTATGTGTTCGGTGCTACTTAGAAAACAAATGGTATTTTCTGGGTCTATAGTATATACTCAAAGTTTCAAAACTTTGAACCTCATATGATCAACACCATATGAGCAAAGTTTGAAACACTGAATATATAATAAAAAAAAAAAAAAGAAAAATTTACCTAAATGCTCTGAGCAAGGGGACAAGCCCCTCTGCACCCCACACCCCTGCTACTTAAATATACCAACTCCAAGATCACACTTCATTGCAGAAAAGGGAAATCTTCCCATTCTGTGCTGTATGGAGCCATTTGTTTTAACCTTGGAACTTGTAAAAGGTCTATCATATGGTGTCGACCATGTGACATTTGAACTTTTACAAGTTCGAGGTTATAATAGGAACCCTATTTTCTTTTCTTCAGTAATCAAAGAAGGCAAGTTCAGTTGAATTAGGAAAAGAAAAAAATACGCAGTGACATTAGGCAAAATTGTAATTTTCTGGTTCTGCCCATTCATCTGGCTACCAGTGTTTGAAATACTGACATTGAGGAGTACCCAGGTACAAGTAACTGTCTTCAGAAACAAAGAGCCCAAACAGTAAATTGCTTAATCTGTTTTCAAGTCAAACAGAAAGATGATAGCACCCTATGTAGACTGAGTTCATTGCTGACTAAGTGCAGCTGTTCTTCTTAAGATGAGGGTTGACACTAAAAGTAGAGTGTAGGAGTTGTAGTCATGCTTTTAATTCTTTGCAGATAAAACAACCTCCATCTTCAAATACCTACGAATATGGCTTGATCACTCACTCACTTCCATTTCCACATAGACAAAGTGAGAGCCAAAACAAACTTCCTCCTCTTCTGAACCAAAAGGATTTCCCCTTCTTTATCCTAACCTGTCAGAGCAAGCGTTGGCAAGGAGTTCTTTTCTCACCTTGAATATGGGTTCCAAATTTTTGCTTCTGCCTCCAACAACAACATTGCCAAACTCCAGACTATCTCTAACAGCATCTGCCAATTCATTACAAACTTACCTTTCTGTCAGCATCATTGTATCATCCTTGGAAAAGCCAAATGGCTACCCATGAAACAAAGATCCCAACTCCACAATGTATTCCATCTCCACCCATTTACTCACCTTACAGCTAGACTTCACAAAAAAAAAAAAAAAAACTCATTCAACATGAGACACTACTCACAGGTCACTTCAACTTTTATCAGTCTCTAGAACCGGACTCCACAACATTGTACATGCATCTCCTCTCAGGCACTCTTTGGCAAGCTCTTCTCATCATCATTAAAGAAATCAGTGCTTATTCTAAACTCAGAATGCAACTCAAAAAGCACTTCATCCAAGCATAATGCTCCTGCTTCATCACAGGACATTTTGCCTGACCTGTCTGTTTTCTGAGTCTCTTCTCCTCTCTCAAAATTCAGTGAAGATTGACCACTCTGGAAACTAATGCATATATTGTGCATTACACTCTGTTTGTTTGCACAGAGCACTGCACTTGTTCACTGCAATGTATATAGCAGTTTTTTTCTATGGAATTTAACTATCCGGCTATTGCTTGCATTTCTGTATTTTTTATTGTGAATAGGGTTGCCACCTTTCATCGTGGCTAAAACTGGAGTAAAGCCACACTTTTCATGTCATCAGTAAGCCCACCCACCACACCCCTCCCCCACACATTCCACCCATTTTGTGATGTCACGATGACATAACAGCAAGGAACATAGGTTCATAGGTTGGTACTAGGTGACATGTATGGGCAATCTATTCCAGAGTCTGGGGGAGTCTCTGGGTCAGGAACCTATCCCTCCAGCATGATTTTGTTTGTGATGACACAAGGTTTAATCCCTATGTCCAACAGCTCTGGGTTTGACATGGCCTTGATTTCTGAGGCCTTTCCAGTTGTTGCAGATGTCTGAGAGAGTACATACCCAAATGGGGCGTGTATTCTATATATGGGGGTCTGAGGAGGGAGTACAGTGGGGACAATGACCTGTGTCCCTAAGTCTCTTATCACTTTCTTGTGTGTAGTGTACTGGCACCTATGGGGCAATTCATGGATGCATGTTTTTTTTCCCAATAACAATACATTTTCTTGGCGGTTCTATCAGTAAGCCATTTAGCAATCCATTGGGTGACATAGGGATTAATGCCCAACTTAAGGTAAGTATATCTATGAGTCAAGAGGGATGGTGTCTACCCTTGTCCATGGCTCTGCAGACTGATTCAAAAGTCAATCATCAGGTTCAGGACAAACCCAAACTGGGTGGGGTCAGTGTTTGAAGGTTGCCAATGTCTTTGTTTATAAGTTCCATGATAAATAATGCTCCCATGGCCTTGCATAATAGGCTTCAGACTGATTGATTAAACATGACACTTAGGTGAGGTGCCAGTTCATCACAGCCGGGATGTCATCTGGTCCCATGGATGCTGTATTCTTGGCTTTAGAGTTATATTTAATGCCATTCTGTTTTAGCTCAGAGCAGATCTGAGCATTGCATTTAGATTAGATTCTTGACATAGTTAATGCTTTGTGGTTGTCTTTTTGGAATTGGCTCATTTCTGCAAAAGTTTCTTCCTTTTTGTTGTAAAGTTGTTTATGGCAGGGGACCCACCAGATTGGCTTCCTTTTTTTTTGGAGCATTTTGGTTCTATTTGGGATTGTCATGAAGTTTGTCACTTTTATGGTGGTTTCTTTACTGGGGTGGGGGTGGGATGTGGATGTTAAGGGTTGATTAGCTATGGTCAGACCTGACTTGGATTAGTTGATCCAGGGCATTGGAATTTATGATTCCAAGAACCATTCCAGTTAATGGCAGGGTAGTTAAAAATCACCCAGTATTAGGGTGTTTGTGCTATCTTATTTTTTTTTATGTTGTTTAGAAAGTAGTGAGAATCTTGGGGTATGGTGCTACAATTTGGATTGCAGTCTTACCTAGTGTTAGTTGCACTTGGAGAATTTCAGACACATTGTGTTGGCCAACTAGCCTGGTGGTGTGAATATCCTTGGTGAATATTGACACTCCTCCACCTTTAGTGTTTCGTGGTAAGAGTTGTAGCCTGGTATTGCAGGGTGCTCTCTCTGGCCTGGAAACAGTCTCAGTAGTTGCACAGATATCGATGTTCTCCATTTGAGGTTTAGACTTCTAGCATTGAGTAGCATTACCTTCAGATATTGCATGCTTGTACCTGTTACGGTGGTGGTTTTGTCCTTTGAAGTTCCTGCTGCCTGCTTTTGGCTGATTTACTATGCTTTTCTGTAAAAAAAGCATAGTAAATCAGCTGATTTACAAACGCCGATAGTCTGTTTCCTTTTTGAAACAGAATATCGGAGTTTGTACAGTGTTTTCCGGACTACCGGAGAATGAGTTTGATTTCCGGATAGTCTGGAAAAAAATGGAGGGGTGGCAACCCTAGCTGTGAAATGTTTTGTATTTCACCCTAGCTGAGCCTGAAATTGGTCAATATTGATCAATGCATTACCCGATAAACAAATATAAATAAATAAATACATAAATAGATACATACATAAAGAAATAATTTGCTGGGCCCCTCCTACTCTGGTAAAGATGTTACAGACAGGGAAGTTGAGATCCATTTCTGATAGTCAATGGGAGCCACAATGGATTCAGGAACATTGATATGATGTACAGAGAAAATCCACCTTCATAAATTTTTGAAACAAACAAAAAAAAAAAAAGTGTGTGCTTACAAACTAAGCATCACATAGATTGATACAGCAGTGGACTATCTGGATCTACTTTGAGATTCTTAAGACAAACTAATTGTGGACCAACCACACTGTCCTGACATAAGATTTACCATCGCAAAATACATAAAAGTTCAAAAGCTAATAAAAGTCTATTTGAAAAAAAAAATACATAAAAGTTCTGAAGCTTAGAAAGTGTTTGACCCAATATGGATACAACACCCCATACCCAGATTTACAAATATACTAACACTGAGGCTACACTAAGCTGATGTAAAGGGGATACTACACGCCCTTTACTCAGAGTATATTTAACAATGGAACAGGAACAGGAGTGTTTAGGAACTGCATAGATTGTTTTATGGCACTTTGGGTTGCCAGTAATGGGCAAGTTGGTTACCTTTAAGTTAAACAAGTCTTATGAAGTAGACCCCAAATATGCTGTTTCCAGGTTTATAAATAATAGTATGAAAGTTGGAGAGACCAGTATTAATGCATCATGTCTCAGAACATTGTACTTTAGATCTTTATGCCAACAGTGGAAACCGTCTTTTGATGCAGCCAGTAAGCCAGTGACACTGACCGGGAATAACAAAGTAGACAGAGAGGCATATTTTATAGGAACTAGCCAATCAGCTTTTTTCAAAGACAGTTAAAATTTCTTAACTGTCAGTTCTTAGAATGGTCACACTTTGAATTGAAGAAGTATTGTTTAGGTCCCTGGTAGTATATTTGGGAAAATTCTACATCTAACAGACATTGTGAAATTATACCTTAGCAGAGCTGTAACATTGAGAAGCTCACATTTACCCTAAAAGTTGCTAAAAGTTAGCCCTGAAGTACCAAATTAAGGGTCCTATAGGAGGGGTACATAATTAAGATGGAGTTGCATAAAAATATATTACTCTTTGCAAAGGTACCTTTGAAATATTCTGTTTCAGACACCAGTAAATGCAGTCAATATGGCATTATATTTTGTAACAGCCAAAAGCATACTCAAAGTAGGAATCCTGCTTCAAGATGCTACAAAAATATTTTATGCTACTCTCTACAGAGTCAGATGGAGTGCTTTTAAAAGATCATCTCTGAATATGCAGGAATGTTATAAGTTTATGAGTATAGTTTTAACTAAGCATATTTATCGAGTTATATATGCTCATAAGCCTAGTACTTATTATACAGCAGGAGCTTCTAATTGTAACATTTGTTAATGTCTGTTATGTACTTCACAGATAAAGATTCTAGTTGTCTACTGATGTACTATGTTCTTCATCTGTAAATATGTTTGTAATGAATTGCTATGTTAAATTGTTAATCGCTATGTAATCCAATGTAACTACTGTCTATTTTAACTGTGGAGCTTTTCTCCGCGGGCCTCCGCTGAAAATGGACCTACGTCCAGTTGGACACTCCCAGTGAACAAATGTAAATAAATAAATAAATAAATAATATTGCATAATACAACTTGAAAAATATGCAACTTGTATTGCATAATATCAATATATCAATTTTGTGATTTTATTTTGTTTTAGTTTCTCACACACACAAAAAAGCAATTCAGAAAACCCAT
Organism: Protopterus annectens; assembly: GCF_019279795.1. Lineage (NCBI taxonomy): Eukaryota > Metazoa > Chordata > Ceratodontiformes > Protopteridae > Protopterus > Protopterus annectens. Next base: position 290,963,626 of record NC_056729.1, read on the forward strand.
TTACAAATGATGATGGGGTAAGTAGGTTCAAAAATGTCCCCTCCAAACATTAAATATTTATGCTACATACAAAAGAAAAACATACAAACATGTAGGCATACATTAGTAAAGTAATACAATGGACTACACCTCATTCATAAGTTCATAGGTTCATAGGTTGTTACTAGGCTAACAATCAATAGGGCCCTTACAAGCCTAGCCATGTACCCTAAACCATTTGTGTCCCACAGTTTCATGGGTGTCTGAATGGGGGGGGGGGTGTTAGCAGGGAGGTAACTAAGGATTTGTGGGGGGGGGTTGTTGTTAGGATGAAACTTTTCTTACTGATGGCCTTTGTCCATAGGAGACATGAGAGCCAGACCGGGGGTAAATTTATGATTTCCCATCTAAATGTCAGGGTTTCATTGGAATAGGTTCAGGGATGAACTCTGTTTTACATGGATAGGGACCCTTTTCCACAGTGAAGGGATCCTGTGGGACACATATCTCTCTCCAGCATCTTTTGTTTATGTTCCAAGCAAAGTTCAGATTCCTGGATCAAGTGTTTCAGGGCTGGGTCTGAGGAAACCCTGTAAGCCAGGCAAAGATCCCTTCTCAGCAACCTGTAAGAGAATGAATACAGAGACAGAGCCTTTAGGTGATCAGTGTAGTACATGCCATTCATGCCCTGAATTCTCTTGGCAACAAACCTTGTGAGCATGCCAACTATTGTAAGTGTCTGGTCAGGTACATGCCAAAGGGGGCACTATATTCAATGATAGGTCTGATAAAGTCAAGTAGAGTGGTACTATAACATCTTTGGACCTGGATACCATACCCTTAACTATATGATGATTTTCTTATTATCTTAGCTACGTGTTGGTCAAAGGCCAGATTGCTGTCCATATGTCTTCCCAGATCCCTTACTACTGGATAGAGTCTTAGGAGAATTTTATCACTGAGGTAATTAACTTGTGATGATAGTTGCCAAAGGGCATTGTAATTTATTCTTTGGCACTGAGTTTTAGGTCATGGCCTTGGTACCAGACATTTGTCTGTGTTAAACCCCCTTGCAAGATGTTGGTGTCTTGCGAGGAATCTATAATAGCTCCCAATTTAAAGTCATCTGTGAACTTTGTGAGCCAGATTCCGTCAGCACTAACATTAACTTCAAAGAAGTAGGTGGCAAACAGGAGCAGGCCCAGAATGGAGCCCTGAGATATTCCTCTGGTGGCTAGTCTCTTAGTGGAGGCAGTCTTACCAGTCCTGACTTCCTGTGTCCTGTCTGTGAGGCAGCTGGCAATCCAATGAGTTATGTAAGAATTTGCACCTAGCTCAGAGAGCTTGCCTACAGTGCCTGAGTGGGGAATCATATCAAACGTCAAGATGTGCAGCATGCACTGTTTTACCCTCTTCCATTGTTTTGGTGACCCTCTCAAAGAAGTCCGCCAGGTTAAGTAGGCATGACCTTTCCTTAACAAAGTCAAATTGGGATAGGTCCAGTGTTTGAAGACTACCAATATCCTTTTTTATAATTTCATGATAATTAGTTCCATGGCATTGCATATTAGGCTTGTTAGACTGATGGTTCTGTAATTCCCTGGGTCTGTTGATGATCCACCCTTCTGGTCAGGAATGACTGTTGTGGTCCTTCATTCACTTGGAATGTAACCTGTTGCAAGGCTGTAGTTGAAGTGTGTCTTAAGTGGTCCTGATAGGTCAAGTTTTAGACTGTTCAGGAGGCAACCAGGGATGTTCTTCGGACCCATGGAGGTGGTGTTCTTAATTTTAGCAAGTGCTGCCAGCACCTGGTCTCTGCTGATTGCTGGAGGAAGTATGTTGGAGAGAATTTTACCTGGTGGAGTTGGCGGAGGAGTGGGAGGTGAAATTTGAGCTGAATTTATCAGCCAGTAGATTTGTTATGTTACCCTGATCAATGAAGGTGATAGAGTTCACCACCAGTTCAGCACACTGTTGAGGGTCACCTCTAGGGTCTAGACATAGCCAAAGAAGGCTCTGTAGTTGTTCTTAAACTGCAAGGCTTTTCTGACCTCATGATTGTCCTTGTTGGACTGAATTAGACCTCTTAGTTTCCTGTTTTGTTGTATAAGACAACACTTATCTTTAAGGGAGTTGCTCCTTCTGATTTTGTCCCTGAGTTTTTTCTTTTATTGTATACCCTGTTTAGGTGAGGATTTCACCAGTGGGGTTTATTTTTAGTGTTTAGTTAGTCTTTGGTAGGTAGGGCAGCCTCTCTGCAGTCATTCACTTGTTTGTGTAGGAACTTTGTGAATAATTCTGCATAGGTATCTGTGGTCTTGGACATAGGGGGGTGCCTTGAATTTTGACAAATATTCTCTTAATAGGATGTAGTTTTCCTTTGAATAGTTTCTAACTTTTACTTATTTAGTCTAATTTTCTAGGTTGATTTTAACTTCAAAGGAGACAGCTTTGTGATCTGACCTCTGTAGTGAGGATGTGACATGGGGTGGGTGTTAAATGCTCTCCCAGGTTGGTGAGTACCAGATCCAGTATGTCTGATGCACTGTTTGGTGTGCACTATCTGTTTCAGGGTTTTTGTGTTAATGAAGTACAGGAAGCATTGTGCCTGTGAGTTTGAGACAGTAGAAGTTTCCCATTATATATAGAGGGGTAGTTAAATTCATCCGTGAATAGTGTGTTTGGCAGGGTAGTGAGCACCTCTAGTAGTTTAAGGTAAGAGTTATGAGACTATAAGGATATACATGGTGACCTGTAGCTAGCCATGATAAGGTGAGGGACCTTATTTATGATGAACTGCACATGGATGAGCTCCATGGTATCATTCTATTTTACCAACCTAAAGGTGTGTTTGCTGCTAATGTAATTTGACACACCTACACCTTTGACTATAATCTGTGCTGTTGTTGGTCTAAATGTATGGGAGGCATGGTAGCCTTACACTGACAGAGTACCTTCTATGGCTTTAAATTAAGTCTCAGTCATGACAAAGATGCTTGCATTCTCCAGAGTGAGAAGGGCTTGAAGGATGTGGAGATTTTTTGCTTAGGCTCTGAGCATTGAGCAGAAATGCCATAAGGCTGCTTGTAGACTTTTTCTCTCTGTTGGTAGTTTTGTCTTTTTGGCATTGCCTAAAAAAGGCTCTAAGTGTGTGGATAAAGTTTTAGCCAATATCCAAAAGCCTAGGAAGGACATGTGCAGCCCATCCTTGGCAAAGCAACATGTCTTTTGACCATGTCCTCCAACGTGTCCTCCAATGCTGTCCGATATTGTATCCCCCTGGAGTGGCACCAGAAACGAAGCCAATTATTAAAATTAATCATTTTATGTTCCTAATGTGGCATCATCCTTGGTGAAGTCAGAATGCTGCTCAATGCAAAGGCTAATACCTATCTGTGACATATATTCAGATCTCTTCTCATGCAGTCCAGTGAGGTATGTCTCAGGTCATTTACTCCCATGTGCACTATGATAGCATCATATAGGTACATGGGGTGCAGTAACTTGAGTGTGTGAGTGATATTGTAGATCTAGGCTCCAAATAAGCAAGTACCCATTATCTTTGCCTTGTCTAACCTGGTGAGTGGGGTGTCTGTGTTTCACACAATAGACTCGCCAATGATAAAAGTGTTAGGTAAAGTATATGCTTTCCTTATGGACCTTGTCTCTTGGGGAATCACTGGGCTTATATGAGATGATTGTGGTTGCTACTGGTGTGTGATTTAGTGATTGCTGAGGAGTAGTGTTACCATTAGGTGGCTTTGGAGGTTTTTGAGACTTGGAAAAGTTTCTTTTAAGCACCTCAGCATAAAACAATCTGTGTTTATGGTGAGCAGTGTGTGTGTGTGTGTGTGTGTGTGTGTGTGTGTGTGTGTGTGTGTGTGTGTGTGTGTGTGATTTAATGTGTTTTTTCTTGACAACCTCATTTGTATATGAGATATTTGCCTTCAAAGAAGTTGTGTATTCACATCTCTTGCATATCATGCTATTTTCTTTAATAATTAACTGGTTGCCTGAGAACATGAGACAATTGCTGTATTGCCTTAGGATGCTCATATTTACCAAGCTGGCCATAGAGACATTTGGAAATTGCATATCCATGTTGTCTGGTCATTGATAGGGTGGGCTGTTTAGGATTAAAGTTTGAGTTTTAACAGGGTGTCTCCTAGGGTAGTTTCTGGGGCTAAGGACAAGATGTTATGTAGGGCTAGGAAATGGTAATGTTATTTCATGTGCAAACTAGCTACTCTAAGCTTATTTCTGAATGGTGCCACATGCTTAACAGGTTTCAGGCCTAATCTTAACTTTATAGGGAAATTTTACTGTCTGAACATTTGCTGCTATACAGGACACTGCTTAACACCACTGCCCAATAGGCAGTTCTGATCAAACTTGCCTGATTTATAGCACAGAATAAAGCTTGAAAACTAACTCCTATACCTTCTAGCCAATAAACACCCACCCCACACACTGAGGTTCCTGGTGTGCTTCCCAACTTAGAGAGACCTTATAAACTCCTTATGCTGCAAAATAGATGATCCTGGAATTCCTTAATGTATAAGCCCAGCAAAACCAGCTCTCAAGTTCAGATTAAACAACAAGCTACCAAATGTTCAGAAACAGTAGTGATCACTGTATAAAGCAAGGACAAGTGCAGTAATTCAAATAAATATTCTTATCTTAAGCTTGGATGGCTCTGAATGCAGTTGAAATAATTGAAAAGCATTGCAGTGTTCTCTGTTAGGCATAAACTAAAACAACATGCAGGAACCATTAAGAACTGTTTAATCATCTCCAGCACTTTGACCAAGCCTTCAAGGAGTATACAAATTAACAAACACATCCATTTAAATACACATAATTAATCCATCATCCAATCAAATCTAAAATTTTTTTTAATCAGATCAACAGCTTCCAATTACACTCCAAATTAAGTCCCGAGGGAGATAAAGTTCTAAATTTTAAAATAAAAATACTTTCTTTATATAACAATCTCTTTTTATAAACATCTTCTGAATAAAAAACAATAGGGACTTTTTCTAACGCTGTGGCTTTTAAACCATCAGAATTAGAATTATGAAATTACATAAAATGTTTTATTGCAGGGCTTTCACTTTTCTGTTTCCTGATATTTCTAATTGATTTCTGTAATCTAGTTTTGAACTTCCTTTTACTTTCACCAATATATGTAAGGTTACAAGGACATTGTAAGGCATAAATTATACCCTCACTGTTACAACTGAATGTTTCTGAAGAACAGAAAGTGTGACCATTAATAAAAGGGAAACTTTTAACCATATAATTACATATATTGCAATGACCAAAAGGAAAGGTACCTTTAACCTGAATTGGTAACATAATAGAATTAGAATGTAATACAGGAAATCTAAAGTAGTTATGCACCAGAATATCCCTTAAG